>NC_090236.1:44964215-45273240 GCF_024489055.1 Chanodichthys erythropterus
TAACATTATGCTAACATGGTTAGCATCTTGCTAAAAACATGTTAACAGTATCTTACGGGTGTTAACATCATGGTGGCAACATGCTAATCATGTTAGCATGTTGCTAGCATTATGCTAACATGATTAGCATCTTGGTAAACACATCCTAGCAATATCTTAATGGTGTTAGCATCATGCTACCATCATGCTAATCAAGAGTGCCGAGTTTTGCCACTGCAAGCACCATTCACATTTTCTTCAGGAAATGTACATTCTAGTATTGTAATTACTATTCACCTGAACAAAACTTTGGCGTGTAACTCGTCCTGCACCTTTTGTCATAGACCCACAAATGAGGTGTCAAATCGACCGGCTTATTGAGGAGAGGTGTGCTATGACTTTTCTAAGCGATCGGGTGTAAGATGTTCGAAAAGCGTACGAAAAAATCGGCTGAAAAAACTCCCATAGACTTAACATTGGGTCAAAATCTGTGATATCATATCTTTGGATCAGAAGGTCATAGAGACTTGGGACTGGGCTCTTTTGATTCGGCCAGCCAATAAGTAGTGACACAGCAACTTCATAGCCACGCCCTAGCAACCAATTACAGCACCCTAGCAACCGGGGCCGAATTTTGCCACTGCAAGCACCATTCACATTTTCTTCAGGAAATGTACATTCTAATATTGTAATTACTATTCACCTGAACAAAACTTTGGCGTGTAACTCGTCCTGCACCTTTTGTCATAGACCCACAAATGAGGTGTCAAATCGACCGGCTTATTGAGGAGAGGTGTGCTATGACTTTTCTAAGCGATCGGGTGTAAGATGTTCGAAAAGCGTACGAAAAAATCGGCTGAAAAAACTCCCATAGACTTAACATTGGGTCAAAATCTGTGATATCATATCTTTGGATCAGAAGGTCATAGAGACTTGGGACTGGGCTCTTTTGATTCGGCCAGCCAATAAGTAGTGACACAGCAACTTCATAGCCACGCCCTAGCAACCAATTACAGCACCCTAGCAACCGGGGCCGAATTTTGCCACTGCAAGCACCATTCACATTTTCTTCAGGAAATGTACATTCTAGTATTGTAATTACTATTCACCTGAACAAAACTTTGGCGCATAACTCGTCCCGCACCGTTTGTCGTAGACCCATGAATGAGGTGTCAAATCGACCGGCTTATTGAGGAGAGGTGTGCTATGACTTTTCTAAGTGATCGGGTGTACGATGTTCGCAGAGCGTACGAAAAAACGGCTGAAAAAACTCCCATAGACTTAACATTGGAACGAACTTTGACAAGTCATAACTCTGGATCACAATGTCATAGAGACAAGGGGGTGGGCCCATTTTACTCAGGCAACCAATCAGTCTCTCAGGATCATTGTGAAGCTATCAAGCCACGCCCTAGCAACCATATAGAGCACCATAGCAACAAGTTCCATTGACTTCCATTGAAAAAGGTCAAATGAATATCTTTGGATAGAAGTGTCGTACAAACAAGAGGGTGGGCTCATTTGACTGGAGGCAGCAAACCGCCAATCACAAATCACCTTAAAGACATCATAGCCACGCCTTAGCAACCATTTAAAGCACCCTAGCAACCCAAAGCATAGGCAGATATCTTCAAATCTGAATATCATAGAGGCATGGGGGTTGGTTTATATCATTTATACTGGCAAGCAGCCTTTGGTTTATCATTACTAGCAGCTGCCAAGCCACTCCCTAGCAACCAAACAGAGTACCCTAGCAACCGTTTTGCAAGATCTATATCTCTGCATCAGAACATCATAAAGACATGGGGGTTGGTTTATATTGTCAAGCAGCCTTTGGAGTATCATCATTGGTAGCTGCCAAGCCACTCCTTAGCAACCAAACAGAGTACCCTAGCAACCGTTTAGCAAGATCTATATCTCTGCATCAGAGCATCATAGAGACATGGCGGTTGGCTCTTTTGACTCATGCTAGCAAACTGAACTTCCAACATGCTACACATGCTAGCAGTGAATAGCTACATGCTAATAGTGATTAGCTTAGGGTTTAAACATGACACAAACTAGTAAAAATGTGTTACATCATGCTGGTAACATGCTAATTGTGTTAGCATCATGCTTAGTAGCATGCTAATCATGTTAGCATCATGCTAGCAAACATGCTAATTATGTTAGCATCTTGTTAAAAACATGCTAGCAACATGGTAATCATGCTAGCATCATGCTAGCATTATGCTAATCATGTTAGCATGTTGCTAGCATTATGCTTAACATGATTAGCATCTTTCTAAAAACATGCTAGCAGCATGCTAAGGGTGTTAGCATTATGCTAGCAACAAATGCTAATCATGTTAGCATGTTGCTAGCATAATGCTAACATGATTAGCATCTTTCTAAAAACATGCTAGCAGCATGCTAAGGGTGTTAGCATAATGCTAGCAACATGCTAATCATGTTAGCATCTTGATAAAAACATCCTAGCAGGACGGTAATTATGTTAGCATCATGCTAATCAAGAGTGCCGAGTTTTGCCACTGCAAGCACCATTCACATTTTCTTCAGGAAATGTACATTCTAGTATTGTAATTACTATTCACCTGAACAAAACTTTGGCGCGTAACTCGTCCCGCACCGTTTGTCGTAGACCCACGAATGAGGTGTCAAATCGACCGGCTTATTGAGGAGAGGTGTGCTATGACTTTTCTAAGCGATCGGGTGTACGATGTTCGCACAGTGTACGAAAAAAATGGCTGAAAAAACTCCCATAGACTTAACATTGAGGCAAATTCTATGAGATCATATCTTTGGATCAGAAGGTCATAGAGACTTGGGGCTGGGCTCTTTTGATTCGGCCAGCCAATAAGTACTGACACAGCAACTTCATAGCCACGCCCTAGCAACCAATTACAGCACCCTAGCAACCGGTGCCGAATTTTTCCACTGCAAGCACCATTCACATTTTCTTCAGGAAATGTACATTCTAGTATTGTAATTACTATTCACCTGAACAAAACTTTGGCGCGTAACTCGTCCTGCACCGTTTGTCATAGACCCACAAATGAGGTGTCAAATCGACCGGCTTATTGAGGAGAGGTGTGCTATGACTTTTCTAAGCGATTGGGTGTACGATGTTCGCACAGCGTACGAAAAAATCGGCTGAAAAAACTCCCATAGACTTAACATTGGGTCAAAATCTGTGATATCATATCTTTGGATCAGAAGGTCATAGAGACTTGGGGCTGGGCTCTTTTGATTCGGCCAGCCAATAAGTAGTGACACAGCAACTTCATAGCCACGCCCTAGCAACAAATTACAGCACCCTAGCAACCGGGGCCGAATTTTGCCACTGCAAGCACCATTCACATTTTCTTCAGGAAATGTACATTCTAGTATTGTAATTACTATTCACCTAGACAAAACTTTGGCGCGTAACTCGTCCCGCATCGTTTGTCACAGACCCACGAATGAGGTGTCAAATCGACCGGCTTATTGAGGAGAGGTGTGCTATGACTTTTCTAAGCGATCAGGTGTACGATGTTCGCACAGTGTACGAAAAAAACGTCTGAAAAAACTCCCATAGACTTAACATTGGGTCAAAATCTGTGAGATCATATCTTTGGATCAGAAGTTCATAGAGACTTGGGGCTGGGCTCTTTTGATTCGGCCAGCCAATAATTAGTGACACAGCAACTTCATAGCCACACCCTAGCAACCAATTACAGCACCCTAGCAACCGGTGCCGAATTTTGCCACTGCAAGCACCATTCACATTTTCTTCAGGAAATGTACATTCTAGTTAATGGTGCTTGCCAAAGGCAAAGCTCCATTCTTATTCTCCTGCATACTTATTATTATTATTATTAATGGTGCTTGCCAAAGGCAAAGCTCCATTCTTATTCTCCTGCATACTTATTATTATTATTATTATTATTATTATTATTCCACACAAAATTTTGGCGCGCTACTCCTCCCGCAGCTTTTGTCCTAGACCCATGAATGAGGTGTCAAATCTACCGGCTTATTGAGGAGAGGTGTGCTATGACTTTTATAAGCGATCGGGTGTACGATGTTCGTCCGACGGGCGAAAAATCGGGCGAAAAATCCCATAGACTTAACATTGGGACGAACTTTGACAAGTCATAACTCTGGATCACAATGTCATAGAGACAAGGGGGTGGGCTCATTTTACTCAGGCAACCAATCAGTCTATCAAGATAATTTTAAAGCTATCAAGCCACGCCCTAGCAACCATAGAGAGTACCTTAGCAACAAGTTCCATAGACTTCCATTGAAAAAGATCAAAGGAATATCTTTGGATAGGAGTGTCATAGAAACATGAGGGTGGGCTCATTTGACTCGGGGCAGCAAACGGCCAATCACGAATCACCTTCAAGATATCATAGCCACGCCCTAGCAACTATTTAGAGCACCCTAGCAACTCAAAGCATAGAGGGGATATCTTCAAATCTGAACATCATAGAGGAATGGGGGTTGGTTTATATCATTCATACTGGCAAGCAGCCTTTGGTTTATCATTACTGGCAGCTGCCAAGCCACTCCCTAGCAACCAAACAGAGTACCCTAGCAACCGTTTTGCAAGATCTATATCTCTGCATCAGAACATCGTAGAGACATGGGTGTTGGTTTATATTGTCAAGCAGCCTTTGGAGTATCATCATTGGTAGCTACCAAGCCACTCCCTAGCAACCAAACAGAGTACCCTAGCAACCGTTTTGAAACACCTATATTTCTGCATCAGAACATTATAGAGACATGGCGGTTGGCTCTTTTGACTCATGCTAGCAAACTGGACTTCCACCATGCTACACATGCTAGCAGTGAATAGCTACATGCTAATAGTGATTAGCTTAAGGTTTAAACATGACACAAACTAGTAAAAATGTGTTAGAATAATGCTAGTGGCCTGTTAATTGTGTTAGCATGATGCTAGTAGCATGCTAATCATGTTAGCATCATGTTAGCAAACATGCTAATCATGTTAGCATCTTGTTAAATACATGCTAACAACATGGTAATCATGCTAGCATCATGCTAGCATTATGCTAATGATGTTAGCATGTTGCTAACATTATGCTAACATGATTAGCATCTTGTTAAAATCATGCTAACAACATGGTAATCATGCTAGCATCATGCTAGCATTATGCTAATCATGTTAGCATGTTGCTAGCATTATGCTAACATGACTAGCATTTTGTTTAAAACATGCTAGCAGAATGCTTAGGGTGTTAGCATCATGCTAGCAACATGCTAATCATGTTAGCATCTTGTTAAAAACATGCTAGCAAAATGGTAATCATGCTAGCATCATGTTACCATTATGCTAATCATGTTAGCATGTTGCTAGCATTATGCTAACATGATTAGCATCTTGTTAAAATCATGGTAGCAACATGGTAATCATGCTAGCATCATGCTAGCATTATGCTAATCATGTTAGCATGTTTTGCTAGCATTATGCTAACATGATTAGAATCTTGCTAAAAACATGCTGGCATCATGCTATGGGTGTTAGCATCATCATGGCAACATGCTAATCTGTTAACATCTTGCTAAAAACATCCTAGCAGGACGGTAATTATGTTAGCATCATGCTAATCAAGAGTGCTGAGTTTTGCCACTGCAAGCACCATTCACATTTTCTTCAGGAAATGTACATTCTAGTATTGTAATTACTATTCACCTGAACAAAACTTTGGCGCGTAACTCGTCCCGCACCGTTTGTCGTAGACCCACGAATGAGGTGTCAAATCGACCGGCTTATTGAGGATAGGTGTGCTATGACTTTTCTAAGCGATCGGGTGTACGATGTTCGCACAGCGTACGAAAAAACGGCTGAAAAAACTCCCATAGACAACATGGGGGCCAAATCTGTGAGATCATATCTTTGGTTTCGAAGGTCGTAGAGACTTGGGGCTGGGCTCTTTTGATTCGGCCAGCCAATAAGTAGTGACACAGCATCTTCATAGCCACGCCCTAGCAACCAATTACAGCACCCTAGCAACCGAGTCAGGTGTTTTGCCACTGCAAGCACCATTCACATTTTCTTCAGGAAATGTACATTCTAGTTATTAATGGTGCTTGCCAAAGGCAAAGCTCCATTCTTATTCTTCTGCATACTTATTATTCTTCTTCTTCTTCTTCTGGACACAATTTCTGCGCGCTACTCCTCCCGCAGTTTTTGTCATAGACCCATGAATGAGGTGTCAAATCGACCGGCTCATTGAGGACAGGTGTGCTATGACTTTTATAAGCGATCGGGTGTACGATGTTCGTCCGGCGGGCGAAAAAGTAGCGAAAAAAATCCCATAGACTTTGCATTGGGACAAACTTTGATGAGTAATAGCTCCTAACGAGAATTTCATAGAAACATGTGGGTTACCACGTTTGAAGAGCCTGATAGGCTCTCTCAGACCATACCTCAAAATGGGGTGTAAGTTGTACCCCTGGGGCGCAAGAGCTGCCCAAAGTTGCCCCATAGACATACTATGGTGAAGCCGTGCCCATGAACCAGGAAGTACTGTGTTTTTCCTACTATGGGAAATTACATAGGGATTTTGTATTGAACATAACTCTGGATCACAATGTCATAGAGACAAGGGGTGGGCCCATTTTACTCAGGCAACCAATCAGTCTCTCAGGATCATTGTGAAGCTATCAAGCCACGCCCTAGCAACCATATAGAGCACCATAGCAACAAGTTCCATTGACTTCCATTGAAAAAGGTCAAATGAATATCTTTGGATAGAAGTGTCGTACAAACAAGAGGGTGGGCTCATTTGACTGGAGGCAGCAAACCGCCAATCACAAATCACCTTAAAGACATCATAGCCACGCCTTAGCAACCATTTAAAGCACCCTAGCAACCCAAAGCATAGGCAGATATCTTCAAATCTGAATATCATAGAGGCATGGGGGTTGGTTTATATCATTTATACTGGCAAGCAGCCTTTGGTTTATCATTACTAGCAGCTGCCAAGCCACTCCCTAGCAACCAAACAGAGTACCCTAGCAACCGTTTTGCAAGATCTATATCTCTGCATCAGAACATCATAAAGACATGGGGGTTGGTTTATATTGTCAAGCAGCCTTTGGAGTATCATCATTGGTAGCTGCCAAGCCACTCCTTAGCAACCAAACAGAGTACCCTAGCAACCGTTTAGCAAGATCTATATCTCTGCATCAGAGCATCATAGAGACATGGCGGTTGGCTCTTTTGACTCATGCTAGCAAACTGAACTTCCAACATGCTACACATGCTAGCAGTGAATAGCTACATGCTAATAGTGATTAGCTTAGGGTTTAAACATGACACAAACTAGTAAAAATGTGTTACATCATGCTGGTAACATGCTAATTGTGTTAGCATCATGCTAGTAGCATGCTAATCATGTTAGCATCATGCTAAGCAAACATGCTAATTATGTTAGCATCTTGTTAAAAACATGCTAGCAACATGGTAATCATGCTAGCATCATGCTAGCATTATGCTAATCATGTTAGCATGTTGCTAGCATTATGCTAACATGATTAGCATCTTTCTAAAAACATGCTAGCAGCATGCTAAGGGTGTTAGCATTATGCTAGCAACAAATGCTAATCATGTTAGCATGTTGCTAGCATAATGCTAACATGATTAGCATCTTTCTAAAAACATGCTAGCAGCATGCTAAGGGTGTTAAGATAATGCTAGCAACATGCTAATCATGTTAGCATCTTGATAAAAACATCCTAGCAGGACGGTAATTATGTTAGCATCATGCTAATCAAGAGTGCCGAGTTTTGCCACTGCAAGCACCATTCACATTTTCTTCAGGAAATGTACATTCTAGTATTGTAATTACTATTCACCTGAACAAAACTTTGGCGCGTAACTCGTCCCGCACCGTTTGTCGTAGACCCACGAATGAGGTGTCAAATCGACCGGCTTATTGAGGAGAGGTGTGCTATGACTTTTCTAAGCGATCGGGTGTACGATGTTCGCACAGTGTACGAAAAAAATGGCTGAAAAAACTCCCATAGACTTAACATTGAGGCAAATTCTATGAGATCATATCTTTGGATCAGAAGGTCATAGAGACTTGGGGCTGGGCTCTTTTGATTCGGCCAGCCAATAAGTACTGACACAGCAACTTCATAGCCACGCCCTAGCAACCAATTACAGCACCCTAGCAACCGGTGCCGAATTTTTCCACTGCAAGCACCATTCACATTTTCTTCAGGAAATGTACATTCTAGTATTGTAATTACTATTCACCTGAACAAAACTTTGGCGCGTAACTCGTCCTGCACCGTTTGTCATAGACCCACAAATGAGGTGTCAAATCGACCGGCTTATTGAGGAGAGGTGTGCTATGACTTTTCTAAGCGATTGGGTGTACGATGTTCGCACAGCGTACGAAAAAATCGGCTGAAAAAACTCCCATAGACTTAACATTGGGTCAAAATCTGTGATATCATATCTTTGGATCAGAAGGTCATAGAGACTTGGGGCTGGGCTCTTTTGATTCGGCCAGCCAATAAGTAGTGACACAGCAACTTCATAGCCACGCCCTAGCAACAAATTACAGCACCCTAGCAACCGGGGCCGAATTTTGCCACTGCAAGCACCATTCACATTTTCTTCAGGAAATGTACATTCTAGTATTGTAATTACTATTCACCTAGACAAAACTTTGGCGCGTAACTCGTCCCGCATCGTTTGTCACAGACCCACGAATGAGGTGTCAAATCGACCGGCTTATTGAGGAGAGGTGTGCTATGACTTTTCTAAGCGATCAGGTGTACGATGTTCGCACAGTGTACGAAAAAAACGTCTGAAAAAACTCCCATAGACTTAACATTGGGTCAAAATCTGTGAGATCATATCTTTGGATCAGAAGTTCATAGAGACTTGGGGCTGGGCTCTTTTGATTCGGCCAGCCAATAATTAGTGACACAGCAACTTCATAGCCACACCCTAGCAACCAATTACAGCACCCTAGCAACCGGTGCCGAATTTTGCCACTGCAAGCACCATTCACATTTTCTTCAGGAAATGTACATTCTAGTTATTATTATTATTATTATTATTCCACACAAAATTTTGGCGCGCTACTCCTCCCGCAGCTTTTGTCCTAGACCCATGAATGAGGTGTCAAATCGACCGGCTTATTGAGGAGAGGTGTGCTATGACTTTTATAAGCGATCGGGTGTACGATGTTCGTCCGACGGGCGAAAAATCGGGCGAAAAATCCCATAGACTTAACATTGGGACGAACTTTGACAAGTCATAACTCTGGATCACAATGTCATAGAGACAAGGGGGTGGGCTCATTTTACTCAGGCAACCAATCAGTCTATCAAGATAATTTTAAAGCTATCAAGCCACGCCCTAGCAACCATAGAGAGTACCTTAGCAACAAGTTCCATAGACTTCCATTGAAAAAGATCAAAGGAATATCTTTGGATAGGAGTGTCATAGAAACATGAGGGTGGGCTCATTTGACTCGGGGCAGCAAACGGCCAATCACGAATCACCTTCAAGATATCATAGCCACGCCCTAGCAACTATTTAGAGCACCCTAGCAACTCAAAGCATAGAGGGGATATCTTCAAATCTGAACATCATAGAGGAATGGGGGTTGGTTTATATCATTCATACTGGCAAGCAGCCTTTGGTTTATCATTACTGGCAGCTGCCAAGCCACTCCCTAGCAACCAAACAGAGTACCCTAGCAACCGTTTTGCAAGATCTATATCTCTGCATCAGAACATCGTAGAGACATGGGTGTTGGTTTATATTGTCAAGCAGCCTTTGGAGTATCATCATTGGTAGCTACCAAGCCACTCCCTAGCAACCAAACAGAGTACCCTAGCAACCGTTTTGAAACACCTATATTTCTGCATCAGAACATTATAGAGACATGGCGGTTGGCTCTTTTGACTCATGCTAGCAAACTGGACTTCCACCATGCTACACATGCTAGCAGTGAATAGCTACATGCTAATAGTGATTAGCTTAAGGTTTAAACATGACACAAACTAGTAAAAATGTGTTAGAATAATGCTAGTGGCCTGTTAATTGTGTTAGCATGATGCTAGTAGCATGCTAATCATGTTAGCATCATGTTAGCAAACATGCTAATCATGTTAGCATCTTGTTAAATACATGCTAACAACATGGTAATCATGCTAGCATCATGCTAGCATTATGCTAATGATGTTAGCATGTTGCTAACATTATGCTAACATGATTAGCATCTTGTTAAAATCATGCTAACAACATGGTAATCATGCTTTAGCATCATGCTAGCATTATGCTAATCATGTTAGCATGTTTTGCTAGCATTATGCTAACATGATTAGCATCTTGTTTAAAACATGCTAAAGCAGCATGCTAAGGGTGTTAGCATCATGCTAGCAACATGCTAATCATGTTAGCATGTTGCTAACATAATGCTAACATGATTAGCATTTGGTTAAAATAATGCTAGCAACATGGTAATCATGCCAAAGCATCATGCTTTAGCATTATGCTAATCATGTTAGCATGTTGCTAGCATTATCTTAACATGACTAGCATTTTGTTTAAAACATGCTTGGCAGAATGCTTAGGTGTTAGCATCATCTTGCTAGCAACATGCTAATCATGTTAGCATCTTGTTAAAAACATGCTAGCAAAATGGTAATCATGCTAGCATCATGTTACCATTATGCTAATCATGTTAGCATGTTGCTAGCATTATGCTAACATGATTAGCATCTTGTTAAAATCATGGTAGCAACATGGTAATCATGCTAGCATCATGCTAGCATTATGCTAATCATGTTAGCATGTTTTGCTAGCATTATGCTAACATGATTAGAATCTTGCTAAAAACATGCTGGCATCATGCTATGGGTGTTAGCATCATGCTTTGCAGCAACATGCTAATCTGTTAGCATCTTGCTAAAAACATCCTAGCAGGACGGTAACTATGTTAGCATCATGCTAATCAAGAGTGCTGAGTTTTGCCACTGCAAGCACCATTCACATTTTCTTCAGGAAATGTACATTCTAGTATTGTAATTACTATTCACCTGAACAAAACTTTGGCCCGTAACTCGTCTCGCAGGTTTTGACGTAGATCCACGAATGAGGTGTCAAATCGACCGGCTTATTGAGGAGAGGTGTGCTATGACTTTTCTAAGCAATCAGGTGTACGATGTTCGCACAGCGTACGAAAAAACGGCTGAAAAAACTCCCATAGACTTAACATGGGGGCCAAATCTGTGAGATCATATCTTTGGTTTAGAAGGTCATAGAGACTTGGGGCTGGGCTCTTTTGACTCGGCCTATCAAGCCGCCAATAGGTAGTTCATAGCCACGCCCTAGCAACCAATTACAGCACCCTAGCAACCGAGTCCGGTGTTTTGCCACTGCAAGCACCATTCACATTTTCTTCAGGAAATGTACATTCTAGTTATAATTATTATTATTCTTCCACTTTTTCGTCTGCGCGCTACTCCTCCCGCAGCTTTTGTCCTAGACCCATGAATGAGGTGTCAAATCGACCGGCCCATTGAGGAGTGGTGTGCTATGACTTTTATAAGCGATCGGGTGTACGATGTTCGTCCGGCGGGCGAAAAAGTAGCCGAAAAATCCCATAGACTTAACATTGCGACGAACTTTGACGAGTCATAGATCCTAACGAGAATTTCGTAGAAACATGTGGGTTACCACGTTTGAAGAGGCTGACAGGCTCTCTCAGACCATACCTCAAAATGGGGTGTAAGTTGTACCCCTGGGGCGCAAGAGCTGCCCAAAGTTGCCCCATAGACATACTATGGTGAAGCCGTGCCCATGAACCAGGAAGTACTGTGTTTTTCCTACTATGGGAAATTACATAGGGATTTTGTATTGAACATAACTCTGGATCACAATGACATAGAGACAAGGGGGCGGGCTCATTTTATTCAGGCAACCAATCAGTCTCTCAGGATCATTGTGAAGCTATCAAGCCACGCCCTAGCAATGATATAGAGCACCATAGCAACAAGCTCCATAGACTTCCATTGAAAAATATCAAAGGAATATCTTTGGATAGAAGTGTCATAGAAGCATGAGGGTGGGCTCATTTGACTTGAGGCAGCAAACCGCCAATCACAAATAACCTTAAAGACATCATAGCCACGCCTTAGCAACCATTCAGAGCACCCTAGCAACCCAAAGCATAGAGGGGATATCTTCAAATCTGAACATCATAGAGGTTGGTTTATAGCATTCATACTGGCAAGCAGCCTTTGGTTTATCATTACTGGCAGCTGCCAAGCCACTCCCTAGCAACCAAACAGAGTACCCTAGCAACCGTTTAGCAAGATCTATATCTCTGCATCAGAACATCATAAAGACATGGGGGTTGGTTTATATTGTCAAGCAGCCTTTGGAGTATCATCATTGGTAGCTGCCAAGCCACTCCCTAGCAACCAAACAGAGTACCCTAGCAACCGTTTTGCAAGATCTATATCTCTGCATCAGAGCATCGTAAAGACATGGGGGTTGGTTTATATTGTCAAGCAGCCTTTGGAGTATCATCATTGGTAGCTGCCAAGCCACTCCCTAGCAACCAAACAGAGTACCCTAGCAACCGTTTAGCGAGACCTATATCTCTGCATCAGAGCATCATAGAGACATGGTGGTTGGCTTTTGACTCATGCTAGCAAAAAGGACTTCCAACATGCTACACATGCTAGCAGTGAATAGCTAAATGCTAATAGTGATTAGCTTAGGGTTTAAACATGACACAAACTAGTAAAAATGTGTTAGCATCATGCTGGTAACATGCTAATTGTGTTAGCATTATGTTAGTAGCATGCTAATCATGTTAGCATAATGTTAGCAAACATGCTAATTATGTTAGCATCTTGTTAAAAAAATGCTAACAACATGGTAAACATGATTAGCATAATGCTAGCATGATGCTAGCATGATTACCATGTTGTTAGCAAAGGCTAACATGATTAGCATCTTTCTAAAAACATGCTAGCAGGATGCTAAGGGTGTTAGCATAATGCTAGCAACATGCTAATCATGCTAGCATCATGCTAGCATTATGCTAATCATGTTATCATTTTGCTAGCATTATGCTAAAATGATTAGCATCTTGTTAAAATCATGTTAACAACATGGTAATCATGCTAGCATCATGCTAGCATTATGCTAATTATGTTAGCATAATGCTAGCAAACATGCTAACATGATTAGCATCTTGTTAAAAACATGCTAGCAGCATGCTAATGGTGTTAGCATAATGCTAGTAACATGCTAATCATGTTAGCATTTTGCTAAAAACATCCTAGCAGGACGGTAATTATGTTAGCATCATGCTAATCAAGAGTGCCGAGTTTTGCCACTGCAAGCACCATTCACATTTTCTTCAGGAAATGTACATTCTAGTTATTATTATTCTTCTTAGACTAAATTTCTAAATGCTACTCCTCCTAGACTGTTCAAGCTACAACCACCAAACTCGGACTAGACCTTCAGACTATTCTGACTTAGTGTGCTATATCTTTTCAGACTGATCCGACTTACGGTTTTCCTAAACATGCTGATTAAAACTGAAAAAAACTCCCATTGACTCCCATTGAAAATCTGAACATTCCATCAAACTCCAACTGTCAAAAATTCAAATCTAAACACACTGAAGCCCATTAAACTCAATGAAGCTTCCATTCTATGTACTATTACTGAGCCATTCAAACTCATTCAAACTCATCTATCTATCTATCTATCTATCTATCTATCTATCTATCTATCTATCTATCTATCTATCTATGTATCTATCTATCTATATTCTATCAATCTATATTCTCATCTATCTTCTCATCTATCTATCTATCTATCTATCTATCTATCTTCTCATCTATCTATCATCTATCTATCTATCTATCTATCTATCTATCTATCTATCTATCTATCTATCTATCTATCTATCTATCTATCTATCATTCAAACTCATCTATCTATCTATCTATCTATCTATCTATCTATCTATCTATCTATCTATCTATCTATCTATCTATCTTCTCATCTATCTCTTCTCATCTAACACTTCTCATCTATCTCTCTTCTCAGCTATCTATCTATCTATCTATCTATCTATCTATCTATTTATCTATCTATCTATCTATCTATCTATCTATCTATCTATCTATCACTTCTCATCTATCAGTCTATCTATCTGTCACTTCTCATCTATCTCTCTTCTCATCAATCTCTCTATCTCTGTATCTCTCTTCTCATCTATCACTTCTCATCTATCTCTTCTCATCTATCTATCTATGACTTCTCATCTATCAATATATCTTTTCATCTATCAATCTATCAATCTATCTATCTATCTATCTATCTATCTATCTATCTATCTATCACTTCTCATCTATCAATCTATCTATCTATCACTTCTCATCTATCTCTCTTCTCATCAATCTCTTTATCTGTATCTCTCTTCTCATCTATCACTTCTCATCTATCTCTCTTCTCATCTATCACTTTTCATCTATCTCTCTTCTCATCAATCTCTCTATCTCTGTATCTCTCTTCTCATCTTACACTTCTCATCTATCTCTTCTCATCTATCTATCTATCTATCTATCTATCTATCTATCTATCTATCTATCTATCTATCTATCTATCTATCTATGACTTCTCATCTATCAATCTATATTCTCATCTATCTTCTCATCTATCTATCCATCTATCTATCTATCTATCTATCTATCTATCTATCTATCTATCTATCTATCTATCTATCTATATTCTATCAATCTATATTCTCATCCATTGTCAAGCAGCCTTTGGAGTATCATCACTGGTAGCTGCCTAGCCACTCCCTAGCAACCAAACAGAGTACCCTAGCAACCATTTTGCAAGATCTATATCTCTGCATAAGAACGTCGTAGAGACATGGCGGTTGGCTCTTTTGACTCATCCTAGCAATCTGGACTTCCAACATGCTAGCAGTGAATAGCTACATGCTAATAGTGATTAGCCTAATGTTAAATGTAACTACTAAACTAAAACTTAAACTTTTAAACTGAAAACTCTCAAACTTCACACTTTTAAAACTACTTCAAACTTTCTGGACCGGCTTTTCCATGCCAACTTAAAGTTTGTCCTCAAACTTTTTTATCTAGATATTATTCTTCTTCTTCTGAGCCAAATTTTAGACTGCATCTCCTCCTAGAGCTTTAAAGCTACAACCACCAAACTCGGCCCAGACCTTCAAACTGTTCTGACTCGAGTTGCTATATCTTTTCAGACTGATCCGACTTACGGTTTTCCTAAAAATGCTGATCAAACTTGGAAAAACTCCCATAGACTTACATTGAAAATCTGAACATTCCATCAACCTTCAACTGTTAAATTCAAATCAAAACAAACTGAAGCCCATTAAACTCAATGAAGCTTCCATTCTGTGTACTATTACTGAGCCATTCAAACTCATTCAAACTCATAAACTAACTAACTAACTTTCTAACTAACTATATAACTATCTATCTAACTCAAATTCAAATCTAAACAAACTGAAGCCCATTAAACTCAATGAAGCTTCCATTCTATGTACTATTACTGAGTCACTCAAACTCATTCAAACTCATAAACTAACTAATTAACTTTCTAACTAACTATATAATTATCTATCTAACTCAAATTCAAATCAAAACAAACTGAAGCTCATTAAACTCAATGAAGCTTCCATTCTATGTACTATTACTGAGTCATTCAAACTCATTCAAACTCATAAACTAACTAACTAACTTTCTAACTAACTGTATAATTATCTATCTAACTCAAATTCAAATCAAAACAAACTGAAGCCCATTAAACTCAATGAAGCTTCCATTCAATGTACTAAGCCATTCAAACTCATTCAAACTCATAAACTAACTTTCTAACTATCTGACTAAATTACTAACCATCTAACTAACTATCTATCTAACTAACTAACTATCTAACTATATCTACACACACTCACTCACACTTACTTACTCACACATTATCTAGCTTTTAAACTACTAAACTAAAACTTAAACTATTTCAAACTAAAAAGCTTCAAACTTCAAGCTTTTAAAACTACTCCAAACCTTCTGGATAGGCTTTTTCAAGCCAACTTAAAGTTTGTCTACGAACTTTACTCATCTAGTTTATGAATTGATATGTTCTCTGCACTTGTGTTAATATCTGTTTCTGTCTGGAATAGGTGCGGGTCCAAACCCATCTGTCAAGACACTTGTCCACTTGCTGTCCGCCCCACCAGCCCAACAATTGTGCTGGAGAGCCTCTGACCACAAGTCATAGGTACAGGATAATGTTCATAGTCAAGTCATCTTCATTTCTGTGGCACTTTATACAAAACAGCTTCACAGTAATAAACATGAAATTAACAGAATTCAAAATTCAAAAGTTGAATTTAAATATAAAGGCCAAACTACAGATTTTTTTTTTTTATTATTTATTTTTTGGCTAAGAAAAATAAAGTTTTTGTTTCTGATAATACTAAAAAAAGGGATACTCCACCCAAAAATTAAAATACTCTCAGAATATGACTTTCTTTCAAATGATGATTTTTGGAAAATAATCCATCTCTGTGAGTGCATGGGTAAGGTTGACACTTCAAAAACCACACAGAGTAAAAAACATCAGTAGTCAACTTGACCCTAGTTGAAGTGAAACACTAGGTGTGTGTTTGAAAAATACTAATATTTTTAGGTTTGTGCTTCCAAATGACTCCTCAAGCTTTAAAACAAACATCACAAGTTACAACATGCTGACTTTGAGCCCATATTGGACAGTTGGAAAATCTGTAGTGTAACAAATTTAACATAATAGTATTTTCCTCAAACACACCTATTGTTTCACTTCAGAAGAAGTTGATTTGTCAAATGAGGTCATGTGGATTACCATCATGTTCACTTTGGTTTTTGACCTTCTAGATATCTCTGTTTGTATTCCACAGAAAAAGGTAATGTCATAATCAACTGGAACAGCTTGAGGGTAAGTAAATGATGATATAATTTCTGTTTTTGGGTGGATTATCCCTTTGAGTTAAGTTAGCTTAAATGAGTGACTTTGTGATATTTCACTATCCCTTCATTTGTAAAAGTGAAAATGCAATGCAGAAGTGTGAAGAAAGGCCTCTCCTCAATAATCAGTTTCTTTACTGTCCAAAAATGTGCCCATTAAATATCTTTTAAATCCAGTATACCTGTAATTGTTTTATTTCCAGTGTAAACAAAAATATCAGGAAAACCTAAACTAGTTAGAAGACAAAGTGCATGCCCTCTGTACCTGTACAGATGTTCAGTTATTGTGTTTTGTCTTTTGTAGGAGTACAGTGGTAGAGACAGAAGAAGTGCCCTTGACGAGGAAACCATGGCAGCCATATATACGGTAAGTCAATACTTGGTGAAAGGAAAATTTACTAGAAACATTAAGTTAAAAAAATAACTCATTTTTGTCTCACAGTCAAGAAGAGATTTCCAAATGTGTCCAAAGAGGCTTTGAGGATTTGAACTGGGGAAACTGAGACTTCTTGAAAGCAAAAAAAGTTATATTTGTTTGAATATTGTAATTTTTTGAACATTGTAAAGTATGTTCCTTGCTGATCATTATTCAAATGTTCATGTGTTATAGACAACAAATAAAAGTTTTTCAAATGTGACATGTGAATGTATTTTCTTGGGTTGAAATATATGTAGGGCAAAATATATTTTTAAATGCTTTTGTAAAATATATTTTGAATTTTTTTTAAAAATTACAAAAAATACATTTATAGAAAATATATTTATGTAAATATATTTGAAAATATATTTTTTAAAAATATACAAAAAATGGCAAAAAAAAATATTTTTTAGAAAATATATTTATATTTGAAAACATATTTTAGCGAAATGTATTTTTTGGCCATTTTTTGCAGTAGCCCCTCATTGCAGAACACGAGATCCAGAGGGCGGAGCTGAATTTTGATTGGTCGAGATTAGCTGGATTCTGATTGGTCAAGATTCCTATGGCAGTGTGTCACGTCATACCCGTTGTGTTGCGCTACCGTTTCCGCATGGAGTCATAACTAGTTATTCTTTTAATGGAAAAACAAACTTGCTGAAAACAAACTTTATATACGTTTTAAATGGTACACTGTATACATTGTATAACACTTTATTGTCTGAATGTGTACCTATAATCCTGTACTGTGGTGGGCAACAACCAAGTATTTTATTAGAATATTTGGAGAAACGTTTGCTTTTACTCCATTAGTTTATGATAGATAGATAGATAAAAAGTGTTATCTATCTATCTATCTATCTATCTATCTATCTATCTATCTATCTATCTATCTATCTATCTATCTATCTATCTATCTATCTATCTATCTATCTATCTAAGAAATAGTTATTCTTACATGTAACAAGGAACTAGACTTTTCAGGAAAGGTGAAATGTTCTTTCTCATATATATATATATATATATATATATATATATATATATATATATATATATATATATATATATATATATATATACAGCTATGGAAAAAATTCAGAGACCACTCCAAGTTCAGAAATCAATGTTAAGTGTGTCTTAATTTTTTCCTATATATATATATATATATATATATATATATATATATATATATATATATATATATATGTATTACATACTGTATATGAAAGAGAACATTTCACCTTCCCTGAAAAGCCTGTAGTTCATTGTTACATATAAGAATATTTCGTTAAAAGTGTATTCTTTGGCCAATGATCCTTTTCCTCTCTCAGTAGTCCACACATGCACTTTGACTTCAAATATTTAAGTAGATTAATAAGTAGACCAATCTACTTTTAGTAGGAATATTAAATCAAGTTCTCTTTATGCTTGAAGTAGAAAATGTGTGCTTTTCCCACCACTTAGTATGCATATTACAATAAAACTGTGTGTGACTAAAGTATAGCAGCACTCATTGTCAGGTTGTCTTCTGTAATTTTATACTTGTATATTACTTCACAAGGACATGACTTCACATAACATTTACATAACATAATAAGAACATATCACTTAAATGCAGGCAAAATGCATTACCAGCACAATGAAAAAAAAAAAAGAAAAAAAAAAAACACAAGTTAAAACAGACACTGAATAAAGTAGGGAAACTTTGAACACGAAACATAAGGAAAATCAAATTGGGAGCATATCGTAAGCACACTGACTGATCGCTAACAAAATAAACAACAGGAGACTCAAAATTAAAACTTCCACACAGAATTAAATGATCAATCATGCATTCTTTTTTTAAAAAAAAATTATTATTTTTTTTTTTACACTGCACTGCATTACATCATGCTCACAACACACTTAAATCAGGTCAGCACAGATTTGGCAGAACTCGCTGCAGAATATGGGTGGGTGTCCTCACTAAAAATTCCCAGAAGTTCTCCCCTTCTTCCTCTACCTACATATCCTACAGGTTAGCAAAGAAAGGAAACAAAGAAAGCAAACAAAGAAAGGAAATATTTCAATGTTCATTGTTTTTGTTGTGTTTTAATTCATCATTGAAAGCAAAACACCCCATGGAAACAACCAACAATGAATGCATACCTGGAGTGCAGTTTTTGAAAATGTCTCCACATTGCCTGTCTGTACATTTTATAGTACTCTGCCTTGTAGGATGTGGAGAACACAGCCCAAATTGTGACACCTGTACACATGTAAAATCACACAGATTAAAAAATACACAATGCTGGAATTCATTAACCAGCCATTCAAGCAAAAATAAAAAAAATAAAATAAGTAAATAAAATAAGGGAACAGTTATCAGAAACTGATGAATAGTTCACACAATTGCCTGAATCAAGATCTTATGAGCTTAAGGGGGAGCAATTAGATGCAGTCAGAGTTGCTATACAAGTAAGTATGTTTGGCCTTGCTGCCAACAGAAAAAAAGGGGGGACAAGTAGAGCATTTTCCAAGAAGTTTATTTACAAAAGTGAACTGGTCATCTGGACAGAGTGGAAAATAATTGAGTGGGGGTTCAATCTTCAACTGGCTGGCAGGTCACATGACCTGGTGGCAGCTGCCAGTCTGATTCTGGCAGGTCTGTAGGTGGTGGGCTGGTGGATGGCAGAGTGTAACGCATTCCCCATTACTCTTGCTGCACAGAAATACATAATTTTATTATTATGAATATAATATTAAGACTCTATTATTTTATATGATTGACATTTTAGATGGGTTAATCGCAATTAAAGCAGTCACATGACTGTGATCTCACTGGTTGCTATTGATGCTCAGTCCAGCCAGTCACTCCTGAGATGCCAGTATAACGTGTTCCCCATCACTCTCTCTGCATGTAAATATACAATTTTATTATTATGAATATTATGACTCTATTCTTTTGTATGATGGACGTTTTAGGTGGGTTTATCTCAATTAAAGCAGTCAAATGACTGTGATCTCAACTGGTTGCTTACTGATGCTTTGATGGACCTTAACCAGTCAGCCACTGCTGAATAACTTTTGGTTTGACTGTATATACAGTACAGTCCAAAAGTTTGGGACCACTAAGATTTTTAATGTTTTTAAAATAAGTTTCGTCTGCTCACCAAGGCTACATTTATTTAATTAAAAATACAGTAAAAACAGTAATATTGTGAAATATTATTACAATTTAAAATAACTGTGTACTGTTTAAATATATTTGACAAAGTAATTTATTCCTGTGATGCAAAGCTGAATTTTCAGCATCGTTACTCCAGTCTTCAGTGTCACATGATCCTTCAGAAATCATTCTAATATGCTGATTTGCTGCTCAATAAAGATTTATGATTATTTTCAATGTTGAAAACAGTTGTGTACTTTTTTTTTTCAGGATTCCTTGATGAATAGAAAGTTCAAAAGAACAGCATTTATCTGAAATACCAAGCTTCTGTAGCATTATACACTACCGTTCAAAAGTTTGGGGTCAGTAAGAATTTTTATTTTTATTTTTTTGAAAAGAAATTAAAGAAATGAATACTTTTATTCAGCAAGGATGCATTAAATCAAAAGTGTCAGTAAAGACATTTATAATGTTACAAAAGATTAGATTTCAGATAAACACCGTTCTTTTGAACTTTCTATTCATCAAATAATCCTGAAAAAAAAATATTGTACACAAATATTTTGTACAATTGTACACATTAAATGTTTCTTGAGCAGCAGATCAGCATATTAGAATGATTTCTGAAGGATCATGTGACACTGAAGACTGGAGTAACGATGCTGAAAATTCAGCTTTGCATCACAGGAATAAATTACTTTGTGAAATATATTCAAATAGAAAACAGTTATTTTAAATTGTAATAATATTTCACAATATTACAGTTTTTACTGTATTTTTAATTAAATAAATGTAGCCTTGGTGAGCAGACGAAACTTCCTTTAAAAACATTAAAAATCTTAGTGGTTCCAAACTTTTGGACTGTACTGTAAATCATAGCCTATGTAATCAAAAAATTATTTTAATTATCATTAAAGCTAGACAATTTCATCAAAAGAATAGAGTCATAAGAATATATTTTTAATAATAAAATAATGTATTTCCATGTAGCAATAGCGATAGAGAACATGTTATACTCGCAGCTTCACCGTGGCTGGCTGGACTGACCGTCAGTAAGCCACCAGTATTTGACTGCTGTAATTGAAAATTAAAACATCAATTGTACAAAAGATTAGGGTCATAGCATGTTTATAACAATAAAATACTGTATTTCCATGCAGCGAGTGTGATAGAGATACTTTATACTCGCAGATTGACCACGGCTGGATGGGCTGAGTGTCAGTTTCAACCAGTTGAGATCACGGTCATTTGACTGCTTTAATTGAGATAAACTCACATAAAACATCAATCATACAAAAGAATATAGTCATAATATTATATGCATAGTAATAAAATTATGCATTTCCATGCAGCAAGAGTGATAGGGAAGCTGTAAGTGGCTGCTCCTGCTAGCCAGCTTAAAATTGAACCCCTACTGAAATAGTCACCATTCAGTAGTATATTGCATGCATGGTTGTGTGCATTGAAATGCAATTAACACTTACGGTCAAACCAAAGAATATAGGCTTGTCTCCTGAAGGCTTCCTGTGTCACAAGGTCTCTGAAGTAAGTGCACACAAGGGCCAGCATCAGAATTGCCTTGTCGCCTTCCTGGAGAACCACATCAATGAAAATGTCCTCCAGAACAGATGATGGCAACTGTAAGCAAATTAACAAAAATGAGAAATATGAAAGAAAAGATAATGGCCCCAATGCCCAGTTCTTGAAATTATGTATTTGTCTTTGTTCTTGGTATAACAGTATCTCACAAAAGTGAGTACACCCCTCACATTTTTGTAAATATTTTATTCTGTCTTTTCATGTGACAACACTGAAGAAATTACACTTTGCCAGCTACAATGTAAAGTATTGCGTGTACTGCTTGTATAACAGTGTAAATTTGCTGTCCCCTCAAAATAACTTAACACACAGCCATTAATGTCTAAACCGCTGGCCACAAAAGTGAGCACACCCCTAAGTGAAAATGTACAAATTGGGCCCAAAGTTTCAATATTTTGTGTGGCCACTATTATTTTCCAGCACTGCATTAACCCTCTTGGGCATGGAATTCACCAGAGCTTCACAGGTTGCCACTGGAGTCCTTTTCCACTCCTCCATGAAGCTGGTCATCATTTCTTCAGTGTTGTCACATGAAAAGATATAATAAAATATTGACAAAAATGTGAGGGGTGTACTCATTTCTGTGAGATACTGTATAAATGTAGTGGGTAAAATGTAAGGGATAACGGCCTGCCTGTTTTTATTGTGAAGTAAAATCTAACATGGTGATTGGTACACAGGTGAAGTCAGGGTCGTATAAAAACCACATACTCCCTGTACAAGAAATATAAACACCAGTATGCTGTGAGGTAAAATTTCTACAATGTACAATTGCTAATGGCTTGTCAGACATACTGTAAGAATCATGTGGTCCTTGGGACAACCATGCATGTTGATCTGGAGGCTTGAGGCGTCCCTATACCACAGTAAATGGTGTCAGAAATAAAACAAAGAAGGCAAAAAGTTTGGAAAGACAGCATTGTTTTGCAAATCTGTTTCTTACCTTTAAAAGAGAACAGATAAACAGTTAAAACTTCTTAAAAGTTGAAAACAGTTATAAAATTATGATCCACTTCTAGGTCAGATAACCACCTGGTAATTAGGTTTGATATGTACTTTGAGCTGTCTATTGTTACAGAGGGAAAACATATACATGCAGAAAGTAAACACAATATATATTTTTAAAATCATAAATAAAAAAGCTATGGTCATTCTTAAAAGAAGATGTCAAAGAACATGTCATTCTTTCATTGGTTTACTAGGCCTAAACCAAATTATTATATAACCTGCCTAGTGCTAACTACTGAATTTCAACAGATTTGGGCATAGTAACGTTAGATGGAATTTCAAAATGGAATTTGAAAATTGTCATATTTCTAAATAAACCACCATGGCTTAGTCTGATAATTTACTCACCCCCATGTTAGGGTGACCAGACGTCCCCGTTTTCCGGGGACAGTCCCGGTTTTTGGTGCTCCGTCCCCGACTGGAGCTGTCCCCGGAAATGTCCCCGTTTTATATCTCGTTCAAAATAATCCGCGAATTGCAAAAAAGTCTGGCCAGCATACAGCATAGAGGTTTCTTAATAGTGTTGTTAATATATATATATATATATTTTTTTTTCTAAACATATCTCTCTCTATTAAAATATGTTAAACAGTTCAATCCCGCTTTTCTACAGTATCCATATAGACAGGTGTCGTGCCGAAAACTGATCGTCTGCCGAAAACTGACTGCCGTCCGCGGGAGCGCGCACAGCATGTTTAAAGGGTATCGCCCCTTTTTCTACACGTCTACAGCTGCTTTTATCATGATCAAACGGCCATAACCTGCAAATGCATATAACTCTGTGTCCGTGGTAATATGTCCGTGCTAATAGCAAAGAAACGTTTCCTGTAACGCATAATCAAAATTATTCATTTAATTAATTTGCCGTACTGCTTATCGCGATTACGTTTATTTAGTTTTGACTAAGTTGCTCGAGCATGATTTTTACGTGATTAACAGAAAGCCTATTTACTTGCTTTGTGCCAAACAATCCAGTCCTGTTTACGAGGTGAAATACCTTTAAATGGTATACTGACGTCCCTCATCTGGTATTTTACATAACAACACTTGTAAAAAAAAAACAGCGTTGCCTGACCTGACACCTTGAAACTCAGACAAAGGGCAAATGAAACTAAACCTACTGGATTTAAAGGAGGTTGTGTTCCTTAAAAATCCCTTTAAACATGATAATGGATTTTCAGAAACCATGATTGTTTTGTTGTGCAGGTTGATATTATGGTTTTACTTCAAGTAAAAATAGTTGAATTCGGGTCATTCTACAGAAAAGTCCACTTTTGGTATGACAAAATGTCTTAAAATTAAAAACGTTTAAACTTAGACCACATTATTATATCACACATTGACTTTATGAATACAAATGACAGCTTTATGATTTATTATTATTATTATTATTTTGTGCATTTAAAGACAGCATGTACCATTTTTTGTCACTGGTGTTACCATACTTCTCTGGCATTTTAAACATTTTTATGAAATTATATTTCTCATTTTATTTCAGCACATGCATTCAGAGTTACAGAAAAAAAGATAATGAAAAAAATAAGGAGATTATGTGTGTTTTTTTTTCCAATCAGGTTAGTTAAAAGTGATTGAATTATGCTAATTTAATTATGCATGTATTTGCTATAACAATGGAAATATTTGAAAAACAGTTATAAACAAGTAATGCAATCCTTTACATCTTAATTCTTGAGTTTAGCAGAATTCAATGAATGTAAAAGTATTATCATGTCACATATGACATTTTATTTAATGAGACATACAAAAAACAGTAACAACAGTGACACAATGAATCACCAGTGACAGATACGACCAAAGATAGCCTACTTATTCTTCAACTAATCAAGGAGAGGAGACTAAATTTTTTTTACATTTTTTATACAATCAAAGACTTTTCATTGACACTTAGTGAAAGCAGTCAGTAAAAGATCATAAACAACATTTTAAAAATGTCTTTAAAATATGCTGTCCATAAAGTCGCTGCTTCTCAGCTTCTCAGTTTAGCCAAATACCCTCAATTTAGCCATATCTGACCAAAGGAGGATTAACAATAGGAAAAAAAGTTAGAATCACATTATTTAGTGCTATTTTATGCAAAATAACTAAATAAATAGCTTTGAATAGAGTTTTTTTTTTTTTTTTTTTCTATAAACAACACCAGTGACAGTAACACCAGTGACATGTTTCATGAAAAATGCATTTTATGGCTGCTGCAAGGTATCAATCCACATGTTGTCAATCATGGTATATTCACTAAATTAAGTAGTTTAATCCATTTGTATTCTAGTTTTTTTTAAAATTCCCTAATAATAAAGTAGGTCACACCAGTGACTTCAACTAAAAGCTTCATATGAAATTATGATTTTCTAATTAAAATTTCTGATAACTGAAAAGAGATAGTGGACTTTCCATTCCATTTCCATTTCCATTCCTTTCTTCATGGATCTTCAGGAAATAGGAAGAAGGTAGTCAATTGATGTCAACAGTGTGATTTTTATTTCAAAATAAGAGATTTTTGTTAAAGGTAACACCAGTGACACAACACCAGGTTTTTTTAATATATATTTTATAATATTTATTCAGCATTTGTTTTTGTTTTTTTATGTCATTTACATAATATATTTGACAGTTATGCATATTATTGTATTTAAACCCTGTTTCTGAGCTTAAAATAAAGCACTTTCCCACATGACTGTGGGGATGAGCACTTCTGTGCTGTTTGGAATTTTTATAATAAAAAACAAATACTGCCACATTGATGCGCAAGAAGGTTTAATTGTTCAAATATTGTTTCATATTAAAATATTTAAAAAAATGTTTTCAATATAAAAAAAAGTGTTTTCAAGTGTAATATTTCTGTAAAGGGACAGAAAAGTTGACTTTTCTGTAGATTGACCCATTCATTGTAAAATTAAGTAAATATTAAAAATGAACAACTTTCATGTTAGCCTATGGGGAAAAAAATAATGGAGTAACTTCAACCTATTAACTAATTAATTAAAGATGTCATCAGATCATGTGTGCTTTCAGCAGTTATCATTTTAAACATTAAAATCATGATGCCCCTCAATAGTAGGCTTCTGAATATAAGATGTGGGTTGTCGACAGTTAACGGTCCTGCCGGTGATTTTCTCAGATGAGGCCTTGAGTTTTCTCTTTCGTCGATCGGTCGAAAAGGTATTTTAAATTTTAGTTTAGCAGACGTTAGCTACCATAACCACTGTTTATCTTGTAAAGTTTAAATTATATGACAAGATTACATTTACAAACGTTTGCTGAAGTTGTTGTCCGTCGCGGCTGACCGTTACGGCCTATCTTCAAATGTACGCTAATCTTGGTCTCACGATCCAAATTGTCAGTAACAAATGTTTCTTAATAGACAAACGATACCTGAAACATTATTGAATGTGTTCATTTTGTCGTTTTAGGTTAGAAGCCATCGAAAAAACTGCCATCGGACTACCACAGCTGACGAGAGACGCGCGTGCACAACTGCATAACACACACACACACACACACACACGGAAAGAGCACAACAATTATGAAACTGCTCATTTATAATAAATAAATAAATGTATTTTTCTCCTTACAACGTGTTTGTGTTCTTTTGTTAATCTAGAAGTAAAATAAAAAACAATAAGAGGACTTAATCGAAAGTCCCCTAATCGTCCCGAATGGCCGCTGAACGTCCCCGTGAACGTCCGGAGGTCGTCTTTGCGGACGTCCCCGGGACAGCCAGAGGACCCGGAGACGTTCGCAGAGGCCATTCAGGGGACGTCCTGGGGACCTTTTTTTGTTAGCTGGGAAGTTACATGCTAGCTGTGATTAGCGCTATTAAACGGCCTACCGTTAATGGATAGCTAACTATATAAACACATCTTGGCACAATCAAAAAGTATCCCAGCTAACACACGACGTAACAGTTACGTAATGTATTCGTACTTTTTGGTAATTTCATGACTTACTAACTGACAACGTAACTATGACGTTGCATGCCAGTAATTTCATTACCTTCAGATTACCATCTACCAACGTCGTCAGTACGACCCCCTAACGTTATAAGATTACCAAGGACGTTCCAGATACGTACTCTATACGTAATATATTGGTAATTCCATGACTTACTAGTAACGTAACTACAACGTTGTATGCCCATAATATTATTACCATCAAATTACCATCTCACAACGTCGTCAGTACGATCTCCTAACGTTATAAGAAAACCAAGGACGTTCCAGATACGTACTCTATACGTAATATATTGGTAATTCCATGACTTACTAGTAACGTAACTACAACGTTATATGCCCATAATATTATTACCATCAAATTACCATCACAACGTCTTCAGTACGATCTCCTAACATTATAAGAAAACCAAGGACGTTCCAGATACGTACTCTATTCGTAATATAATGGTCATTCCATGACTTACTGGCAACGTTATAGCAACGTCATGTGCTGGTAATTTCATTACCATCATTTACACATTCTTTATATGTTATTATTATCAGAATTTGACATTTAAAATGTGTAATTAAACGTCAGACACAAGACTGAAATGTCCATTAAGAAAAAAAAAATGTTTCTTTTCACCAAGTCAGAATATGGATAACTGCTTTTTATATATAGTACCTGACATACAGCGCGCGCCTCCACAAATGGAGTGCGCGCCGCGCGCACAGTATGTTGACAAGAGAGTAAAGTTAATTTTTCTGAGAGAATAATTTATTTTTCCGAGGTGACAACGAATAAATGGCTTTTATAAAAATGTATAAAGTTAACTTTGGAAAGACGCAAAATCTTTTTTTATTATGTTTATGTAACCCTCCCTCTCTCTCTTCGTGCGCGTACTGGTCTCCAGCACCGCCGCCGCTGCTACTCTGCGTTGTGTTGTGTGTGATTGTGGACGGTGGTAGAGGAAGGGGACGCGGACACAGAGGGGTTCGGGATTGTGGCTCGACTGTTTATTCCACAGCACGGCATCTATAGTGTTGATAACATGAACTCAACTTAAGTTTTAAACAATCAAAGTACATATCAATGTACATGTAATCTAATAGCAAGCTCTCGCTGCTTATATTATAACAGATAGCTTTGTATTAGTCACCACACATTAATCACATTTAAAACAAAGAATAAAACATTTTAACTTTCCCTATTACTCTACATTTAGGTCTTTAGCAGTTTAAAACACAAAATATCTCAAATAACTTAACTTTAGCGTGATAACAACAAAGATATTTTACATTGCAAACTCCACTATCATTAACATGGCTTACCTATAGTGTTGATAACATGAACTGAAGAAAAGCATCAACACTACGGTACATCAAGAGGCTCAAACCGTGCTAAGGCACTTGAATTTGCCTTAATACAACAGCGGTATAGTGACACCTTGTGGACAACACAATAAACTGCCTTACATCCACCCCTTCTTTAATTGATGGCGTCCCAGCCATCTAATTGACCCAAAACTCAAGTGTGGTCTAATCTATGACCCTCAATGCATGTGTTGTGAGTGAATGTATATCACATGATGTGTGTAATAAGTGTGGGTAGCTAACTGTTATCAGGGTGCATGCAGTATGGCTCCCTGCTGCTCCTCTTACTTCTGGCCTTTAGCCATAACTTTCTCCCTCTTTCTATCTTTTGGTGGTCTCTCTCTAGTTTCACAACTTGGGACTCGAGTGAGAGTTTAGTTGGGGGATGCCGGCTCCTTCTCGGGTTTCTTCTTGGAGGGTTGGGCCCTTGAGTGGGGTTGGCACCATTACCATTCACAAGCACTCCCTCTCCACTACTTGTTTCTTCTGTCTGCATCTCATCCTCCTCTGTGTTTGTTTGCTCCTCCTCTTTATCTGTTGTCCCAATCAGTGTTCTGTCCAGCATCTTCTCTGAACTGTCACTCCTTGTTTCCTCTTCGCCTTCCGATTCAATGCCTGCCTCACATATCTCACCATCTGACTCGTCCCCTTCTTCGATCACTCTTTTGTCTCGATCCACTGGGAGGAACATACACTGCGTCAAAAGGTTTCTATGAACCACTCTCTCTGCTCCTCCATCTTCTGGTCGCACCACGTACACAGGCAAACCTGGTTGCTTCTTCACCACAACATATGGCCGTGCCTCCCATCGATCTCCCAACTTCTGCCTCCCCTCCACATGACAGACCTTGACTAAGACTCTATCCCCTGGACTAAAGTCTTCACTCTTAGCTTTTTTGTCATAATACTTTTTCTGCTGTCCTTTCGCCAGCTGAGATGTCTGATTAGCCAGGGCATAGGCCCGGGACAGGGAGTCGTGCAGGGTCTGGACATACTCGCTGTATTTACAAGGCTGGTTCGTTGTGGGTGACCCGAAGATGAGGTCCACTGGGAGCCTGGGATGTCTACCAAACATAAGGTAGTGCGGGCTATATCCAGTGGAGTCATGCCGCGAGCAGTTATACGCGTGTGTCATGGCATCCACATGCTCATGCCACCGGGGCTTCAGGTGCACATCTAGAGTTCCCAGCATGTTCATCAGGGTGCGGTTGAACCTTTCGGTGGTTCCGTTGCCCTGGGGGTGGTAGGGCGTGGTGTGGGTCTTAGTGATGCCAGTACACTTGCATAACTCCTTCACAATTGCGCTTTCAAAGTTGCGCCCTTGATCTGCGTGCAATTTTGCAGGGAAGCCAAAACGGCAGAAGAAGTTCCTCCACAAGATCCTGGCCACTGTGCCTGCCTTTTGGTCCCTGGTGGGGTAGGCCTGTGCATAACGAGAAAAGTGATCTGTAACAATGAGCACATTCTCCATACCTCCCTTGGACTTCTCCAGCATCAGGAAGTCCACACAAACCAGCTCCATGGGGGCACTGGTATGGATACTGACGAGGGGGCCCTGACGTTGGCTGTGGGAGTTTTTCTAAGGCAGCATCTCTCACACTGTTCGCACCAAACCTTGATCTCCTGAAACATTCTTGGCCAGTAAAATCTTTCCCTTATCATCTGTAGTGTTCTCTCAAATCCCAGATGCCCGGAGTCATTGTGAAGGGCTGTTTTGACGGTTTCACGCAGCCTCTCTGGCAGTATTAGTTGCTCCACCACCCCTTTATGGGAATCTCTGACACTGCGATACAGGATCCCTTTTTTTTACTACTAACCTCCTCCACTCTTTTAAGAGGAGACCCCCAGTGGCACCCACTTTCATCCTCTCACTGTGGCTTGGTTTGTGGTTCCTGCTCTTAAAGTGGAGGATGGGACCGATAACTCGGTCTTCCTTCTGTCCCGCTCGAAGCTCCTGTGTGGTCATAGCAGGTAATGCCTCCATCCCCACATCCACATACACTTCACTGGGCTCCAGCAGCAGACAGCTTTCGGGCTCCTCTGTGACAGCTGTGTCCTCGCCTAAGACCTCCTCAGGCTCCTGGGTGGTTGGTGCCTCCTTATATCTCGGTCCACCAGTCCTCACCTGCTGCGGACATGATTGCAGGGTCTCCGCCACCTCCTGATTGGACATACGTGAGAGGGCGTCAGCGTTGGAGTTATCTTGTCCCCTCCGATATTGGATGTCAAAGTCAAATATGGACAGATAAGAAACCCATCGCTGACCAGTGGCGTCGAGTTTGGCTGAGGTCATTACATATTTCAGAGGATTATTGTCCGTCAGAACAGAGAACTTGCGCCCATAGAGGTGGTCATGGAACTTATCTGTCACGGCCCACTTGAGAGCGAGGAACTCAAGCTTGTGCGCTGGATACCTTGTCTCAGATGGACTCAGGCCTCTGCTCGCATATGCAATGACCCTTTCCACCCCATCTTGTACTTGTACTAGAACAGCACCAAGCCCCATTCCTGAGGCATCAGTCTGCAGCAGAAAGGGCTGACTGTAGTCCGGATAGCCAAGCACTGGTGCGCTTATCAGCTTTTCTTTTAAAGACTGAAAGGCCTCCTCACAGTCTGCAGTCCACAGAAATGGCTGGTCGGGGTCTGGGCTTTTCTTTATCCCTCTTTTCTTCTTCCTGGGGTCACCGGAGGTTAGGCGGTATAATGGGGCAGCCAAGTTGGAGTAGCCCTTAACATACCTCCTGTAGTAACCCGCAAAACCTAAAAACCGCAGCACTTCCACACGATTAGTAGGCCTCACCCAATCCTTGACCTTGCTGATCTTCTCTGGGTCTGTCCTGATGCCCTCTGCTGACACCAAGTGACCCAAGTACTGCACTTCCTTCCTCACAAGCTGGCACTTGGAGGGTTTCAATTTTAAACCATGCTCTCGAAGTCTATCAAAAGCCAGCTGGAGCCTCTCTAGATGTTCTTGAAAGGACTTAGAGAAAATAATAATATCATCCAGGTAAATAAGGAGATGGGTGAAATTTAAGTCCCCAAAACAGGAGGTCATCAGCCTTTGGAAGGTGGAGGGCGCATTTTGCAGCCCAAAAGGCATTCTATTGGCCTCAAATAGCCCCATGGGAGTGCTGAATGCTGTCTTGTGCTTATCGTGTTCCACAACCTCCACCTGCCAGTATCCTGATGTAAGGTCCAGGGTGGAGAAGTACTTTGCTTGCCCTAAAGCCTCTAGAGCCTCCTCTATCCTTGGCAGGGGAAATGCATCTCGGGTGCTGCAGGAGTTGAGCTTCCGGTAGTCGATACACAATCGAAGGGATCCATCCTTCTTGGTCACAACCACCACAGGGGATGCGTACGGACTTTTACTGGGTCGAATAACTCCTGCTGTCTCCATCTCCATCAATAACCGCCTCACATCTTGCCACTGGGAGGGGGGTATTTTGCGGTATGGCAGTCGGAAGGGCCTTGGGTCAACCAGTGGAATCTCATGCTGTATGGTTGTAGTGTGACCATAGTCCGTGGGATGCTGGGAGAACACATCTGCATTCTTGTCCAGCAGATCCTTAAGTAGAACACGTTGGTCTTCACTTTCCACCGCTGCTTCGCTTAGGTCAACTCCGCAGATAGACACTATTTGGTCCAGACTGAGACATGCCTCTCTATTCCCGGCTTCACCATGCTTTCTCTCAGGAAACTCCACCACCTTGTCCACTAGGACTGCGCTGGCCAGATTTGTGTGTCGTTTGATTGTAATGACTCGCTGGGAAAGATTCATCACTCTAACTGGAGCACAACCTCTTTTCACATTTGCAAGCACTTTGGCTACCAGGATATCCTGGGGGAGCTGCACAGAGGGATGGCCTTCTATCAGGGCCGTATAAGTCTTCCTTTGAGGTCCAGCTTTAAACCTACACCTTAAATCCATCTCTTTTCCACCTGGGATGTGTACTGTACGACCGGTGTAAACAGCAGGTCCCACAACATCATGCATTACACTTTGATCGGCACTCCCCACCTTCAGTAAAGCTGTATACCACTCTGGATGCTTCTCTTTGACCTGGAGCAGGAACTGTGGGCCATAGGCTGCTTGAAGGTGGGTTCGGGAGGCTCGAATGACATTGGTTCCCACCAGCAGAGGGACTGAAGAGCGATAGTCGGAATCAGGAACAACGAAGGTAGGTACAGCCTTAAACTCTTTCCCCAGCACTTTCAGATCGATGTGCAAGACACCATGATAGGGCACGGTCTGACCTGCTGCACCCTCTATTGGTATTTTAGAAGACTGTAACTTCTGCTTCTGAAGAGCTGGGTGGCTCTGCCAGTAGTTGTATGTAATACTAGTGATCTGTGAGCCAGAGTCAATGAGAGCCTTACATGCCTTCCCATTGACTTCTACTTCCCCTTCGTTCCTGGGTCCCACTAGGGATGTTTCCCCTCCTTTAGTGTGATTCCTCTTTGCAGGCGGTTGGGGGCCTTGCTGTGTACCCATGGATGCCCCAGCTGCCATGGGCACTAAGCGTTTAAATGTTGAGCAGAGTGCATGTGCCTGTCAGCTGGAGTCTTAGGCTGCTGGGCTTCAGCTGGGCTCGGATCCGGAAGCACTGCTCGACACACTCTGGCTGTGTGGCCTGGCTCTCCACAACGGTAACAGGTAAAGCTTGGACCCTGGCTTGCTTTTCCCTTTGCTGTCTGGAAAGCTAATGGGGAGGCAAGGGGTGAGGAGGTCATTCTCATCTCCAGTTGTGACAGCTTAGCCATTTGTTCTTCCTGAACGAGAGCTAACTTCTTAACCATTTCTGTCAACTCTGATAATTCAGATGTGTGCTTTGACCTTTCTGCTTTGGTGTTTCCACCCCCTCCTGATGTTAACTGCACCTGAGTATATGTTTTCTTTGCTGTACTCAGCGCCTGGAACTTTTTAATTTCTCTAGCTAAATTTCGGAGCTCCGCCTGCAGCTCTCGGAAGCTCAAGAGCCTGGGTGCCATTGGTGCAATTCTGGTGTACACTTCCTCATCAGAGAGGCCTCTCATGAACTGCCGGGTTAGTTTGCTATCTCGATCTAGGAAGGGCCTACCTCCTCTTTGTTTCTCCTCCACCGTTCGCAGCTTTGCCTCCAGTGCTATAGCATAAGAACAGGCAGACTCCCCTGATTTCTGGCTCCGCTCATAAAAGTCAGCCAAAGGGTCTAGGGAGCCTCGTGTGTCACTGTATTCGGCCCTCAGTTCCTCCAATGCTTTCTCAGGGGTCTGATCATGGGGAGGTAGGTTAAGGATTAGATTTCGAGCTTCACCCCCCAGGTGCCGTACAACAGTGGAGAAACGAAGGTGCATTGGGAGCTCTATTGCCTCCAAGAGGTATTGCATGTCTCGAATCCAGTCTTCCACCAGTATCTTACAGTCTGGATTTCCCGTGAAGACTTGAACATTTTTTACCTGATGTGTTTGCATGAAACCTCCATAGGCTGCCATGGGAAGGCTTTGGTTGGTGACCGCTCGACCTGGAGGCCCGAACTGTGTCACATATGGGTGGGCAGACTGGCTAGCAGATGCAGGGGGAGGGGCAACTGGAGAGTGAGCATCAACATGCATGTTGAGGTGGGAAGTTGGAATTGGTGTCTGTTGAGGAGAGAGACCAGGAGGAGCAACGGCAGCGGCCTGGTCTAATGCTACCTGAGGACTGTGCTGAGTTGTGTTGAGAACACAAGCATTAGCAAATGGAGGTGATGGGGTGACTCCACTATAGCCTGAAACTTGAGTGGTAAAAATTGTGACTTCGGGGGAATGCATTTGGTAGGCCTGCTCAGCAGCTACATGCTTAACTGTAGTATTTGCCCCAGGCAGGCTCTGACAACTCGGTGCGGGCCCAGAAGGGGGATACAAATAACTAGAGTAAACCTGGGGACTGGGCCTAATAGGCTGGGCTGGGTACCGTGCAGCAGCTGGATAGTGTTTGAGTGACTGCTGCGCAACAGGCATCTCAACGAAAACATGATGTGTGGAACTTTGCCAGGGCGTAGCCTCTGAGGGCCCATGTTTATTGCGTTTGCGAACAGAGGCATCAACTGACTTATCTATCTGGCCACCTGGTCTTGCATCTGGGCTGTTGTCAAAACAGAGTGGAGGTACCTGCCCTGAGGCCCCAGCGCCTGGCAGCCTTGGTGCATGGACAGGTGTCACATACTGGTCAGCATAGGGTGAGTTCATAAGGGCTGGAGGGTCATTTGTGACTTGCTCTGCTGGTGGTAGGAGACTGGATGCACCGTTGGAGGAGCACTGCATGTTTTGAGGGGAGTTTGTATATGTCTGTGACATAGAATCCAAATATGTGTTTACTATGTGCAAGTAGGTTTAATAGTAGTGTAATTAGGCTGTATAGAGGTGCGGAATCTATGTAAAATAATACAATCTTGTAGAAATAAAAATGTTCCAAAGTAAGTTGAATATTTCAGTTAGATCAGCACAATGAAAAATGTAACCAACTTATTCCAAAAACTAAGTGACTCATAAAAGGGCTCGTCAGTTTAAACTTAAATATCCATCTTAGCGTCTCACTGAATATCAAGCAAATGCACAGTCAGATAAATTTAACAAATCTCAATAGACAAAAATAATCTATCTTATTAATAAACCATCAAATATTTTTTACATCACAGCAAATTACTCAAACTGAAACAGCAAAACAGTTAAAATTCCCAGCAGACTGTAAAGGATATAACGGTGACGGTTATCTGTTTCCCAAAATCACCAGTTCAGTTTAGAATTTCAGTTTGTTCATTAAATATAACTCAGTATTTAAACCACTGGCTGCAGAATCATCTTCCTCTTCGGTCCATCAGTGCCACATCCGGGTCACGGCACCAAAGATGTAACCCTCTCTCTCTCTCTTCGTGCGCGTACTGGTCTCCAGCACCGCCGCCGCTGCTACTCTGCGTTGTGTTGTGTGTGATTGTGGACGGTGGTAGAGGAAGGGGACGCGGACACAGAGGGGTTCGGGATTGTGGCTCGACCGTTTATTCCACAGCACGGCATCTATAGTGTTGATAACATGAACTCAACTTAAGTTTTAAACAATCAAAGTACATATCAATGTACATGTAATCTAATAGCAAGCTCTCGCTGCTTATATTATAACAGATAGCTTTGTATTAGTCACCACACATTAATCACATTTAAAACAAAGAATAAAACATTTTAACTTTCCCTATTACTCTACATTTAGGTCTTTAGCAGTTTAAAACACAAAATATCTCAAATAACTTAACTTTAGCGTGATAACAACAAAGATATTTTACATTGCAAACTCCACTATCATTAACATGGCTTACCTATAGTGTTGATAACATGAACTGAAGAAAAGCATCAACACTACGGTACATCAAGAGGCTCAAACCGTGCTAAGGCACTTGAATTTGCCTTAATACAACAGCGGTATAGTGACACCTTGTGGACAACACAATAAACTGCCTTACATCTACGTTAGTGCTGGTGGCCGTTAGAGTTGCCATGGCAACCGGGTAAACATTCAAGCTGCTGGAGAGGACAGCTTCGGCGTTTCTCCGTGTTTCTCCTCAGTTTTATAGCAATAAAGTTCAACAACTGCGTCAGATTGGTTAAGTAACATTACCCACAGTCTACTTTAAGTACTTTTTTTTTAATATTTTTACCTCTGTGATTGAACGTCTGAAATATATGTTAGCAAAATGTTGCGCTAGCATATGTTTTTAATGATACTGAGTGCAAAACGTCTTGAATGCTTTTATTTTATGTTTCGCTGTAGGCGGTATGTTTTTATTTATAGTTTGGGTGTATTTCATTATTTTTATTCGGATTTTTGTTCATGTTCTGTGTGTTTTTCAAAATAAATGAATTGAATTCATTTTGAGCTCTGCATTCATTGTTCACAGCTGTTGGAATAGCCTTTAAATTAGTTTGGGCAAATGAGGACATAAATTAGGTTAAACTACTGCATGTCTGCCCATAGAAAAATAAATAAATATAAAAATTACCAACTGATGACCAACACACAACCATTGATACACAACGTTGCCACGACGTCGCAGTTACTAACTGGCAACGTCACAAAGTTACGTTGTGGCAACGTATCCGGGAATTTCACTTTTCCGGTTGCCACAACGTAACTAGTTACGTCGCCATGACGAAAGTTTGGTCACCAAATTACGTTGCAGTTACGTAACAGTCACGTATTTTGGTTAGCTGGGATGGACACTTTCAAAACTTTAACATATATTTAATCATGATAATTACTTACAGTCGTAAACTAAATCATAAATCTATCTCGACTAATCAAATGTGAACTTACATTGATTAGCGTAAACGTTGGCGCCGGCGACCACTCCCAGCAACTTCACAAATATGCCGATTCTTCTGGAGTAGCGCGCTATATAAAGTGGGAGGAGTTGGATCTAGATCCAACTCCGCCCCCTGGATCTCATGTTCTGCAGTGAGGACCATCTCATTTTTTGTATATTTTGAAATATATTTAAAAATATATTTGAAAATATATTTTTTTACCGTATGGGATTGTGCAGTTTGAACACAGCAGCGACTGAATGCTAGCCAAGATAGTCATGCAGTGTGAAACAGTGACCCGACTTTGAAAACCGTGCAGTCTGAACTCGGCTTCAGCCGTGATACACGTTAAATGATTAAGTCGTTTTTCGAAAGGAAAAGCTGCAATCTCAACATGTTCAGAATTATAGCCATGTTAATAACGTTTGTAAGAAAGATACGAGTATTTGTGTTCGTGCAGATCACTCACCTTACATCAGGAACCATAGAGCCCACCAGAAAGCTTGCCTGTGACAAGATGGCCGACGGTGACGTTAGAGACTCCGCCGTAAGACGCCGTTCCAGTTCGTTTTTCAAATGCCCTTCCCTCGCCAACACTCGTGCTGCGTCCCATTTCGCCTACTTATACTACGCCCTAAAAGTATGTACTCTTTCTGTGAACAAAAAGTACTTACTTTTGAGTGTGTAGCAAAATAGTAGACAAGCTTTGGGACATACTATCACGTCATACAATCGCGTACATACTTTGCTCTCTGTCGCATCCTGTCACCGTAAACTGACCTGTCAATCATCTTACATCCTCCACATTTCATTTAGCTAATTTCCTGCCATATCGGAGAGAAATGCAGTACCATGTTGCTCTGCAATCACGGGTCTTTCATGTGGAGAACTAAAAGTTAATTGCCAATCGGATCTTTATAAAAGTCCACATTGGTAGATGAAAAATAACACAGATAACAATAAATAAATATTTTCTATCAATTTGAACTGATTATTAGTCACTCAAACCTCTCAGCGTTGATCGCGCATACCTGCCATGTTTTGTAGTTTTTTAACACTTCTTACTCGTGTTTGTAGTTCTGAACTGAATCCTCGTCTAACGCGCAATGGGTTGTGGGCAATATTAGCCTTTATAGTGTGCACGGATCCACGCTTCGAAAATCTACCGGAAATAGTAGACCATCCGGGGACTTTTGGCATACTCTTTTCAACATACAAAGCTTTGGGACACACTTATTTTAATCTCACATACTATTTAGGATGGATAGTATGGACATTGGGATGCAGGCAGGGTCTCGTTGACTCGGATATACGTCATTGCTTACGTTGCACGAGTGCCCACTTCTGGCGGAACCTTTGTATGGGCGACTTCCATAAACAAGCCCTTCTATCTTGGATATTGATCTATAAACATAACTTTAGTCCACATAGATACTTTATCTGGAATAACAAAGAAATCCTTTATAAAAAGAAGTCTCTGTTTTGTCAACCATGGTTTGATAGAGGAATTCTGTTAGTAGGACAGTTACTGAACAAAGATGGTTTCTCATGTCATATTCAGAATTTCTTCAGAACTTTAACTTCCCAGTGACACCAAAAGAATACGCAATTGTATTTGATGCAATCCCTACAGGTTCACTTCAAATTCTAAAACACATATCATTCACAGATATTAGTGCTGAATTTAATAGAATTTTTATTGGAGATACAGACATTACAAAGAAAGAATACACCAATAAATATATTAGAAATCAAATTTTGTGCTCAGTTCCACCTGCTGCATCAAATTTATCCTGTTAAAGATACGCTAAGGAGATTTAAAATAAACATAGAAGAGTCCTGTGTCTTTTGCCAATCAAATAGGGAGACTATTTTTCACTTATTTTATCACTGTGTGTACACAAAAAAATTTTGGTCTGATTTGGAAGAATTTATAATCACAAAATTGAATGTAAACATCAGAATCAATATTTTTGATGTCATGTTATACTTTGATTTATGTGGTTTGTCCAAAAATGTAATTTTTGTTATTCAACTGTTTATTATCTTCGGAAAATACCATATTCACAAATGTATTTTGTGTATTTCATCTGGACTTTTTAATTTTCCCCTTCTATATTATATTAATGTTATTATCCTCTGGTCTGTACATGTCATTTTTTTGTTGTGCAGGTTGCACAGTATTTGTAGAGTTCTTTGTACCTATTGCCCTGTGCATTGTTCATAATAAAGTTCGTAAAATAAAAAAATAAAAAAAAAACCTTTGTATGGGCTGAACTGAAACGTCCTAAGCCCTTGATCACTTGGAATCCGCAATGGAGCTGATATATTATTTATTTTTTCCCCTTACAAAATTGTTTAATACAGCATTCTATATGTATATATGTGTGTTTTAAATGTTTAAAAAATAATTAATATATCATAGAGTTGTTTGTGGTGGGGTAAATTAAACGCCATATGCGGTGATGTCACAATCGTGTTGCATTGTGGGTTGAGGAGCTGCCTGAAGTGTACATATGAAGTAGATTCGCTCCCTCGGTCAAAATCGAGTGAGCGAGGGTCTGTCCATATAAACTTCCCTCGTCCACTTCACGAAGTGGAACGCACTTCAAAATGGCGGAAGGGATTCCCCCGAGGGGAAGTGTTTAGGGAAGTTCGCGAGTGCGTGTCTAAAACCGAACTGGAACGCAGCCCAAGTCGAATACAAGCAGTGAACTCATTCGCAATGCAGTATGGGAATGAAAATGGAAGATGGGAGACAAGATAACGCAAACTCTCGTTTTGCAGAACTTTGAGCTTTCATAGTTGCGCTGAAGAAAACTACACAATGCAAAGGGTGATTTTGTTTGGCAGTGCTTTTAGAGCGATCGTGGCAGGATCAGACGGACTTAATGCGCACTATTTTTTCTGTACGAGACATGAAAATGTGAGCAGGACTCAGATTAGAAAACACTCTCAAAATCAACCCACCAGTAACACAGGGCACTTTAGCTGTTACAGCTTACCACACAGGACTCTCATCAATGTGTCTGGACAAGACATGAATTCATTTCTTCAAGGGATAATAACCAATGACATGGCTCTTTTAGCACAGGATGCACTGTGTGCGATGTATGCTCACATACTCAATGTTCAAGGCAGGACACTGTATGACATCATCATTTACAGGTAATCTACTACATTGTTTTAACATTTTTTTTTAAATTGTAAAGTACACACGGAATATAATTAATGTGATTTTAGAGGTGCTGGGATTTTATAAGGCAGTAAAATGTGGGCGTGACCTCAGCATTATCTCACTGTCCCACCCTCGGTTTATTACTTGGGTAAAGTTGGTTTTATATTCGCACATTCGGACATCCGTATTCAATAACCTTGTTAATCACACTACATTGGACATTCAGTGGACATTCACAAGTAAATATGCCATTAAAACAATATTTGCCTATTTTGATCGACTGAAAAATGTTGTAGGTTGACAATCGTTGGTTGTCAATATCATGTCGCTGCTTAAAATTCGCAAACATTAATTTATTGCACATTTATTGGAAAGTCTGAATTTATCAGAAGTCCGAATGTGCGAATATAAAACCAACTTTACCCAAGTGGACTTATTGTGTTACTGATAGCTGCTCTTCTACAGTGTTATTCTACATGTCAGTAAAGTCAATTTGGTTTTAGCAGTTCATAAAAATCATATGATGATGATATGTCCAAAGTGGCATACAAACGAGAATAATACAAACAGATGTGATATCCACTTGAAGAAAACGAGTAGAAATGGATTAAATAAATATTTGTAATATACTATTTTTTTTATTAAAAATGAAATATTAATATTATATTTTTTATACATTTAAGTTGGATAGCACCATAGCAGAAGTGTAAGTGCAGAACAGTAGAGAGATGCATTTTTATGTGCATGTAAATAAGCGTAACCATTTACTTTTATTAATTTAACAGTCCAAAGTCACAATTAATACATTTAAATAAGAATATATAAACTCTGCAAAAAAGTCATTTTTTCAGGTTACTGTATTTTAAAGATAATTTAGTAAAATCCATATAAGCTTCACAGATCGGAAAGGGTTGCAAACCATATTTTCATGCTTTTTCATTGAACCATAAAAAAAAAAAAAAAAAAGATATATATTATTGCGCATGCTCCTGTGGAACAGTCCTTTAAGGGTTAGTTCACCCAAAAATGAAAATACTGTCATTAATAATTATTCACCCTCATGTCGTTCCAAACCCGTATGACTTTCGTTCATCTTCAGAACACAAATTAAGATATTTTTCATCTTATCTTTCTGTCTCTCCATTGACAGTTATGCATCTTCCACTTTTGATGCTTCAAAAAGTTCATAAAGGGAATGTAAAACTAATCCATATGATTTGAATGGTTTAGTCCAAATTTTCTGAAGAGATAAACAGTTTAGGACCCTTGAGACCAGATATGTTGAATACAGACCCGGAGTCAGAGTTTTAAAAAAAAAATTAATAAATTGAAGAAAAATTTAATGGACAATAGTTTGCAGTTTCATCAGCAGAAGCCAGCTTCAAGTCTCACAAGGAGTTCGTAGGCCGCCCTGCGTACATTCACATTTCCACAACAATTATACTCTAACAGAGTCAACTAACTACGTCATTACTTCAGGTTGAATGATTCTGATTGGCTAAGAAAAATAGACAAGATTAGAAATTTTCCACACGTGGACAGATAGTAAGAAGCATATCTTCCTTTGTCACAATGCTGACAAGGGGACCCTGGATTTAGGTACCGGATGTCCTTTTGGAGTCATGACACTTAGCGCACATACGATTCACAGCTTCTTCAAGGCTGAAGTTGATCTGAGATCTGCTCTGAGCAGGAAACTTTTCCAAAACATACTGATAACATGTTCTTTTCTCTCAGTGAGAGGTACAGAGGAAAATAAATGCTTTAACATACATTGAAGAAGTCGTTCAAATATTTTAACAGAAATATAAATGTTGATTAATAACTTAAAAGATATATATTGAATATATCTATATACAGTGGATTCCAGAATCCACCCCTTCACATTTTTAATAAAAGAAATTAAAAAATGCGATTTTGGGTTATCGCATATTAAAAAGTGCATAGATATCTTACAATAAGCAAAAAAAATATATAAATTAAGGCAGATAATTGTTTGAAAATGCACATAAACTACGATGGAAACACAGTTACTGAATAAATCTGACTTTGCCTCAAACAAAGGATGTGATTGGATAACTAACAAGCGAACCAATTTCATTGCACAGCATTGCAAATGTTGGTTTGGCCATAATGAAATGCTGTCATCAAAATGGTTGGGTATAATTGCTTCCCGGAACTGTCTCACACGATTGCGTTTCCAAAAACCAGGTATCCGCCTCCAAATGCAAGATAACATAATGTTTTGTCTGTGCACTGTGAGGTGAAATTAATCAATCATGTATGAAAAAAAGAGCCACAGTGCCCCGATTGCAGCGACTTCCATTTTTTATTTTCATGCAAATTTCCCATGAAGTGACTATTTTATTTGCAATTGTTTTATGCAATATTTAGCGTTAAATTCACAGCTTTGGATGGAAACATCGCTAATGTTATGTGTAGTCACATTTTACTGGAAAGACCTTATAACAGGTTTGTCAGATTAAAAAAGGTCCTGTTCTACCTTGCATGTAATAATATATATATATATATAAAAAAAATGAGACAATTTATAAAGTAAACATAATAAAGCAATGACTACAATGCAAGCATATTAATTTTTAAGTTACAGAGTTACAAAGGTAACAACAGTAATGACCAAGCCACCCATCTGCTTGAAAACAACTTATTTTTGGAGAATCTTTGCTAAACATATAAAACAGTTTTGTACATTCTGAATGTATGCATTAATATATATATATATATATATATATATATATTTTGTTGTTGTTCAGTTTGGAAGGAAACCCAAATGGACTTAATGGTGTACTTCTGGAGTGTGACAGCATTGTACAGGAATCCATTATGCGGCTTCTGAAAGTCTACAAGATACGTCGCAAAGTAAACATCAGCTTGTGTCCTAGTCTTTCACTTTGGGCTCTATTACCTCGAAATAAAGATGCTGTGCTGGGAAAGTCAAAGCCAGATGTTCCTGCAGCAGATAAAGTGTTAGTTTTGGAGCAAGACCCAAGAACTGAACTAATGGGCTGGAGAATGATCACCAGTTGTCAGGACAATCTACATGAGATTGTCTCTGCTTACCGACAGGGCAACATTGAAGAATACCACAGACATCGCTATGAAATTGGTAATAAACACTTTGTATTATTACTTAAATAAACTGAAACCTACAATCTTAACTGGGTGCATTGCTAGCTTATTGATAGTCTACACATTGTTTTGAACTTAAACATGCAGTAATTCTGTTTTATGAAAGTGTATGTGAATAGTAGATGTGACATGATGTTACGCTGCAATGATTGCACTATTCTGTAGAGTAATTTGCTATACTCCATCTAAAAGTATTTTACACAACATTTTTCAGATTTTATTCAAATTATTTAAGCAGCTTAGTGACATCAAATGAATTACTACACCCACTTTACCTCATATCACTTTTACACTACCAGTGAGTTTGGACAGCGACATATTCATTATTATTATTATTATCATCATCATAATCATAATCATAATCATCTTTGTACTTTTTACTTAAAATAATAGTTAAGTCACCAACATTACCATGACATTATGTAGTGACAAAAATGTTAAACAGATCTAATATTTCAGCTTTCTCCAAAGCAGCCAGCTTTTGTCTCGATTACAGCTTAACTAGCTTCATGAAGCGGAGTGATCTGGGATGCTTTTTAAACAGTATTGAAAAAAAGAATAAAGTTTTGTGAAGAAATTCATATGTAGGTACAGTTTATATTTCTTAATAAAATTGATTTCAAGCCTTTAAGAAGCTTTTAGTTCAGAAGCTTTTATTTGAAAAGGTTTGTAAAATCTTTAGAAGCATAAATTCAGTCTGTTCAAACTTCAGACTGGTACTGGTGTTGGTAATACATTTTAATAGCATTTTGTCTTTATAAAATGTTTAACATTTCAGTGTACTTAAATGATATTCAAGAGTCAGCACACCCTTTGTAATAAATCCTGTAATTTATTTAATTTCTACAGGACTACCTGAAGGAGTCAGAGACCTTCCGCCAGGTGAGGCCCTTCCACTGGAGTCTAATCTTGTTTACTTGCAGGGAATTAGCTTCAGCAAGGGATGCTACATCGGACAGGAACTAACTGCAAGAACTCACCACACTGGTGTAATAAGGAAGCGCCTAATGCCTGTTACCATGTCTGCTCCAGCTGAGAACCTGGACCAAGGGGCTGCTCTTGAGACTGAGGGGGGCAGACCAGCAGGGAAATACAGGGCAGGAATCGACAAGCTAGGACTGAGCCTTGTACGCTTGGCTCATGCTAAAGAGTCACTCAAACTTAAATCCTCTGATGAAACAACAGTTACTTTACAGGCTACTGTGCCTGACTGGTGGCCAAAAAACACTGAAGATAAATGAATCAGTAACACTAGAAAGGTCTAAGGTCTGTCTACAAGACTGCTTAATTTTAATGCAGATAATAATTAAGTTAATTTAAAATGTTAAAAATAATATTTTACATAAATATCTGCTGACAATGTATTGGTTAACACCTTAAAAATAAAATGTATTTCAAAAATGTTTTATTGTTGTTAATTTTCTGAAGTAAATCACATCTTCGTGGATGTAAACCAACCTATTCTTATTTGAAAAGGCGGACTGTATGTTGCTTTAAAGAACACCTGCTTACTTTGTAGTTAGTCTGAAATAAAATATGAAAATAGCCAGAACAGAGCAATCAATATTGTTTCTGTTGTTGCAGTGGATAAGCATATTTGAATATGTCTTTATCACAACTCATTTATAGAGGAGAGTGGGGTAAAATGTGTAGCCCCTTTAATCTAGTAAACTGTTTTTGTCACATATTTACAAAGGGCCAATTATATACAGTTGCCTGATAGATACACATGGAAATGGTGTTTTTGTACAAGCAAATTCATGTTGGTCTAAATAATAATAATAATAAATGCATATTAGACATGTTGATGAATGGCCTTTGTACAAACCATGTGAATTAAATTATGGGGCTACAAATTATACTGTACTGTCATGGATAAAACAGAGGTGGCCAGTCCTATCCCACCTACAACATAACTTAAACCTTTAACTGACATCTCTGCTATACAGCAGACTTTAATTTGATAGTGATAGACACACCTTTGCATGTGAGAAATGCGGTGTTACCTTGCATGTTGAGTGCTTCAAGAAATTTCATGCAAACCACTAAAACACTACCCAAGAGAGATAGAAAAGGAGAGCAAGGAGGACACATAACTTCCTATTCCAAATGTCTTTTGAAAGAAATTGTCTGCATGCACTATTTGTTTGTTTGTTTGTTATATGTGACCCTGAACCACAAAACCAGTCATAATTTTTTTTTTTTTTTTTTTTGTTTTTTTTTAATTTGTACATAATCTGAAAGCTGAATAAATAATCTTTCCATTGATGTATGGTATATATGTAGGGTAGGAAATTTGCAAAATATAATCCATGAAACATGATTTGAGAATAAAAGAAAAATCTATAATTTTGACCCATAAAATGTATTGTTGGCTATTGCTACAAATACACCCATGCGACTTATAACTGGTTTTGTGGTTCAAGGTCACATATAGATGTAAAATTTTCTTCATTCTATTTATTTTTATTGATCTATTTTCATTTAACTTTTTGATTCACAATGCCCTGTTGAGGCAACTTAATGGGCTGCACTTTGTTTTGCAATATGTTCCACCACTTTAAAACAAATGGATTTGTTGTGTTTTCATATTCAAGAGATTGTAAACAAGATGGAGTTTTTTTGGGTTTGCATCAAATGTTCTTTGACTTTTATACATAATAAATGTGTTTATGAATAGAGATTGATCTGTTGAAAGCAGTTATTTTGAGTTAGATGCCAAATGTTCTCATATTCAAATTTGACAATGAAAGGGTGCTTACAACATATTTGCCCACTGGCAACTATAGTACGATTTTTAAGAAAAAAAAAAAGAAAAAAAAAACCTGGGGAAAATAAATGCAGAACATGTTCACATGGGACACTATTAACACAACTATAGGCATGAAACCATTTAGAAAAATTTGGGCACAGCTCATGTACTCATAACTCAATATTTGTCATGATGGACTACTTTTATTATGACAAGCATAAACAACAATGAAATAACACATATGTTGTTAAAAGAATTCATTAAAAGATTTGCCATAGTAGATCTTCCCTATACAGTATAGTTCTTATACAATTGTACGAACAGCCTCTCTGATCTCCTGAAGTAGTTCCTCAGGTTTGAAGCTCAGAGCTGAAGGGTCCAGTCTCTTAAAGTCTTCATTGCTAAGCATGTTTTCAAATATATGCAATACTCTCTGGAGGTCAAAGGCTGCATGATGAGGGCCTAATGCACACAGACTTTCTGCAAGGAGGTCTTGGCAATTATCTGCATTTCTGGGACAGGAATTCAAAAAGGATATTCGAATATTTGCAATGGTCTTAAGAAAAGATGCAAACTCCCCATAATCGATTCCTGTACATGATTTCATGATCACCTGAAATAGAATATAAATTAATGTATTATCACAGGAATTCAAAAATTGTTTACAGTGGCCAAAAATGCTTGGCTTAAGACTTGACACTTGCACCACACTTTACTGTGTTATCACACTTATTCTTGTTTAATTCACTTACGCATGTTTTGGTTGTCAAACCTTGTGGAGCATGTGGCAAAAGGCAAATTGGCAAAAGTTATGTCCAAAATGGTTTGTTCTGAGAAAAAAAGGACTTGCATCATTTGATTGCAACTGCTATTTGGCCAGCACAACCAGTGGAAGATGACACCACAGTAACATGAGTGTTTTTATTTGGGCTTGAGTTGATGTTTTGTGTGCAACTCTTTCCTGTATGTTTCTCTCTCGTGTTTTTACTATCAAGCTGTAATTGCTCACAGAAACTACTAATGAGAGATGATCTGGGGCCCATTCTTCATTCGTGGATTACTCAGTTATCTGGATTTTACTGTTTGACATGGATCTTCGAAGCTCAACCTGTAACTAATTATGACATTGAAATAAAAATTAAAAGCCTGTACAATTAATAGAAATCATGAAATAATGGAAATAATTGGAAATCACATTTCATTTATCTATTATAACTTTAATGCTGTTGTGGTCACTTAATTGGCTGTTTCCTTATAAAGGTCCAGAAATTCATCAAGTTTTTCATCAGGTGTGTGACTTTTTTAATATGATGTCATTACACTGCTGTCTTGCCGCCAACCAATCGCTGCATTGTTGGTCATGGTTTTGAGTATCAATATATCTGCCCTTTCCAATGAACATAAGAATGAGCAGTAATCTCAGACAACTAAATCCAGATATTTTAATCAAATCCGCAAATTTGTTTGAAGAACCAAATTAGCCAGAGATCAGTTATCACGATTAGAAGATCTGGCCTCGTGTCACATCATCTCAGATGTATTAAGAGAGGTACGAAGATTTGAATTGTCATAATATTTAGATTAGTTTTTAATAGATTACTAATGTTAGACATGTTTGCGTAAAATCCATCTAATGCTGTCTATTGACTTGCATGTTATCATCATTAGCAAACTTCAGACTCGGAATTATCCAAACAAAAAGTTTATCGACTTACTCTCAAATGCATATGACTTTTGTTTTTCTGAAAATATATGTTCTGTATTATTATTTTAGCCTGTACATATTTTTTTGGACTCTGAAAGTGACTGTAGCCATTGATTTGCATTATATGAATCACAGAGGATCACAGTTCCAGCTAAAGATCTTCTTTACTGCTCTGCTGAAGAAAAAAAAGTCACCTACATCTTGGATGGGGAGGGTGAGTAAATTAACAGCTAATTTTCATCCCATTAATCAAGAATGATTAAATATATTAGGATGTAAAACTAATTTATGATTTGTAGATGCATGTTTTATTTTAAGACTAAATCAAATCTGCAAAATCTGATTATTACAGATTATTCAGATTTTTTTAAAATAAGAAAAATAATCACAGTTGCTTTATCACAGACTGAAAACATTCACTTGAGAAGAGTGTGTCCTGTAGGCCCTTATCTTTTTCCTGGGAGAAAATCCTGAAGACCTCATCAAGGAGTACCTTCTGAGTTGAACGTAAGAATATTCTATTTTGATTTAGTTTCTGAAAAAAAGTCTAAATTTGTTTATTTTGTAGTTATGTTGGCAAAAGGCAATGAAACCTTTCTTTTTCTTTTTTTAGGATAACCAGACAGATGATTATGAGGAGCAGCTCACTATTTCAGTGTTCATTATTCGGAAGGAGGGTGGAGAACTTCATGAACCACCTGCTGACATTGTGATCGAGGGCCTTAAAGTTTTGAATCAACACACTTGCACACCCTGCTTCTGGGTATGATATACATATCATATATATCATATATATCATCAGCTTGGCTTATCTGAAACCCCTTCAATTTATTTTTGAGGTGTTCCAGAACGTATTCTTGCTGCTTGACCAGCACAATATGTCACCAAAATTAAAACTTTTTTCAGTAGACTACAATGAACTTGCAGTAATCATGTTTCAATATACATATGTCTAGTCTATGTTTGAAAGAATGTTGATGTTTCAATTGTTGAATGTTTGTAAGACTGTCCAGTTGTTGGTTTGTATGTGTATGTCTAGTACGAATATGTAGTTATATGGATGTCCAGTTGTTGTTTGAGAATCGCTTGGTTCACTTTGATTTGTGCAAGGGTAATCACCTTTAAAGGGTTAATTCACCCAAAAAATTCTGTCATTTATTACTCACCCTCGTGTCATTCCACATCCATAAGACCTTTGTTCATCTTTGAAACACAAATGGATATCTTTTTGATGAATTCTGAGAGCTTTATGTCCCTTTATAGTGATCCAATGCAACTAGAACTTTCAAGGTCCAGAAAGGTAAGAAAGACATCATTAAAGTAATCCATGTGACTCCAGTGGTTTAACCTCACCCCTCGCTTTAAGCGTCACAAGTGGTTATGGTTAAATGGTGAGAATAATTTAACCTCACTATACCCACTTTTTGCAAATATTTATTCTGCATTCATAGATCGGACATTTGAACTTATTTATAGCACACCTTTAGTGTACTCACAAAGTACAGGGATCAGTAGAGTGATTTTACTGTAGTACTACAGCACACCATGCATGTATATTAATACAATTTGTTGTTTGCTTCAGGGATCTGATAGAGCGTTTGGGTCCAGAAACAGTGATGCATGATGTCAGACTTAACAACCGAAAACCTAGAGCCAAAAAAAATAAACAGTTACCTGACAATGCTGATGCCAGGTGTCCATAGTATCACGCCATTCCTCAATTTCTCTCTGGACAGAAGAAAGTTCATCTTGCAGGAACTGCCACATGGTGTCCAAATTACAGCCATTCAGCCAGTTATGATTAATGGAAATGGTATCCTCCTATTATAAGAAATGCATGATCAAAACTGAGTTAGCAAGTTAGCTGGCTTGTCAAGTAAGTTTTTTTTTTTACTCATGATAACTAGGGGGAGGGTCTGCTTAGAAAATAATCATAAAATATATTTACTACTTTTACTTACTTTTAAGCAAAATATTTTTTATTTATATTTTTTATTTTATTTATTTATTTCACTATGAAGTGAAATTAAATATGTTTCATTAGATACAAATAACCAAAAATAACTAGAGCCGTGGTTCTCAACTCCAGTCCTGGCTGGGCACTGAACATTTTGTATGTCTCCCATATCTGACAGACCAAATTTAGTTCATGCAGCTCTCTGCAAAAAAACTGACAATGTAAATCAAGTGTGTAACTAAGGGAGACATACAACACGTGCAGTACTGTAGGTCTCCAAGCCGGAGGTGGGAGCTAGAGCCCATTGACCAAGAGACCTACTTGAACTACTGCAGCAAATTACTTTTTTGTATGGCCTTAAAAATGCATGCATTATAGATATAGAAAATATGTTCTATAAAATAAACAGAATTACAATAGTACAAAAAAATAACACAAACTTATACATTAGTAGGTTACTTCCGTAACCCTGGTTCTCCGATAACAGAAGTGAGGTATCTACTATGGGAACAAATCAGGCGTGACCGACTGTAGAAGCTCCAATTACACCATCAGACTGACAGACCAATCGCTACAGTGATCAGGGTTCCCCACCTTCCTATTATATAACTTACTGCAGCCCACTGCAGTGCATAATTGCATAATTATGCCATTGCATAATTCTCATCATATCTTCATATCTTGTAGTCTGCAAGAAGGGCAGTGAGGTGAGAACCAGGGTTATGCAAGAAATGTTCTCTTTTTATCATCCGTTCAATATCTCACTATGAGATATAAACCACTCCTGTATTGTAGATATGCTGTATAAACAGACACAACATAAAAAAAAATAAAATAAAAAAAAAAATAAGGTGGAAACGATCATGGTTCTAATACTACTGTAAAATCCATTTTTCACTTAATACACACTATAGTGTACACAAGCACAAAGGTATTTTACTAAATACTAAAAATGTTTCAATAAACCTATGTAAGTGCTATGTCAATGCGGAGCCGGAAGAACAGAAACAGCAGAAATTGAATGTACATGAAAAACAGCTGGTTCAGAAATATAGCTAAGAATGAACTAATGAACAGAAGTTCAGATGAGAAAGAACAAAAACACTAAGCCAAAAGGAATAAAGTTTACTACAATGCTTACTGGATAATAAAAGTTAACCATTTAGCATGCCAAGCTAACTAGCACAAAAACAGGCAGGGTCAACTTTGGAGAGATATTTCACAGGAACAATAGCGAATATCAAAAACCTGTTCAGTCATTTATGTGCGGCTCAGTCCAAAGATCATCTGAGCAGATTTTGGACAAAATAGTGCAAAATTTATAGGAGGAGTAGCAAAAGCACTGTTTTTATTTATTTATTATTATTTGTTTCAATATGGCAGACAGTCAAATTTAAGGAAAATGACAAATCGTCCCCTTGGAATTATAAGGTTCTATCTGACATTTTTGTCAAAATTGAGTTATTCACATATTCTTATTCTCTGACAACTTATTTACATTATGTGATCTTTCTTTTTTAAGTTGTGTACATTTTGGCCTTTTTTTTTTTAAGAAAACAAAAAGTTTCTATCTACAAAGTTAAACTCTAACTTGGTTCTATAAGGTTCTATCTGTGAGAAAATCAGCACTTTGAATGCACACACGAGGACCAAACAGAATCAACTTACTTTGTCATGTCACTACTCTTTGACAGCGGATAAGAGCGCAGAAAATGCTAAATCAGTGAAGACTAAACAATTACATGCAGCACAATGTTTATTAGAAACTTCATGATTGACTTTTATTTATGATCTTGTCAATGACAGCAGCCCAAATTCCAGGGATTTTCAGTCTTTTTTTTTGTGTTTTGCTGTAGCTATTGCTGAGGAGTTATTTTCATAGTTAGACACCACACTAGCCAGCAGCACTATTAAGAGGATAGGTACAGGTTGAGCTCAGAGTAGGGGAGAATGAAGCGTTGAGGCCACAGTGACTAAAAAAAAAAAATCTGTAATACCATGCTGTAGCCACTATATGTCATATACCCCTTTACACACACACACACACACACATATATATATACAGCCTGCAGGATTAAATGCCAGCCCTTTCGGTTGAAGTACTCTGTGTGGTACTCCTCTGGTCCAATAATGGGGATGTGTGATCCATCAGTTGCACCTACACACTGTAGAACTGTCACCATGGCAACAGACCCAGGTACCACACCTACCATGGGGACAACCCATGGATGGGAGCATCCTGCAGACCCCACAGGATCTCCAACCGCAGGCAGCAACAACATCCTCCTCCATACCCTTCAAACAGCGGCTACTCAGAGACTGCACAAGGACAAGTGGACACGCCTGCATCAGACCTACAGGAACTTCTAACACTAGTAAAAGAGCTCCTTGAACAGGAGTCCTGGAAAGCACAAGCTTCTAACCGCTCGCACAACACCACTCAGACCAGCTCAAGTCGGAGCCCCCACAGGAGCGGAGTGACACTGCAAACTTCAGACTTACAATACCATATTGAATATTGAAATTAGTCTTTTAATATCACCAACTTACTACAATAGTACTTAGTACAAACCTGGTAAAAAATAACTGGCGGGCAATGGAGGAAAGCTCCATTTTGCCCTCCAGGTGGGCAGTCCTATAAGTGTGTGATGTCACATAAAAACTATGACTAGGGAGAAATACATGTTAAGTTAAACAAATTATGCAGTAAGCACAGTACTAAATTATCTTCTAATTAAGCTGATTTTTTTTTTTTATATTAGAGTGAGCGGTCAAGTAAAGTTGCTAACGTTAGGCTACTACTTACATATTTCAAATGATAAGCCATGTTTGAGGTCGATGAATGATAGATGTTTGGATTTCTTGCCAAAAATAATTACCACATGGACCAGCGTCATGGACTGCGTGACTTCACCAATTCCAACTGCCAATTTTTTTTCTGCTCGTTGACTAACATTTACTCAACCATTAGGGGGCAGCACTTCTAAACACCCAAGTACGATTCTTTCACTGAAATCAGTTATATGCACAAGAACATGCAAGGGGTATAAGGATGTTTATTCACGAGAATGGGAAAAACTCACCTTGATGCAGACATTTCCCCACTAATAACATAAAACACAGCCAGCTAACAGCAAGATACGATTAACTGCATTTGCGATGTAAACTGTTAAATGGTAAATCCAAAAATGCATAATCTTCACAGGAAAGAAAGCGAGAATGACGCAGCAGAGGGCTGCAGCGAGTTATATACTAAGGAGGTGGGACTCCATGATCGTTGTAGCAATTGGTCTGTCAACCTTACAGATGCAAACCCCTGCAGTCGGTCACACCTGAGACTCCCATAGTTAGATATCGACTTCTGGGGTGTCCAATCCAGGATGGCCACTATCCTACAGAGTTTACCTCCAATACTAATCAAACACACCTAAGCCATCAAATGGTCTTCACGATTATTAGGCTGTGTTTAAGTCCAGTTTTTTTATGCCTTTCCCTCGCGTCCCTCCATCTCGTTCACTCGGATATATGTAATTGCTTATGTTGCATGAGTGCCCACTACAGGTGGAACCCTTGCAATGTGTTTAGAGGGTTAGATCACCCAAAAATTCTGTCATTAATTACTCAACCTCATGTTGTTTCAAACACACAAGACTTTTGTTCATCTTTGCATCACAAATGAAGATCTTTTGATGAAATCTGAGAGCTTTCTGTCCCTCCATTGATAACCTACGCAACTACCACTTTCAAGCCCCATAAAGGTAAAACATCATAAAAGTAATCCATGTGACTAGTGATTTAACGTCATTTTTTGTGAATCGATGAGAGAGTGCTTTGTGCAAAAAAACGATTTACCACTTTATTTGGCTAAACCGACCATCTGCTAGCGGTCTCATGTCACAGAAGTCAGATAAATCCCAACGCATAGAAACTCTTTCACCTAGATATCATCACATAGAGCCTCAAGGTTACTATTATCAACACGAGCCTCATCTGAAAGGCAAAGGGGGAGGTGTAGCTGTAATTTATAGTAATATCTTCAGTATTACTCAAAACTCTTTCAAATATAATTAATTCGAAGTGATGGTGCTTTATGTAACGTTATGTAATGCAAGTCAAGTCTAGTCACCTTTTTATATCTAGCGCTTTTTACAATGCAGATTGTGTCAAAGCAGCTTTACAGTGATAATTTTGGCTGCACAGCAGCTCCAGAAGAAAATGGTATTACTGTCCAGCTTAAATAAATTCAGTATTGATTAATTCTGTTAAAAATCAATAGTTATTAATTTAGTTAATGTATCTATATATCAGCACTCGAGAAAAAAAGTGATGTCTTCGTCTAGCTCAGTTCAGTTCGCATACAATGGTGTCAACAGCGAACAGTGCATGATTATGATTTAGGCAGTGTTACAGGTCATAAGTGAGATTGAGATCATAACAGTCAAAGTATTTAATCTAGTTCCATCTAGTTGAAGATCAGATTCACCACGCCGGTATGGGGCGGTTTGTTGGAAATCTGTGCCACTGGCTGTCGTGTCAGTAAATGACAAATCCCATTTGATATTTGTGCTGGCTACTGTATACACTGTACACACAAGTATTAGACAAGTTGTATTTTTGAGGATTACTTTTGTTATTGTACAACTACAGTGCTCTTGGTCAATCCAAAATGTTAAACCCTCAAACCTGAACATTTAAGTAGTAAAAGTGAAGTTTTGGCTTTCTTAAGAGAATTTCTATATGTACACCGTTATTAGGCAACTATTAGTGTACAGAATTATTATGCAACTAAATGAAAAACAAAGATTTTCCCATCTCACTTGTTTATTTTCACCTGTTAAAGTGAGAATAATAAACTCAATTTACAAATAAACATTTCTGAAATTTCAAAAAACAAACAAAAAAACTCAGTGACTAATATAGCCACCCTTCTTTTCAATAACAGTCACAAGCCTTCCATTCACGGAGTCAGTCAGTTTCTTGATCTGGTCAGAATCAACTTTTTGTGCAGCAACAACCACAGCCTCCCAGACAATGTTCAGAGAGGTGTACTGTTTACCTTCACTGTAAATTTCCTGCTTAAGAAGGGCCCGAAAGTTCTCAATAGGGTTTAAGTCAGGTCAAGAAGGGGGCCATGTCATTAGTTTTTCATCTTTAAGGCCTTTACTGGCCAGCCACGCAGTGAAGTACTTTGATGCATGTGATGGAGCGTTGTCTTGCATAAAAATCAAAGTTTTCTTGAAAGATGCAGACTTTTTCCTGTACCACTGCTTGAAGAAAGTGTCTTCTAAAAACTGGCAGTAGGTCTGAGAGTTGATTTTGAGTCCATTTTCAACCCAAAAAGGTCCAACTAGCTCATCTTTAATAATACCTGCCCATACCAGGACCCCACCTCCACCTTGCTGCCGAGTCTGAGTCGAAGTGGAGCTCTGTGTCTGTTAGTGATCCAACCACGGGCCCATCCATCTGGTCCGTCAAGAGTCACTCTCATCTCATCAGTCCACAAAACCTTTAAAAAATCTGTCTTCAGATATTTCTTGGCCCATTCTTGACGTTTCAACTTATGTGTCTTGTTCAGAGGTTGTCGGGTTTCAGCCCTTCTTACCTTGGCCATGTCTCTGAGAACTGAACACCTCATACTTCTTGACACTCCAGGTAGGTTGCAGATGTGGAATATGGCAGTATTGGAGGATAATGGGTTCCTGGTAGCGTCATGTTTGATTCTTCTCCAATCTTTGGCGGTTAATTTGCGCCTTTTCTTCTCGACACGTTTCTTGCAACCCTGTTGACTATTTGCAACAAAACGTTTGATGGCTCTGTGGTCACGCCCCAAAATCTTAGATATTTCAAGAGTGCAGTTTTTAACTTTTCAGAGTCAGTTAAATCTCTTTTTTGACCCATTTTTTTCTGAGGAGAAGAATCTGCCAAATAGAACAGCCATCAAGTGTTGGACAGTATTCTAGGTTATGACATACAGGGGTTTTTGGTCCAATAATTAGAATGTCTGTTTTTTTTTCTGAATTAAGTTGTAGGAAATTACTTATCATCCAATTTTTTTATATCAGCTATGCATTTCTTAACACTTCCTAATGATATCTCCAAAGGGTGGCATGTACAGAGTGAAAACATCACCTGATATGCATTAAATCCAATAAGCATTCAAGTTTATACAGCTTGGAGTTGGAATTTATGGATAAAATGATGATATGGTCAGAATAATCACTTGCCTAATAATTGTGCACACAGTGTACAGGCCACCAGGGCACCATACAGACTTTATCAAAGAATTCTTTGCTGGTTTTCTATTGGAGTTAGTACTGGCTGCGGATAAAGTCCTAGTTGTTGGTGATTTTAATATCCATGTTGATAATGAAAAAGATGCATTAAGATTGGCATTCTAAACTCTATTGGAGTTAGACAACACATGTCAGGACTCAGGACCCACTCATTGTCGTAATCATACGATTAGTTTTTATTCACATGGAAGCGATATTGATGCCATTGAACTTCTGCAGCAGAGTGATGACATCTCAGATCATTATCTAGTCTTGTGTATACGACATTTAGCCAAGGCTGCAAAACCACCTCTCTGCTAAAAATATGGTGGAACTATCACTTCTACCACTAAAGATTGCTTTATAAATAATCTTCCTGATCAATTTCATCTCCTTAGCATACCAGATAGCTTAGAAGAACTCAATGTTACAAAACTAGACTCAGTTGCTCCTTTGCGCTTAAAGAAGATTAAAGCAAATTAGTCCAATGCCATGGTACAACGAGCACACTCGGTCCCCCAAGCGAGCAGCCAGAAAAATGGAGAGCAGCTGGAAGAAAACAAAACTAGAGGTTTTTCGCATTTCATAGAGAGAGCATGATTGTGTACAGAAAGAAATTTTCAAATCTCTTTGAAGAAAACTAACACAACCCTAAGTATTTTTTGATACAGTGGATAAATTAACGAGAAATATAGCTTCAACTTCTGATGTTTCCAAACAGCACAGCAGTAATGACTTTATGAACTTCTTTACTTGCAAGATTGATAACATTAAAGAGAAAATGATCACCGTGCAACCGTCTACTACAGTATTGTGTCAGACAGTGCATTGTAGTATCATTCGTTGCTATAGGAGAAGAAGAATTGTCTAAACCTGTTAAATCATCAAAACCAACATGTTAGACCCTATACCAACTAAGCTATTGAAAGAGATGCTACCAGAGGTCATAGATCCTCTTTTTAATATCATTAATTCATCTTTGTCACTAGGATACGTACCGAAAACTTTTAAACTGGCTATTATCAAACCTCTTATTAAAAAAAACACAACTTGATCCTAGAGAATTAGTCAATTACAGGCCTTCAAAAATACTAGAAAAGACAGTATCATCACAACTATGTTCCTTCTTAGAAAGAAATGGTATCTGTGAGGATTTCCAGTCAGGATTTAGACCATACCATAGTACTGAGACTGCTTTCATTAGAGTTAAAATTATTTGCTTTTATAATCAGATCATGGTTGTATCTCTTTACTAGTGTTACTAGATCTCAGTGCTCCATTTGACACTATCGACCACAACATTCTTTTGAAAAGACTTGTAAATTATTTTGGTATTAGTGGAATTGAATTGACATGGTTCAAATCATACTTATCTGACCGTTATCAGTTTGTATCAGTAAACGAAGAGATGTCATACCATTCACAAGTTTAGTATGGAGTACTGCAAGGCTCAGTACTAGTACCGTTGCTTTTCACTTTGTACATGCCACCCTTTGGAGAGATCATTAGGAAGCATGGCATTAGTTTTCACTGTTACGCTGATGATATTCAGCTCTATATTTCTTCGCGCCCTGACAAAACTTACCAATTCACAAAATTAACAAAATACATAGCTGATATATAAAAAAAATTGGATGATTAGTAATTTCCTACAACTTAATTCAGAAAGAAAACAAAAACAGAAATTCTAATTATTGGACCAAAAACCCCTGTATGTCATAACCTAGAATACTGTCCAACACTTGATGGCTGTTCTGTCAAGTCTTCGTCGTCAGTTAGGAACCTGGGTATGCTCTTTGATAGCAATCTTTCATTTGAAGCCCACATTTTTAGCATCTGTAAAACCGCATTCTTCCAAATTAAAAATATATCTAAACTACGACATATGCTCTCAATGACAAATGTGGAACAGTTAGTTCATAAGTTCATGACCTCAAGACTAGATTACTGTAGCGCTCTAATGGGTGGTTGCCCTGCTCGCTTGAAAAACAAACTACAGCTGGTACAAAACACAGCAGCTAGAGTTGTTACTAGAACCAGGAAGTATGACCATATTATCCCGGTTCTGTCGACACTGCATTGGCTCCCAATTAAACATTTTATAGATTTTAAAAGCAAATTAAAAGCAAAATTAAAGCACTAAGGGTGTACTCACACTAGTCACTCTGAGTGCGTTTGACCGGCAAAGCCCGGTTTGCTTGACAAGTGTGATCGCTCCGTTCTGTGCCCAGGCGCGGTTCGTTTAGCCGGCCCTGGCCTGCTTGGAAGAGGTGGGCCAGAGCGCGGTTCGCATGCAGTGTGAGCGCTAACTGTGCCTGAGCACGGAATGGTTACTAATTTTGTGTGCGCTACTGTCATCATTACAATGGCAAACATCTTTATTACTACTCTGATAGTACACTTATCAATTCATGTAATTAATTTGAGTGTATTTGGGTTTATAGCGGGTATAGATCTCACCTTATTGATGAACAAGAATTGTAGTTTGCAAGTAAAGCGTCATTGCAGTCATAATTGTAGTTTGCAAGTAAAGCGTCATTAACGTCAGTTGCCTTTGTAATAATCCTCTGATTCGTGCAAGTGAAAATCGCTGCATTGCATAAATGATAAATATATTAGGCAGCATCTTAGAGAAAGTGCATTTCTTCCTGTTTTCTTCCATTCAAAAAGTTGCTTCGTATATGACGTAAGCGTGCTCTGGCCCGGAACGTTAAGGGCAATGTGAGTGCGGGTCAGCGGGGGAGTCGGGGTGGTGGGACAATCGTGCTCGAGCTAGGTTCAAGGCAACAGTGCCTAGTGTGGGTACACCCTAAATGGTTTTACTCCCCAGTACTTGAGCGAGCTCGTAAAGCATTATGGTCCTTCACGTCTATTGCGATCTCAGAATTCAGGCCAGTTAATAATATCTAGAATATCACAATCAACTGCAGGTAGTAGATCCGTTTCCTTTTTAGAAACTAAACTTTGGAACATTCTTCCTAGCATTGTTTGGGAAGCAAGACACACTGTCAGTTTAAATCTAGACTGGCATACACATAACACATTATCTACTTCTATAATTCAAATCATGTAAATTGTCAGGCTACATAAATTAGGTCAGCCGGAAGCGGGAACACTTCCCATAACACCTGATGTACTCGCCACATCATTAGAAGAATGGCGTCTACGCTAATATTAGTCTCTCTCCGTTTATCTCCCTGGATATCTCCCCAGATCCAGGCCGTATCCAGATGAGATGAGACAACGCAGCCCTGAAGCGTCAACTAAACTATCCCCTGCGAAGGCCTCCTTCCCTTTCCTTTCCCTTTGTATTGATAAAACGTTATCAAAATGATTCCAGTTCGCATGGATCCCCAAAACAACAAATTTTTCTGTATAATGCAGGCCAGACAAGTAATTTGGCAATGTCACTTTATAAAAAAGACTAAGCGTCTGCGCACATACAAATTCAAAAGCACATACCTATAGACTAAACATGTAAATGAACGGTAAGAATGCATTAAGTTAGCAATTTTTACAACGGAAGTGATTCAATCAAAAAAACTATTTTAGCACGATAATAACTTTTTCTTAGAGCTGCTGTAAAGCCAAAACAATCTCTGTCCATTAATTTTCCTATTATCACTTTGAAGCTGCTTTGAAACAATCTGTATTGTGAAAAGCATTATATAAATGAAGATGACTTTATATAAATGAAAATGACTTGACTATTTGCAAAATATTAATCTCCATCACACTTTGGACTTCATTTGATCTCCATTTCAAAGATCTTCATTTGTGTTCTGAAGATGAATGAATGTTTTACAGGTTTGGAATGACATGAGGGTGAGTAATAAATGACAGAATTTTAATTTTTGGGTGAAGTAGCTCTTTAAATGGAACATCATGGAACCCTTGATTACTTGGAATCCGCAATGGAGCCGATTAGTTTTTTAACAGTTTTTCCTTATGAATTTGCTTTATGCACCATTCTATGCCTATATGTATGCTTAGGCGAAAACCTCAATGGGTCTCATTCATGAAACATTCGTAAATATACGAGTAAATATGTGAGTGATTTGCGCGTAAACAGACTTTCCCGAAAACTCTCCTCCTGATTCACAAATACTTCGTAAACGTCAGAAGTGATAGTGAAATGTGTGTGTGTTAATGAATTCCAATCAGTCGTAAATGGGACGCGCGTGCACGTTCATTCTCAATTACCATAAATCCCGCCCATTAAATCCGACTGACAACTATATATGGGCATCATATTATGACACCAAATGAAGGATTTTGGCTATTTTATAGGAAACAAGTTCCATAGTTTGCCCAGCCCTATTGAAATCAATTCATTATTTGATTAAAGTGCTCCGTTTGCAGATGCTATAGGTGCGTTCACGCGGCCTCGTAATTCCTGTAGTTACAAGATTCTAGCTTATAAAAAGCGTTCACGTCCTCGTAGAGTTCGTAATTACAGTTTGTAAGCTGGGAGTTTTCTGAAAGCTCCCACATGTAACATGTGGGCACTATACCACCTGACCGCTGTAGATTGATTTATTAGGCGTTGATAGTGGTGCCATGGAAACGCATAATTTCCAGTCCAAGGACCAAAGGACGTGAACAGCTCTGAATATAACGTCATTTCAAGATAGCGGTAAATACAAGGTGACGTGAACGCAGCTTATTACTGGCTCTCACAACAAAAGTAAAAAGGAAAAACGTATGTGATTACTATATATAATATTTTTTTCAAAATGCTGTAAATATGTACCTTATTAAGGTGAATTATTAAATGCAGCCTTATTAATGAGCAAAACGTTCGGATGTTAAACGCACTATTTACGCGTGGCTGGGAGCAGGTGTAGATTTCTTTCGTACCAACTAACATTTGGAAAATACGAACATTTTAATGAATCCGAAAATTTACGCCAGAACCACTTTACACACGATTTACACAAAAATTCGTTCTGCTCTTGTTTCATGAATGAGACCCATTATGTTTTGTTTTTTGTTTTTTTTTTGTGTGAAAGAAGTACATAAATGAAGAAAATATTAAATGTCATGAATGTATATGTACCGAGTAATCCACTATTTTGTAGAGGGGGATCAAAATGAGATTTGGATACCTGAGATTTGGAGCCAAATTACAGGGGGGTAAAAATGACTTTAAAAAGATGGCAGCATCATTATTTTATTTTTACACAGAGATTTGTAGATCAGTTAGTAAAATCTGTTTACTTTAGCAATCTTTATTCCATTATATGTCAATGGTGACAGTTCAAAATTTGCCCTAAGTTTGTATGCCCGTAACTTAAAGCTACAGTCCATGATTCTTGGCCCTCTAACAGTTAACAAACAGAACTGCACACGTCTCGCGGAAGAACACTGTAGCTGGAGCTACTTTTCTCAGTGTATGTCTATGGTGAGTCACGCAGTTACTGTGATACTCTGTGGCGGGTCTTACCAGTCCGGTCTGAAATAGTCAGAATATAAACACTTATTATAAGTGTACCATAATGATTCAGGGTAAGACAAAAACACGGTTTGGAAAATGGATTCATGTTGTACATTCTCATTATAAAATTTGTGTAAATTTTGAACACAAAAAAAAGTTACGGACAGCAGCTCTAAGAAGTATTAAAGATATCTTAATATCCTTTTAGATTGTGGTTCTTATCAAACTTTTCTTTTGGTATCTTCATTTTAAAGGCCCCATATGTTACTATCCCAGAGATATGGAGATCTTAATACGGCTCCATGAGTAAATTGGTCAATTGCACACAATTTTAGTGGTCGAAAACCAAATCTCTTTGCACACAGCTGACACTTTTTTCTTTTAAAGAGGAATATCTGAACAACAAATAATGTTGAAACTAGAAATGTATCTCGTTTTTTCTATCAACTCAATTGCATAGAACATACCTGTCTGAGTGCCATAAATATTTTTCCAATGTTTGCATAACTGTAACAAAAAGTATTAAGGATATCTTAACATCCTTCTAGATTCCAATTCTTAATAAACTTTTCTTTTGGAATCTTCATTTTTAAGGTCTATATGGTTCAATCCCATAGATATGGGTATCTTAATGAGGCTCCATGAATGAATGAATGAGGCATTTATATAGCTCTTTCATATGTACTACTGTACACCCCAAGCACTTTACAATCATTTCAGGGGTCTCTCCTCATCCACCACGAGTGTGCAGAATCCACTTGGATGATGCGACGACACTCACAGTACAATGGCACCACACACGAGCTGTACCATATGGGGGCCTTTAAAATGAAGATACCAAAATGAAATGTTTGTTAAAAACCAAAATATAAAAAGGACATTAAGGTATCTTTAATAATTCTTGAGTAACAGGCATGCAAACTTGGGGTAAAAACACACCGTTGGCAAATAATGCAACAAAGATTGCTAAAGTAAACAGATTTAACTAACAGACCTACCAATCTCTGCGTAAAAAAATAAAATAATGATGCTGCCATCTTTTTAAAGACTTTTTATCCCCCCATAAGTAGGCTCCAAATCTCAGGTGAAAATTGTAATTTTGAACCCCTCTACAAAATAGTGGATTACTCAGTAAATGTACATCCATGACATTTAATATTTTGGCTTTCATAACTATTTATCTTTGTCTTTCTTCAGAAAAAAATATTAACAATCAAAAATTTGAGCTCGTGAAGTATCCGAAATTTGGTTGATTTGACATGGAATGACTTGCAAAAATGTTCAAATGATGATGTGTTGCATTCACAGTCTGTTTATAATATTTTTTGTGTGAAGTGCAGAGCAGAATTTAAGCTAATAAGCACTGAAAATCTTATCCAATGAGCCAATAAGCATTTGATATTGCCGATGCAAACTTTTGTTTTGCTTCTTGACATAAGTGTGCGATTTGATGTTTCCAGTCACTGCTGAGGATGGAGATGAAGATCAGGGGTTAAAGGCTTGAATTTGGGTGTGTTCCTCACAATAATATGTGTTCTGAAGATTTGGATTACAAATAAAATGTATTATTTTAATGATCATTTTGTTGCGTTTTTGCATTTCTCCTTCCTTGTGCAATGTACTAAATAATCACGTACCTCCGAATACAGTACAGGGCACTGGCCCTCCTGGACCAGGATTGGACACCCCTGTTCTAGTAAATCTTATATTTGGACACCATTAAACCATTATTACTTACCAAATTGTAAACTTGATGATGCCAACCACTAGGTACAAAGATTATCTCCCCAGCTTCTTGAATGATCTCTAAAGGCTGACAGGCCTCTTCAAACTGTGCATACAGACCTTTGTCTTGAAGTATGAGTGCTGTTACATCATAGGCCAAGTTGCCATGACAGTCCCGGAGGAACTCCTCTTGGCCTGGAGGGTACAGGAGCCATTTCTTACGTCCACAGATGTTGGCAGACCAGCTGTAAGAGCGAAACACATCTGCATGGAAAGGTGTCCTAGAGGCAAGAACAAAAATGTTAATATAGACATCCAAAGGAATGACAAGTAGCTCATCAAGTAGCTAACTTGACATATTTCTGCAAATGTCAATGCACACCATTTTATCTAAATTTAACAAAGAGTTAAATATAACAAAGTATGTTTGAGCACATATATAATAGTAAGTAATAGTATGGAATCTGACCTTTTATGCTAATTACTTGGAAATAATGCAGAATCATAAATATTTCTTCACTTTACATCATAATGTTCCTTTGTTGTATATTTTTTTCAAAATACAAAAACTGATCAGACTTTCAATGTGGACTTTTACACCCAACTGTATGTGGACATTGATTCATACAGTACCATGACCCCTTAGGTCCCATGTAGACAAAACGATAATCATCTACTTCAGTTGTGTCCCAATATTCATTCAGCCAATCAGAGGAGAAGTAAATTGGGTTCTTGTAAGTATTATGCTCAGGAAAGTTCCTAAAATGAACATAAACATATGTGACATTATGGAGAGTATAAACTTCTTTGATTTTACTACAACGTTTCCAAACTAATCTTATTTATCACATTCGAAACTAGTACATATTGTGCAATAACCTAGGTCAGCACTTCTCAAAGTCCGGACTCCGGTCCGGATCTGGACCCGCCTCCATTTCGTATTTCAACAGCAGTAATTGTGTTTAAGGGATTAAAAATTTGGATTTACTACTTTGATAAACGCATGTCAAAATATTTTGTTTAGTGTTTTAGCCTATGTCTTTTTAGAGATGGTCCGAAATTAAAGGGAAGGCGAGATATTTAAAGTTTTCCTCAGCGATTCTGTTGCCATGACATCCAGTGAGCATATACTTTCGATGTAATTGGACACGAGTCGCGCGACGCAGCGTTTGAAAGGGTGTGGAGCAGTGGTTCTCAACCTGCGGCCCGTCACAAATGTAAATGCGGCCCACGATATGCCGCGATATGTCGATAAGTTTAATAATAATAAAAAAAATTAGCATACAATTTATTTTTGTTTTAAAATTTAAATTAAAGTGAATTAAATAAATATAAATGAGCTATAATGCTTTATTTGTCATATAAAATAATTTTGGTGAGTATTTATTATTTTTAGACATCAGGCAATGTAGGCTAATGACGCAATCACTCAGTTAACGAAACAAACACAAGTGCGCGCTTAGGAAGAATTCAAACAGTAGCCATTAATTTTGTAAATTTAAGCCTCAAAATGGTCAAATTTGTTATTAAAGGAGAAAAGATAAATGTGGAAGATAAAATGAAGGAACACATGCAAACAAGAAGAGTCGCAGCATCAGCAGCAAAGGTAAGAAGAATGGAAGAATCAGTTTGCTGTTAGGCCTAATGAGCAAGATGGGCAGCCTTCCTGTTTGCTCTGTAGTAAAGTACTTGACAAGCAAAACCTACATTTTCAAAAGACTGAACTGTGAATTCGATGTGTGTGTTTGATGTATTTTAAATCAGTAAAAATAACCGCATCAGCGCACCTGCGGCTGGAATGAGCCCAACTCTGCGCGCGCTTGCGGATCCGATTCTCCAGCAGGGACTGGCGCAAAATGCGGCATCTGCATCTCGCAGCGGCACTTCCGGCGGCATCTCCAGCGGCCAGGGACTTCTTCGGCAGCTGTCGCTTGAGCGGCATCTCCAGCGGCCGCGGCATCGGCATCTCGTAGCGGCACGTCCGGCGGCATCTCCAGCGGCAGCGGCATCGGCATCTAGAGCAGCACCTGCCGCTGGCCAATATAATTCGATGTTGTTTTTTAATTTAATTTTAAAAACTACATTTAATCAAAATAACATAATATACCAGAAGACTATCATTTGTAAGCATTTATCATAAATTTTGTTAATAACGTTCCGATGCTCCACTACATAAGAGAAGGTAAATGTTTTGATAAAATAAAATTGCAATGTAATCCATTGCTTTGAAATGCACATGAATATAAACTGATATTTATACAGAAATTAATTTCTGATAGACTATGCTGTACAAAGCTGAAATTGCGGCATCTCATAGCGGTATTTTGGTGGCATCTCCAGCAGCCACGGTTATTCTTCTAATTTTAAAAAGCTACATTGCAACAAAATAGCATTATATATCACAGGACTGTCATTTGTAAGCATTTATCATTAATTTTGTTAATATGTAGGCCTTTTTTGACGCTGCAGTTGCTATCGAGGCACGCTTTCCAGTAGCTCAGTGGTTAAAGCTTGGCACTAGCCATGTCAAGGACATGGGTTCGATCCCAGGGATTGCACACACTCAGATATATAATGTAATGACAGTTATGTGTACAATATAGCATCTTAATATTAATTTCTTCAAACGTAGTTTTAAAGTGAAAATATTACACCGTATTAATGATCAGCGGAAGGTGCCACAAATAGCGACAGCTGCCGGAGAAAGTCGCTGCAGATGCCACAATTTCAGCTTTGTGCAGCATATCAAACATAATTTCTGTATACCGAATAACAGTTTATTCATGTAATGACATTTCAAAGCAATAGCCTATGTAATTTATATTTAAGGTTATATTATATTTATAATTTAGCTATAGCTATATAGGGTGTGATTTGCAGGGGTGGGGGACCAACAGATCATATAAAATAGCCTAAAATAAAAATATTTTATAAAAGCCAAGTAAAACGCTGAAACGTGACAATACAAACAATAATTACATCAGAAATGGATGTTAGCGCTCCGCTTAAAGACCGTCTGGGATTCGCGCTATTTCAACTATCCTATTAAAGTCAGCGCACCATTATTAGGCTATATGAAACAGAAACAAAGAAGTTTACCGTCACCGTAAGGTGGGAATTATGACGTAATATTGACTGCTGGATCGGCAGAGAATCTTTCTGCGAGTCAATAATAATTTTCTATTCTATCTAAAGAAATGTGTGGTAAACATGTGAATACACATTTCTCAAAATATGCGTAATTTGGACTAACGCTTTTGTGTGCAGAAGCACTGTGATCAAAAATAAATCTTATCTTAAATAAACTACCAATTGATTTTGTATTACTATCAGAAATTAAGAATTAGGCCTACAAATCTGAAATTGCGGCATTTGCAGCCACGGACTTTCTCCGGCAGCTGTCGCTGTTTGTGGCACCTGCCGCTGATCATTAATTCGGTGTAATATTTTCACTTTAAAACTACGTTTGAAGAAATTAATATTAAGCTGCTATATACACAGGACTGTCATTACATTATATAGCTACCATAAGACTGTTATATGCACGCAGTAATTTCAGTGTGCTCGATAGCAACTGCAGCGTCAGAAAAGGCCTACATATTAACAAAATTAATGATAAATGCTTACAAATGACAGTGCTGTGATATATAATGCTATTTTGTTGCAATATAGCTTTTTAAAATTAGAAGAATATCCGTGGCTGCTGGAGATGCCACCAAAATGCCGCTATGAGATGCCGCAATTCAGCTTTGTACACTGTAATGAATTGCTGTAAAAATTATGTATATGTAATAATACATAAAAAAATATGTATTTTAATAATACAGCATATTGCTGTAAATTGCAATGAATTCCGGGGGCGTGGCGGTTTGAATCAAATTTACAGAATATTGCTGTAAATTTCAAATATACAGAGGCATTATGGAATCTCCAACGGTCAAGATTCGGGTAGCAGCAAGAGGAGTGATTTACAACTGTGGTAAGTGACTTATTATTTCATTTTCCCCCTCAGTCTTTGGTAAATATGTATGTATTTACATTCGCGATTCATATTGGTAACCCCGGATTGACGCATCCTCCGTCCGCGGGGCGCGAAGCAGACTTGGGCGGGGTTTTCCTCAGCGCGGTCGCGGTAGGATCTCACACATTCCCCGGTGCTTTAGCATAGCGGCTATGGGTCAAAAATTAATCATTAGAAACAGTTGGAATTCACGAGAACTTCGTGTTCATCAGCGCACTTGGTCGTGATTATTTTATGGCGTAAATCACATTTGTACAGGCAGACAGTCATCTGTTAACGGGCCGAAACGAAAAGGCCTCGCGAGTCGCGACGCGATCAGGCCGCTCACGGAGGATGTGTCACGCAAAATGGTGCTGCTTCATGCTGTTAATGTAACCAATGTGATGTATTTGTGGACATTTTCTAACTTAAGGTAATGCAAACACTTTAACATATCTGTTTGATATAAGTTTGCCTTGTATAGTTAATTTAATATTACCATTACCAAAACCAAATCTTTTTTTAACTTGAAATTAAATGTGCTATTTAACGTTACAGATATGAACAAACTGATCATCCTGTATCTTACTTGTCTTTTAGATGTACATTTTACATCTATTGAGGCCTTTAACACAACTACAACTAACTATTTGTTCCTCAACTAGATTAGACATTTATTTTTTAGGGTGAATGTTTTAGATGTCTCTCTATTTGACCCTGGCAAACAAATTAGTTAAATAAGGTGTTTAGATTAGTGGGACATCTAAAACTTTCAGGGAGGTAAGTATTCAGGACTGGAGTTGTAGGCTAATACTGCTCTACCACATGGTATAATTTCAAAAACATGGTTACATGCCTCAAAAGCTAAAACCAATCTGAATTCTTGACCCTTTAGGCACTTTGTAGGTATTTATCTGGAGAGAGGAACAAAGACGAAAGGAAAAGTGCCATCTAAAACAACAGGCCACAGTTCAGAAGAAACGGGTTGCGTTCAACCTACATGTTACCACTCTTCTGTGCAAAGTGATGGATTTTCAGTGGAATTTCTGAAATGTAAGAAATACACACACACACCAAGATCTATTTTTCCTTTTATTATATACTTTTATTATTCTATATCTGTATCTGACTGTATCTATCATCCCTCTATCTGTCACTGACTGTATCTGTCATCCCTCTATCAGTCTCTTAAGGTATTATGTTTTGTAATATATCTAATGTATTGTCCTCTGTGTTCCTTTCAATATTTCTAGCCTCTCTTTGCATCCTGGGATGGAACATCATCTGGAGCAGAATTGTTCTTTTTTGATCGCAAGTTTGTTGGACTTGTTGTTTGGCCATGTTGGTATGTTCATGAAGTGATAAAAGTGATCTGGGTTTTAAGAAATGTTTTTATATGACCATGATGTCCAATAAGTAATTTAAAAACATTTTCATGACAAAATTTTGTCCCTTTAAAAAATAAAATGATTTTCTAAATAAAAAATAAATTCAAAATAATACACCTTTTATTGCATTTTTTTATGTAAATTTGAAAGATATATTTATTACATTTTGACCGGTTTTTCAAGATTAAGAAGCCTCAAATATCTTTTTTTTGGGAGGGGGGCGAATTAAGTTATGCATTATACAACACTTTATGCAGTTAAAATTTGTTTAAAGCTTATGCAGTTAATAGATTAAATTTAAAATTCAGCTCCCATTAAGTGAGCAATAGCGAAAATATATTGTATACTGCATTTTACATATTTATTCTACTTGACTAAACTACTTGAATGTGTGCATTTGCTATTTAAAGAAGTATGTTAAATTCAGTATACAATATATTTTTTTGTAAAAATGCAGAATACAAAATATATAAATTACTGTAAATTTTACAGTAAAATACTGGCAGCAAGGTTGCCAGCCAGTTACTGTAATTTTTACAGTAGTGTTTCTGTAATTTAATTTACAGAATTTTACTGTAATTGAGAATAACTGGCTGGCAACCCTGCTGCCAGTATTTTACTGTAAAATTTACAGTAACTTTTTAACAGTGTAGCTATACAGCATAGTCAATCACAGTGGTGTAGTCTACGTGATACGCAGGTATACGCCGTATACATGGGCGTAGGTTTGGTCTCAGCTTTGGTGGGGACACCAAATTGCGCAAATCAAAAGTAATACTGCCCACCTAATGAAGAAGGGTTGGCTCTCCACAGAGCAAAAAATTATAATTTTATTTCATTTTTCGTGTTCGCATTAATGAGGAAAAAACAATGTTACGGATGTGACAGTTTTCCGTTACGGATGTGACCGGTCTGAAAGCGGCACATAAGACTGCTTTAAAACTGCTTTAAAACTTTCACAGAGACCTCAAGCAGGCATTTAAACCACCAAATATTGAAATCTGGGATACCAGTATAAGACTGCACAATTTATCAACATTTTACTAAAGTTTATACCAGGGCTTAAAAACGAAAATTAAATCACTCCACTCCGAGCAGAATCGGTATTTTAACGTTTCTGTTCCAACGTTCCTTCTGTATTATAAACGTTCTGAAACTATAAAAAAATAAAGGTTAATAACATTTGATGTTATTATTGAATAATATTAGGCTAGTAGGCCTATATATAATGTTTAGTGATTTGATATCGCAGACTAAATAGCCTACCGGCAGGCAGGAATAACTATATGCTAATTTACTCATTAAAACCAAAGGTGTTCATCAGTGATTGTACATCAAGAGCAAGGACATGTTCTGTGCATTTTGTTTTGTGCTTTTACCAGAACGAAACGCTCGATTGTCTGTGTGAAAACTGCGCGTGTGCACGAGCACCAAGAGAACTGATAACAGCAGCAACGATCACTAACACAGACCATTAACACAGACCTGTGAATTTCTTATCGAAAAATGTTTTTTTTCTTTTAGGTACAATTATTCTCTGAGTTTAAGTAAAATTTCTGAGACGTTCCAGAAAAATTCTAGCAGAGAGACAGCTGAAAGCGCACGCAGTTTTTTCATTTATTTATTTTATTTTACAAAAGTACAATGGTTTGTTGTTATTGTGAGCGTACACAAATAAAAGTACACCATTTGTAGTCTTGCACTGGTCTATAGGCTATCGCCAAAAATGAGGGAAGGCCTGTTTTCAGTTGTTTCAGCTGTCACAAGGAAAAAATCCATCAGAAAGCGCCGGCGCGTTCATGGGCCAGAGGGATAAAATGTAGCAAATTTAGTTTAATATTTATAGTGGGCTATAGCCTATTATTATTATTATTATTATTATTATTATTTAATTTCATCTCGATGATTATGATAATTGAATAGCATGACGGATGAGCAATGTTGGGAGACATGCAGCGGGTCAGACTTGAGTTTGACCACTTCATTAAGTTTTGTTTTATAGTAAGTCTTTCTTTAAAGTGAATTTCGTTTTGTAGAAATTGTATCTTAATTTCAATCAATGTTTCATCAACCAATTGCCTATATTTAATAAATGGGAAGAAAACCAAGAACGTCGAGTTTGGAATGGATTGAAGTGCGTACGAAGCCATGTTTCCGCAGCCTTTGAATAAGGCTGAAGCAATAGACGTCTTTCTCCACCCCGTCTTTCTCTTTTTTTTTTTTTTTTTATAAATTTCTTTTATTACATGTCTTTATTACTTAATTAATCGATACGATATTTTTGGTCTAACAATATAGGCTATTTTAGCTGGTCTAACAATATATTTTCAGTCATTTCGATCGGTGCATCATGATAATTCATGTATAGTAAAAAAATAAAAAATAAAGAAACAACTCTAGACTTATTGGCTAGGCATGGAAAAGTACCGGTAGCTGACCATTAGCAGAGCTGGCGATGGGGTAAATACGCTTGGGCAATATATAATAATAATAATAATAATAATAATAATAGCCTAATAATAATAATAATAATAATGTCTCAGCAAAGACTGAAAATGTTTCCCCTTTTTAAAATGTTGCACTAGCCTATTTTCTAATCTTCTGCTTTCATTTTTGGGCTTCAGTTGGATGCTTTATTTTCATCTTTAGTCAATAGGTTGCTTCTTATGTCCCTTTTCTTCTTCTTGGGTGGCATCTACAAATCAACAAAACCCGAAATGAAAAATGAAATCCATATCATGTCTTGTGTATTTGCATAATCGGTGTTTCAACTGCGGAAAGACGTTAATAACAGCTTGTAAACAATGTCACGTAACGTCAAATTTAGGCTAATGTTCAGGCATGAAAATCCCTCACCTTTCGGCGAAATTCGCCGTTTTGCAACCAAAATAGGTGACCTACTTGAATCGTGTAGATTCGATGAGAAATTTTTTTTTGAAAGGGGGGGGGGGTCATATTCAGTGAACTGCGAACAGGTGCACCTGCCAGAAGGGAGCGCGAGATTCGGTGAACTGCGACCTGCGATTCAGTGAACTGTGAACAGATGAATTTGGTGAGTGATGGCAGGGCTCGACAGGACTGCCCGATGGCCCGGGGGCCAGTGTGAACGACGCTCGGGACAGTAGACGCACTGGTCACTTGCCCGATCGGGCCAGTGCTGTAGGGTGTGCGTTATATATCGTCTATAATATCGTAGGCTAATTGTTGATTTAACGATCTGAAATTATCGAGTATGTCCCTCACTTTACAAAAACAGTCTTATGTTACTAGAAACAGCATAGTTATTGTTACCTACGGTTAAAGTGTACGCTTTCACTGCGTGATTTAGTCTATTAAAATGCCCCCAAAATTCAAGATAAGGGGCAAAAATGGCCCTGTATATATTTCATATATAATTTAATAAAAGTTAATCAATATTACACAAAGAGCTCAGTTTTTCTCCAAATATTAGCATGATTACAAATGTGATATTGATTTTATTCAGCATACAATTTAATGAACAAGAACTTAATATCAAGTGACTTACATTTTAGACACCAAATCGTCTGTTTCGCTGTATTTCACCAACGAAAATAGTTCCAAAGTCCACCGAATTGTTTTGCGTCTCTGAGCAACACTTCCTCCTGAATGAATCAGCCGCTTGAATGAATCAGTTAAATCTCAATGATTCGCTCATTAACAGTGATTCGCTGCCACCTACTGGCGGGTTAAATTTCACATTTAAAGTGTCTTCATTTTTAAAAATTTCAAATAACAGTATTTAACGTTTTATATTTTGAACATTAAAAACATTTTTTATGCATCTGTAACTGCTCTTGATTAACTTTAATAAAGTTATCTATTCTATAGTTATACATTAGATTACAATTTCTGTACCTGAAAATCTTCTGTTTAAACCTACATACAAAACTTGAAAAGCACCATTTCATTTATATGTTTGTTCTGTTGTATTAATTTGTGCTATTACTCGTAATTTGATTATTTGTTACTATTTTACTACTTACTGTTTATTTGTCTAATAATATTTAAAATAAATCTAGTAGCTTTTGGTGTCATAACCTTATGTATTGAAGTTAAATTTATCAAAAACAATGAAATCAATAACTATGCTTATTTTATAGGCCCATTTTCTTGTCTTTTACTTTTATTAATTTTATTAATTTTTTTGTTGTGGGGCCCGGAAAATTTCGGCGGGTCAAGTAAAAATTTGAACTACTGGCCCAAATGGGCCAGCAGAAAAAATCCTTAGCGTTGAGCCCTGAATGGTTTCAATAATTTTAATATTTTCTGGTATATAAGTTACCCAGGAGCTCTGTTGACATAGACTTAGCTAACGTTAGCTACAGCTTGATGAATTGAGTCAATGAACACAGTAGGAGAGAACACAACGTTAGCCAGCTAGCTAAAGCTCCGGTGGAAAATTATTAGCTAATGCTACTGTTTTTGAGGAGTTAGATTTTGAGGTGAGGGGACTGACAAGGCAGAAGGTAAAGTGGTCCACTGTTCTAATAAGTAGACCTGCCAACCTGTACACAATTTACGTAGCGGATAAGCATTTTGACTTCAAAGTACGCTGGTACGATTTGTAACTCTAAGCTACGCAAAAACCTGATGACGCCTCTGTGCACGCGCAGTCCTCAAATCAAGCAACAGCAAAAGAAGAAGAGTTCGACCAATCATAGCGTTAGGTTCTTCCCCCAAATATACTGTAAATGTTAGACCCAGTGACAGGCTGGCATGAAATGGCTTGCATAATACTTAGTAAGGAGGCCATAATCATTTTTGACTCATGGCTGAAGTTAAGTTTCTCCAGCTCTCCCCAGGTTGGCAAAAAAAGCATCTCAAAATGCATCAGATTGATGCTTTAAAATGTGGAATATTTAAATTTTTCTTCCGGGGGAGCATGCGCCCAGACCCCCCTAGAGGGGTAATATACTCACAGTATACTCACTACAAAAAACTAGACTACACAACTGGTCTATCAGAAATTAATTTCTGTATTAACTAAATATCAGTTTATATTCATGTGCATTTCAAAGCAATGGATAACATTGCAGTTTTATTTTATCAAAACATTTACTTTCTCTTATCAGAAGGTTATTAACAACATTTGTGATAAATGCTTACAAATGATAGTCTTCTGGTATATTATGTTATTTTGATTAAATGTAGTTTTTAAAATAAAAATAAAAAAACAACATCGAATTATATTGGCCAGCGGCAGGTGCTGCCGAGTAAAGTCCCTGGCTGCTCTAGATGCCGATGCCGCGGCCGCTGGAGATGCCGCTCTAGCGACAGCTGCGGAAGAAGTCATTGGCCGCTGGAGATGCCGCCGGACGTGCCGCTACGAGATGCCGATGCCGCGGCCGCTGGAGATGCCGCTCAAGCGACAGCTGCCGAAGAAGTCCCTGGCGGCTAGAGATGCCGCCGGAAGTGCCGCTGCGAGATGCCGATGTCTGTTTTCCAAGTCGCTTTTGTATAATCTACAAAGAAATTATTTTCTACTGGTTTGTAGCTTGTACGGCCGCTAAAACCGTTGAATTTACCGGCAGGTGGATTATATTACCAGCTGTCATACAGTAAAGGCTACGCAGCTACTCATTCAGCAATTTCCCCGATCGTATTACGTACGACGAACATTATTTATATAATTTATTAATAAAAAATAAAAAAAAAACTCCCAATATATACTTTAATGGGGGAATATAAAATCGAGATACATAATATTGTCGTGAGTTTAATATGTTTTAAATATATATAGCATGTAATCTCATATGGCATCATCCCACATTCAAGCATGTTATAACTAATCCTGATCGATTAAAATAATTAAACTAAGACCTAATTAATTTCCAACACCACATTGTACAACTATCAGTCTTTGCATTAATGTTGCAACAGCACAATAATACTGTGCATAGTACACACTTTAAGATGATGACGACAGGAAAATGAGTGAGACACTGAAGTGTTTATATCAGACTGTAAGGTTTATATCCAGAAATATCAGGGTGCGAGTGGTCCTGTTTCATGAATCAGAGGATCTTGCGTGATAAGGGAGCTTCCAGCTGATCATTTCCCCAGCACGTCGCTAAAAGCACTCTATACATCCTAAATAGCACTGAATATTACACATAGACTACTATTTAGGATGGATAGTGTGCACGTTGAGACGCAGGCACCGTCTGTACGATTGTGCGGCCCACTGGGAAAAAAGTTTGAGAACCACTGACCTAGGTTATATTCTTTTAAAGAGCTGTACCTCTGCATATGCCAGTCCTTTAAGTAAAGACATCCTTTGGGTGAAGAATGCCCATTCTGTATGTACTCCCTCCAGTACTGGATAAACTCCTTAAAAGGCATGATCTGCTTCGGGTTGGAATTGTATTCTTTTGCACTGCAGTTTGCAACAGGAACAGGAGTCTCATCTGCATAATAAAATGAGGCTATTTATGGATATAACATATTCAGGACATAGTAATACATAGGATATAGATTGACTCAAAAATTGCTATTCACTAATATACAACAAAACGATCTTACAGTCTTTTCATTAAGTGAATTTAATAATCAATTAATTCAACAGTAATGCAAAATACATGTTTCAAATCACCCTTAGGAAAATGTTACATTTAAATTACTGAAGCAAAAAAAAAATAAAATAAAATAAAATAAAATATATATATATATATATATATATATATATATATATATATATATATATATATATATATATAAAATAGTAAAATAATAATGATATACCCAGTTACTGTAATCATAAGCTTGTCCATTGGTCTATCTTACAATTTAGAGCTGTAGCAGAGCCTATTTATAATTACTAACCTATAATGTGTAACATGTTAATGCAATTGTTACTCACCAAACTCATGCAGAAGTCTTTGTAAATTTGGTTTTCCATCAATCGTGACCCAGTTTTTTCTGCAGTTCCAATCTTCTGTGAATCTTTTGGAAAACATGCATGGTTGATTTGTAATCAGGTAGTTTTTGAAGAATTTAGAGTAAGGTATTTCTCTTTCTATGTACTCAATGAAGTGAGAGGAGCAGTGCTGTTGATGGATCTGCCTGGGCATTTTGGCCAAACTGCAGCAGTTATGAAAGGTTTCCCTATCCATGACATGTCAGAAAGGAGCTCAGTCTTGTTTATTCACTAACATGCTTGATATGTCATAATATTAAAAACAAAACCTTAATTAAAACTTTAAGTCTAAGTTAATATTAACATATAGCCAACAGCTAGAACACATTTCAACAGCTCCATTCCTCTCTAGTGACCGGTTTGCGTGGTTATATTTAGGTTGTAGAAGCAAAACTATTGTTTCGACGGTCCAACGTCAAGCTTACGCGTAATTTCGATACGAAGCGATTATACTTTCCTACATGCTTATAAGTCGAAAATAATTGTGTGTTTCTGCGCTATGTTTGGAACATGGCTATCCAGTTGCCCACCGGAAAAAAAAAACATGTGCACACCAACTCATTGGCTTGTGTTCGTGCGTAAAGAATGGGCTGTGTGACAAAATAAAAAGTTAAATAAATATCAGTTAATTATCTCTAACTAACTAAATGTTGATTTTTCTTAACTAGACATATATGATGCTCCATCGCCATACGCGCGGAATCTTTAATCATTCATTTTGCACGTCGGAGTGTAAACATGAGCGCACCAAATAATTTCAGCTGCGTTCAGCATTAGTTCAGATATATAAAGCTACAACGCGGCAGGGAATCTGCAGAAAACATGAAGTCATCTCTTTACGATGTGAAGGGATATTGTTTATCTTATTGATTGATTTACATCACAACCCACTGTAGCTGTCACTTGAAAGTCAAAATCATCATAAAGGTATGACATAAATCATGTTTTTGCTTATTACATGTAATGCCAACCACACTGGCACCTACTGTTACTGCGCATATAGAACTACTTGTGAAAATAAATGTAAATGATTTTAAGTCTTTAAATAATGTGTAAATTGCTGTACTGTTTTGGTTTCATGTCTCACAATCAAATACATTAACACTAGCCCCCGGTTGAGAGGGGGTATTAACATTAAGTGACATGGCATCTGACGCAATGGCACATCCGGTGGCACTTCCGGTCTTCATTGGCATGTGCCACTGGCATGTGTCAGTGGATAGTGGCATGTGTCAGCGGATAGTGGCATGTGTCAGCGGATAGTGTCAGCGGATAGTGGCATGTGTCAGTGGATAGTGGCATGTGTCAGCGGATAGTGGCATGTGTCAGCGGATAGTGTCAGCGGATAGTGGCATGTGTCAGTGGATAGTGGCATGTGTCAGCGGATAGTGGCATGTGTCAGCGGATAGTGTCAGCGGATAGTGGCATGTGTCAGTGGATAGTGGCATGTGTCAGCGGATAGTGGCATGTGTCAGTGGATAGTGGCATGTGTCAGCGGATAGTGTCAGCGGATAGTGGCATGTGCCACTGACGCCACTGACATTGTCGCGGTCTCGCTGACCGTGTCGCCGTATGTTGTGACGCCTGCATGAGAGAGACAGATGAGTTTTATCTAAATTAATTTTATATATATATATATATATATATATATATATATATATATATATATATATATATATATATTTATCCAATTAAACGTATTAAAGTCGGTCAATTTTTTTTTCAAACGTCAGGTTTGAGGCAACAATACTATAGTAAACAATATAGTGTTTTTGAACCATAAGTCCTTGAATAAATTTGTTGTGGTAATTCCATAATTGTTGTGGTAATACGTATTGCGTAAAGTAATTTGTTTACATTATATTTTTTATAAATTTTCTACAAGTATAGGGTATACAATATACGCTACAGTTGTACGCTACAATTTAGTCGTGGTTTCTCAGTTCTGTTCTGTCATTGGTTCATTGTCTTAATTGTTCACAGGTGTTCGTTGTTTGTTATTAGTCTTTATATAAATATCCCTCATGTTTCATTGTTATATTTTTTTTCTAGCTTTGTTTCCTGTGAACCTCTGTTTGGTGAGTTTATGTTTTTGTTTCAAGTCATGTCAAGTTTAGTCATATCAAGCCAAGTCTTTGTTTTTGTATTTGTTTCACGTTTGTTAAATAAAACGACACGTGGGTTCTCAACATTCGCCTTCAGTTGGACATTCGTTACAATATTTCTCATATTTATGTTGATTACAATTAGTGCAGCATTTAAGGTTAAAAAGAGTAAAGGTTTATAGATTCCAATGCGAAGAACCAAATATTTTGGCCAGAAAAATATTTTACATTTGTAATGCCATTGTTTAGCTAAATGCCTGTATGGCTATACAAGTATCTAATCTAGCTTCTCCTATGTATCCAGTCCTAACTGATTACTTAAGTTTTGCATTTGAATGAATATTTTGACATGATCGATCACTTTTTTTTTTTTATAGGCTACTTTAAAATAAATAAATAAATAAATAAATAAATTGTTAAATGCACAAAATTAACAACTCGCATCCTAATGTCTTTATGATAAGCACAAACCAGTGAGTATTAATGAATGCAAGTAAATACTGAATTTAACTCGAGAACTTAAAAGTGCTTAGAAAAATTCTGAATGAGAAACAATGCTGCCATTGATTTGTTATAGTAGGTCTGTTTTGGAACACAACTGCCTGCCCATACTTGAAAATAAGAAAGAAAGGTATAATGGGTCACTACGAATACCGCATTAACAGTCACGTAGACAAACTTTTGCATGATGCCAAAAGCACGCCGGTAGGTGTCAGTCTAAGTAGGCTAAAGTGTATATTGAGTCAGTCCAGGATAAACGAAAACTTAGGAAGGAAGATTCATGGATGGGGTGTTTGTCGTTGAGAGTTAGACAAGAGCAAAAACACGTTAACCAGAAACTGGTATTGATCTAAATGCGCTACACATTAGTACTACTTTCGGTCCAACATGAACGGTAAGTCAAACTTTGTCATACTACGTCGGTACTGAGGATATGTAGTGTTAAACATCGAGGTTCAATGCCGAAAATGTAATGCCTTTACCCCCGGTTTCAAAGACGAGGCTTAGTCTTAGACTAAAATGCATATTTGAGCTGTTTTAACTGAAGGCAACTTGCACTGACAGATCTTAAAATGTCACTGCCATTGTTTTGTCTCAAGATGCACATAATGTCTTTTTCTAGAGTAGCCTACGTTTATGCTACCTAAATGGTCTAATTGAACAAATGCCAAATCTTAATTTAGTATAAGCCCTGTCTGTGAAACCAGGTCAATATGATGATGGCAAGTCCATTGCTTATTACATTTATGAATAATTTGCAATGGTGGTTGCCTACTATATAGTGATGATATCGTTGACGGTAGGCCTAGTGCCTTAATGTAGTCTCAAAGTATCATAAAATAGTGTATATAGTGTATAATGTATAATCCACCATTTTGGTGAAGAATTGTAATTGTATAATAATTGTAATTGTGTAATTGTATGATTTGCACAAGAGATGGATAAATTGGCGCAGTTGTATATAAGGTACAGTGTTCCATTCATGCATTTTATCCCCTTAGGCCCACAAACGTTCAAAGACCATATTAGTTTAATTAAAGCCAATGAAGGAAAAAACTGCCAGCTATGCAAACAGGCTGTGATTGGGTCAGAAGAACACCTACAAAAAAAGCATTTTAAAAATGCTGTGCACTTTAAAGATGGGGTTTTTGGTAAGCTATTGTTAGTTTTGTAACATTTTTTTCATTAAATTGTTTTTATTATACACTATTCACAATTGTGCTTCAGATCTGTTCACAGTACCTTGCTTTTGTGACAAAATTGAGCAATTAAAAAGAAGTCACTGGCATTGCTTTAAGTGTGACCGGATTTTGCACAGGCGAAATGCATTTGAAGACCATCTACAGAAACATGGTAGGAGATAATTGCCATTACATGATTATTAATCATTCCATTGCCAAACATAAGTTGAAATGTTCTTACGGTCTAAAACACTTGCTTTGCAGGTTGCATTGTAACACCATTCAAAGATCTGCCAAAGAAAAGTATGCATTTGTTAAATCTATATTTGCATTCTTGTTTTATTTTAAGCCTACCTCACAATGTTTTCAGACTTTTCATAATACACTTAACTCAGTGGTTCCCAAACCTGTCCTTGAGGACCCCTAGCCCTACACATTTTGTATGTCTCCCTCATCTATCGCACCTAAATCAACTCATGTACTCATTAGTAGAGACTGCAATACCTGAAATGGGTGTGTCAGAAATGGGGAGACATGCAAAATGTGCAGGGCTGGGGGCATTTAGAGTTGGTCTACAGTATGTGTATATAACCTGGACCATAGCTAATAATTAAGCCTGGTGCATAAAGTTAATGTTACACTAATTAAACTCATTAAGTCTGAAACGGTTAATGTAATTTCATTTGTAGGTGAGCCAAAGAAAGATTCTGAAAATGCAACAAGTGCCCCTGTCAGTGAGCAGAGTATTCTCTGTTGCCACTGCTCATCCTCTTTCACTACAGCTGGGAGTCTTCGAAGACATGAAAAGGAGTTTCATGCGACATCAGATCCAGTGTACTGCGTTGATTTACAGCAAGGTGTCTTTTTCACAGCAAAAAATAGTAGAGGGCAAAGAGTTCCAATACATGTGCAGAAAAGCACCACCTCTCAAGTAATTGCCTGTGAAGTACCAGAGTGCCGGGAGTTCATGACTCTTGCTAAACTTGGAGGAAAGCCTGGAGCGGAGTGTGAGCATTTGCTCCGAGTTTCCTCTGCTCCACCATATGTTCCTCCTGAGCCTCTGAGAGAAGAATCCTTAAAGATGATGCACGAAAAAGGATTGATTTCCACCCAGAGAATGACAGAGTGCATCGAAAATCACAATCAAGCATCAGTTGAGGGAATCTGTTCTGTGTTTCCAGTTTTTTATGAGAAACATGGATATTCTGGCAGATTTGTTTATTTTTCCATATATACAGGAAGGATGGAAAGATGGTCCCTCTTTAGACGGACAAGAGTGTCATTTGACAAAGTGGTAGGACACTGGTATTGCCTTTGTAAAAGTACAAAAAAACAGTACAGATGCCTCCACATCTACATGGCAATGTGGTGGCTCTACCAAGAAAGAGAAGATTTACTACTTGAGTGTTCCAGAGCAGACAGTGATTTGTCAGGTGACCCCTCTGAAAATGAAGAGCTTGAACTTGTTGATGTAGGAAAAGGACTGCAGAAGCACCAGCTGGTTGCAATGACAAACTATCTCTGGCAAAACAAAAGAATTCCAGAAAATTTGCCACAGGAGTTAAGGACTCAGGCAATGGAGGTTCCAAAAATGTTTGAGCCCACAGAGAAAACGTGCCCTTATTGCCCTGGGCCAACCCCACCAGGTCTTGCAGAACCAGTGGTTGTTACAAAGAATGCATCCGTCTACGACATACATTCAGTGAAGAGAGGTTTGTACATTAATTTAAAAAAATGCATACATTTGTAAATGTATGATGATGCCACAGTAAATATACATACATTTTTTGCTTCTAATAAAGGTGTTACTGTGTGTGTAAAGAACTGCCTGGTCTGTAAGACGCCAGTCAGGTTTCAAGAATACACTGCAGGATTTCATAATTTCAACAACAGAGTTTTTTTAACAACCCGTCTTTGTGCAATGATGACGTCTGCCCTAAAGGTAAGTTCATTGTGATTGTTGTTGTACAACAAAATGATTTTAATTTATTTTTTCTTAAGACTAACACAGCCATTGGGCGATTTCTATCAATGATGGAGGACCTCCTTGGAGTTACGATTCACCACAACACCCTAAGGAAAGCGGTTTTCCATTTCTGGGCAATGACCAATTATACATATGACTTTTCATGCATCCGTTGTGGCCATGAACCACCGATTTTAATTGCTGACAGCAACTGGAAAGTAGCCTTCGATTTGCCTGGTAAGCTATTTATGCAAGTTATAGTGTAATTATATTTAAATAACAAATTATTATTTTTGTAACTGTCAGATTTGGCTTTTTTTTTTTTTTTTTTTTCTTCACCTAGTAAATCTCATGAAGAGACCATGTACTGACACTGACATCAACTCTAAGGTCGTTTTGTTGTACAATGAAAGGTGGTCAACATTAGAAAAAGAGCTAATTTGTGTTGGCTTCTGTTATGGTAAAAACTATTCTCTAAACCAGTGGTTCTCAAACCTGTCCTAGGGACCCCCAACCACTGCACATTTTGCAGGTCACCCTCATCTAACACACCTGATTCAAGTCATCAGCTAATTAGTAGAGACTGCAAGAGTTGAATTGGGTGTTAGAGATGAGGGAGACATGCAAAATGTGCAGTGGTGGGGGGTCCCTAGGACAGGTTTGAGAACCACTGCTCTAAAACACTGATTTGAGTCTTATTTCAATACTACAGAATTTCTAAGATTGATAATTTGGCTTTTCTCCTTGCATCACCTATAGAAACAAAGGAGAGAAACCCGTTCTCCAGTGAATTGTCCTATTCATCTTTTGCTCCATGGCTTGGATCCTCCTGCAGAGCTGGATCAGTATTGCCAAAAACAGAGATCCTCAAGGGCTTTTCAGATCGTCTAAGTGACAAGTCACCACCTGTAGATTCGCATGCTGTTGAGGACACAGTGCTGAAATTGCTTGAATCAAAAAAGGTATTATTGTGCAAGTAATAATAATTATAACCTTATTTTGAAGAAAAAAAAAAAAAAAAAAAACTTTTTCATCTTTTTCAAGCCTTCCAAAAGTGAGCTGCTGGCAGCATGTGTACAGCTTGGAGTCTTCTGCTGGCTCTGCATCAGATATTATTAATCGCTTGGAGGAACTACTTCTATACAAAGACATTTACCCCAAAATGTTTATCAAACTACAGAAGACTGGAGGTATGGCAGTTATGATGTTTTTTTTGTTTTGTTTTTTATTTTTTATTTTTATATAAACTGAGTTTGTAAAGAGATGTTGATAACACTTACACAACTAACATGAGCTAACCATGAGCAATACACTTATTACTGTATTCACTTCATTAACTTTAGTTAATAGTAGTAGTTTGTTCATGTTAGTTCACAGTTAATTACAGAGTTTACTAATACTATTAGTCTTATTAACAGTTAATGCACTAACAAAGATTAATAAATGCTGAACTAGTGCGGTTCATTATTAGTTCTTTAACTAATGTAGTTAACTAATGAACCTTATTTTAAAGTGTTACCAAAACGTTTTAGCTTTTTGCCACTTTGCTACAAAGTTGTTTTTGTCTTGTTTCTCTTTTAGGTGGTGTTCTCCATGTTGGCTGCCCACATGCCATTGTTTATGTTTGTTCACCTCTTTGGTGGCAAGAGTCAGCAAGGGACCATGTTGACGCACTTTTGAGTATAAAAACTCCACGTCCAGCAACATCTGAAATGTAGATTGTCGGTGTTGCACGACATGCCAACAATAGAACTAGGCAGGCATTTTTCAGGCCTTTTGATGGCAGGCTGTGTGAGGCCACAGCTGAAAATGTGGCCAAGGCCTCCGCCAAGGAGCTTGTTGTTAGTCTACCCTGGGTTAAAACCATGATAGAAGGTGGACATGTCCAGAGTCAAAGTAACGATATCACTGAAGCACTTGACAAATCTCATCCTATCACAAGAACTTCAGATAGATTTTCATTGTATGACCGCTTTCATCAGCTTAACCAAAAACAGGAAAAAGAGAAACTGAGAAGCCTTGATCTTGTTCCAGAGCTAACTGGTCTCATCAACTCTTCCATGGCAGAGCAGCTCAACCGGGAACTTGCCAACTCCCGGTACTTTCTTTGCCAACTGAAAGATATTCATTATATGTTTGCACTTCGTTTGGTCTTTCATTTGCATAACAGCAGAGTGAACAAATCATTCATGGAAAAAATGCTGAGACAGACACAAGGGGCAGCTGAAGTTGGCCTGGATGGCAGACTGAGTCTCTTCACTACATGTGAGACTGATAGAAATCTTTATTTTTCTTAATTTATAAATGATTTTTTAACCTTGCATAAGTTTTATCCAATCACTGTGAATTGTTACAGGTAAAGACACTGACTCTAGACTGCAAAATCCACTGCATCAAAGAAATGTCAAGAAAAAGGAATCCATCTCAGGCAAAGGACTACACTTTAGCACATCCCTTTTCCCCGTCTTGAAGGAAAACAAGGTAACTTTGCAAATTGTCAGATTTATCACAGATTTTCTTTTTCTCCCCCAATTACAAAATTGTCAGAAAGTTGTCATAACTGTTACTACATTTCATTTTTCACCTGTTGGACAAGCTTTCTGAACTGTACTCCACTGTACAAAATGATGCTTCAGTCCTTGTGCGAGTTGACAACTGTATAGCAACGCTTAAGGACATACAGACAATCATTCCAGCACAATCCATTTCATCTCAATCCCAAGACATCCTTCCCCAGCAACCATGGCTGACTGATGTATGTACTTTTTTTTTTTTTTTTTTTAAATCACATTTAAAAAAAAAAATCATTACAACTATGGAATGTCCCCATAATGATAGGAATATCAGTGCGTTTAAAAAAAAAAAAAAAAAAAAATTGTTTTTGTGTAATAGGCCATCAATACTAGAGTAGCGCAGCTTGCATCCACATCACCCAATGTTAGTATGTGTTGTGTTTTTTTTTTTTTTTTTTTTTTTTTTGTAACTAGGAGCTAGGTGAAATAACTATATTTACTTTCTGACAGGTTGTGATGCTTCCAACATTTATATTTATTAGCTGGTGGAGAGACTGGATAACGCAAAAAAAAATATCCCCTCGACATTTATCTTGCTTGAAGGTATACTTTACACATGTATACATGCATTTTTTTTTTTTTTTTTTTGATATAGAGATATAGATGGGTGTGTGTGTGTGTGTGTGTATATGTATGTATGTGTATAACAAGTACAAGTGATCTATATATGCGTCTTAAGGATTATGGACACTTTTTTTTTTTTTTTTTTTGGAAAAGAACCTGAAAGCCAGCGACACAGTGCTTTTTCCTCGATGTGTCAGTCAGAGTGAGAACCCTGAGGTTGGGTACCACTTCATTTTGTGGGTTAGTTGAAATAAGATCCTACAAATGCCTTTTTTAACATTAGCTTTTTTCTGTATTTCATGTACTTTTTTTTTTAATATCTTCAAAGGTTTTCTGTGGTCAAAGTCATGAAATCCAGGTCTTTGATTCGATGGGGCTCTACAAAGACATACCACAACAACACATGGAAATACTTTGGTAATCTATTCCCCTCTTTTAACTTCTGTGCTATAAATACTGTATAAAGCACATTGACCATTCAGCCAAAAATATTTGTCTACTGTAAAGTAACCTTGTATCAGTCATGCATAACTGTTGCATACAGTATTTCGCACTAATATTAAGGCAGGGTAATAACTTTTCAGAATAAATTGAGTACTATTCATTACAGATCAGCAGTGTCTAATTATGGTCTTATAAACATGTTTGTCTTTTTACTCTTTCAGTCATGCTTTCAGTAGCACGTGGACACTTGCTGATTGGACTGTGTCTTATCCACCACAGTGGCTTCAGACCAAGAGTGATTCAAACAACTGTGGGGTGTTTGTATGCACTGTAAGACCAATAAATTGTTAAAAGCTAGATTTAATTGTTTATTTCTTGAAGAAAAAGTGGTAGAATGTTATGGTTTGATTTTTACACCACTAAAGTGTATTTTTCACCTCGAATAGATGGCAGAGATGGTGCTGAAAGGATTCAGGTTGAACAATGAGACCATTGGTCTGGCACAAACCCAATATCTACGCGAATATCATGCGTCAGTCTTGGTAAAAGATGTCGTTGTAGAGGTTAGTTGTCTTTTAATGTACAGATTCTTAACTTTTAAATTTTTAACTAGTAATTTTACAGGAACAGAACATTTATTATTTTTCATTGTAGGATTCAATGAGAGAACCTGAAAAACCAATGGAGTGCATGGCGGGTGACTTGCGTGTATGCTGTTTTCAGAAAGTGGGCGAAGGGTGAGTTTTTTTTTTTTTTTTTTTTTTTTAAATCTACTTTACATTTAGGTGAATAGTTATTATACCATGTGTATTTTATTCACAGGCAATTGTATCCCAGCATTGTGAAGATCCTGTGGGTACAGTGTGATGTGTGTTCAGGCTGGCTACACACAGATTGTGCTGGAGTGAAAGAAACTGAGGCCAAAAAAGGCACTTTTAAATGTGGATGTGATTTGACACAGCCATACACTTTTGAGGGGTAAGTTTATATTTAAAGATTGCATTGTCATTAAGAATAATGCCCAGGATTAAATTTCTATTTTCACTAAGACGTTTAGGACCATGCCAAAAACTGGGATAAAAAAGGTTTACACTACAGTACACTTAATTCATGTAATATAATCAGTATAATGTTACTGAACTTTGTTAGCTAACCACTCATTAATGGCCTTTTGTGGTGCTGCTAGCTCATTGTCATAATAAACAACCTGTTTTCTGTCATGGCATGATGTTAAACATTTTATAATTTCTTTGTAGTACTCGAATGGCTCTGAGACATGGAATTGAACAGATAATCTCAGATCAAGACATAAAAGTGAGTTCTATCAAATTGCAATTAATATTTGATGAATATATGTAACATTAACTTTTGTTACAACAGGCCTTACACAAAGGTTTTCACAGTGAAGAAGTCAAATCGTGCAGGTTTTACCTGTGGAAGCATCCACAGACTTCGCTGAAATTCAAACAGCACTTGAAGCCAAAACGGTGCTATTTCAGTGAAAGTGATGTGAGAAATCATCTTAAGTGTTTCACATTTTACTTGCGGCATATTTTCTTCTACTAGAAGAATGTATCAAATTTAATATTGTCATATTTTATAGTTTATAAAACTGGCTGAGAAAATCAAGGCAGCAGTGGATTCAGATGGAGACCTAGAAAACCTAGACTACATATTTGATGTCTTGATTCCAGAGGTATGTGGTAATTGTGTTGTTTGTTGGTTGTTGTTGTTGTTGTTGTTGTTGTTGTTGTTGTTGTTGTTGTTGTTGTTAAAACCAACTTTCTTTTTTTTTAAGGTGACCATACTTGTTGTGCAGAGACAGGAGAAACTTTGCCGCTATGCAGTGGAAGTTTTACTGGCCTCTGGCATTGTGAAGTTCTACTGACTATTAAGAGGAAAGCCATTGCTTTAACTTGCATGTTGAGCCTTATTTCTTTGCTTACTGAAAAAGGTTTACTTTTTTGTGGAAGTTTTACTGGCCTCTGGCATTGATGTTCTACTTTTATTAAAAGAGGAAAGCCATTGCTTTAACTTGCATATTTGAGCCTTTTCTTTGCTTGCTGAAAAAGGTATTATTATTATTATTATTATTATTATTATTATTATTATTATTTTTAATCATTGACTTGACTGTGGAGAACTCCATTTTTAATTTGTGGCAAGTCTCATCTATGTTTTTAATATTTCACAAATAATTTTATGGAATTATGAAGAGAAATGCATTTAACAATGTAAACATGCATTCCTTTTAGAGATGCCCAAATGCTCTGTAAAAAGATTTGACTTGCTGCTGCTAGTAGCCATATAGTAAAATCCAGTGTCTGCAGTATCTACACCTACATTACTCTGCAGTATAAGAGCTAGTGTCAAGGCCCAGTACACTTGAATGGTTGGTGGCAGTTTTCATAATTCCTCTCACAATGGTAAGTGCACAATGGTTTGGCGTTTACACATCCTAATTTAAAACTAAATGAAATGCCTGACTGGTGTCAATTTGTGGTGGCACACATGTGGGTGGTACCACTTTAAGTTATTGAAACGACTGTATAATATGTAGTTAAATACACTGTCAAAAGTAAACATGTAACAGGCCATAATATTAAACATAAGCCATTACGTAATGGATGACAATTTACAGAAGTTAAAAAAATCCCATGTCTTAATGCTAGAATGACATTTATTAATTAAGTTCTTATCACACATCTACATAATGGACAGCCAGCAGCATGTGTCACTAGGCTACTGGATGTGGCACAATATGTCAGTGGATAGTGGCATTTGTCAGCAAAGCTTGTGACGTGCCAGTGGATAGTGGTAGGTGCTACTGGCACAAACTTGACATGTGCCTGAGGTTTTACCATAGTAAAACCATAGTTAATTTTCTTAAGGTTTATTTTGTGCTGACCAATTTACACTTTAACCTACTTATACTGGCACCTACCAGCATGCTTGTAGCACTATTCATAAACGCGACTGTTAATGCGAATGCGGTATTCGTAGAGACCCATGATACATTTATTCCTTGTGTTTTCGATTACAGACAGTTTGTGTGCTCAAAAACATCGGTATCAAAATATAACAATTAGTGACACAAACCTGACATGTTTGAGATTCAATTGAGAACGTTTTTTAAATGTATCTAAATAAAACTTTAAGATAAAACTCATCTGTCTCTCTCATGCAGGCGTCACAACATACGGCAACACGGTCAGCGAGACCGCGACAGTGTCAGTGTTTCGCGACAATGCCAGTGGCGCCACTGACACATGCCAATAAAGACCGGAAGTTCCACCGGATGTGCCATTGCGTCAGATGACACATGCCACTATCCAGTGGCACATGCCAATGAAGACCGGAAGTGCCACCGGATGTGCCATTGCGTCAGATGCCATGTCACTTAATGTTAATACTGCTGCTGCCCCGGTTTCACAGACAAGGCTTAAGCTAGTCCTAGACTAAAATGCATGTTTGAGCTTTTTTAACTGAATGTAACTCACACTGACATGTCTTAAAATATGTCAGACAGTAGGCCTACCATTGTCTCAAGATGTACACCATGCAGTAATGTTTTTTTTTTCTAGTGAACGTTTATAAAAGCTACATGTATGTCCTAATTGAACTAAGGCCTAATCCTGGTTTAGGATAAGCCTTGTCTGTGAAAATGGAGCAATAAGTTTAATGTGATCTACAGGCATTTCATGGTCTGAGGTAGTGGTTTTCAACTTTTTGACTCAAAGGCCATCTAACCAGGGCTGGAAATGGCTGAGATTCACTGGGCGGACTCTATATGGGAATATTATTATTATTATTATTATTATTTTACTTTCAATGACTTTTCAGATATATTTAAATATAAAATATTATACAATTATATAATCTGCTTACATTAAACAGGCCTATTTCATGTTTCCTCCAAACAATATTTTCTTAATTATCAAGCAAGCACATTGAAAGGTCAGTGAACAACATTTATGAATTGTGTGTGGCACAAACATGTTCATTCAACAGAATCTTTGCTTGGAGAAAATAACCTGTTTGATTTTGGCCAAATTAAAGATACATCTAGGAATTTGCATATGTGGTGCAGACTGAATTGAACAGGTCACAAACCTGTTCACACATTTTAAATACATTTGTCCTCGGATTAAAGAAAACTGAATGTTTTGGATGGCTACCACTCAGTTTAGTATAGTTTGAAAATCAACAATTACACATTTAAAAGGTAAATCCAGTTTTAATGCAAAATGAAGGTGATGTGCATTCTAAAAAGCAAAATAATTTGGATAATAATCTAAATATAATAATATTCACTCATCCCTTTTCTTAAACAATGGTTAAAAGGGTTGAAAGATGATGTTTATCATTTTATAAAACGTTTTGAGGATGTTACCATAGACATAGCAAAAAAAAAAAAAAAAAAAAACATTGCTACCTAAACATGCAGTTTTATTCTAATATTCGCTGAAATAATTTCAACTGCTGATTTTTACTCAATAAGCTGCAAGATTCTGGAAATTGAGAATCATTTCCATTTTTTTTAAAATAGTGTTCACAATTCTCCCATGATTCCGAATTTAAAAAAAAAAATGTAATTTACTGATTCTGATATCATGTTAGTTGCTGCAGTCTATTTACAAAAAAAAAAAAAATATTTTGAATGTATTATTATTTTATAAAAATCGGTTTGAATAAATGATTCAATGACTCAATTATAAAGATGTCACTTGTTTCATAGATGAATCAACGTTTTTGAACAATTCTTTGTAATGAATGAATCAATGACAAATAGATTTTTAACAATCATTTGTCGCCACCTACTGGTGTAACAATGTAACTGATGCAATCTTTATTTGAAGTATCAAGTTACTTTCAAAGGGTAATTTACTCTATTTTGTTCACTTCCATTTGGGAGGGGGGACTGGTTGTCTCCCTCAGTTGTGAGGAGTTTTGGGTTTGCTCCCTCGTGAGGTTTATTTATTTGTTTGTTGCTTCGTTTGTTGTTTGTTTGTCCACACATGCAAAGTTGGTTGATAACACAACTGCAATATAGTAACAGCCTATAGTTAACAATTACTTGTTTACAAAGTGCCATGGGAAGTCAAACTATCTACTTAAAATGTTCTTTATACCGAACATGTTGATTCTTGGAATACAGCCAGGTTTTTCCTAATGGGCATATCTGTCATTTTAACAGTACACATTTTACACATGAGGAAAACTAATGTTTAGTCAATAATTCAAGAAGATATATGATTCTAACTTGTACTTGGCCTTATGAAAAAATTAGTTCTTGTAATTGTTACAATAAGGATATAATTAAAGCTAGATCATTGATGGCTCCTCATTGCATGCTTAAGGGCAATGTTAACTTTTTTTTTCTCTCTTTTTTTGAATCTATTGCCTTAATAGATTATATATTATAAATTCTTGAACAAGTTAGTTAAAATGTACCACAATAAATACAATAGAACGTGATAAATTCTAGGAAAGGTGGTCATGAGAAGTTTAAAAAGCTTGCAGCATCATGTTTTCCTCTCTTTTCAACAGTCTTTTTTGACTGGCTGTTTTTAGATCATGATGACTTTCTCCATAACGTTTTACTACATTCTGAATAGAATTCAAATGAAACTCATTTGAATTCTATTGAGAACGTTCTATTTTATAGGAACGGCTCGCGCAAATCTTATCACACTTGGAGCGCGCTGATGAACGCGCCTGCGGTGATTCGCGATTTCGCGTGCGGTGCGCCACTCATGCTTTTAAAAGCTCCGAACGCGCGATTTATAAAATTAATTAACAGCCCGATTCTATGTTTCGGTGTGGTGGTTAGATCGAGTACCGGCAACATGTGAGAAGTGCCGGTATGCAAGACAAAGCGTGGGAACGCTACAGATTAAAGTGCCGGTGCGTTCGAGCACTGAGTAAGATCGCGTGGATGTTTGAATTCAGATTGCGACCTTTTTATGAATAATCATGCAATTTTATTGCGCTATGTTTTTGCGCTGAATCGGTTTTATTTTCGTAGGCTATTGATTGAATAAATACAGAAATCCCTTCATTTCTATAAAAAAAAATCGAACCAATTTGAACTGGAACGCCGTCCCCCCTTGAAATTCACTCCGGGGATGCCGTCCCCCCGCGTTACCCCCCCTTTCCACCCCTGCATCTAACAGAACTGAAGTCATCTGACACTACATAAAAAGTATATCAAATATTTCGGTAACACTTTACAATAAGGGTACATGATTAATGATGTACTAATATCTGAATTAATAGTTTATTAATCATGAACTAATTAATGGACCAATAAGGAATTAATGATGGACTAACCTTAGCTACGCCTGGAATCATGAGGATTCATGTGTTAACTACAGCCACCTTAACTACACGTTAACACACGTTTCTTAGTTAACATGTTAATTAACAACGAATGATCAGCTTCATCAAGTTGACTCTTTAAGAAGAAAGAAGAACAGCAGACATCGCTCAGAACTGTATCAACTTGATCAGCACTAATCTTGCACTGTTTTATTGCATTTCACACATACACCACGCTTCAGTATTACTCCTGACTTGTACACGTGACTGGTGCAGACAATTTTTAAGCATTTCAAAATGTACTTTTCACTATCCCTGGTTAACAACTTACCAGAAATGTTGTTCTTGACGACAGCTCTGATTATATTTATTTCCAGGAAGAATGTTGTTTCGTAAATGTGGAGTGTATTAAGGTGATGTGCTTCAGTTGGATTATTGCATTTCATTATCATTTACTGTACATCGTTCCCACATCATGGATAACTTCGTGAAAATTAATTTGATTACAAATACTTTACCTAAATTCATTTTGTTTCAAGTGATTTTCCTTTATGTTACTCTGTTTCATCCAACCTCAAAGAATACATACCTCCATTCACTTATTTAAATAGCCTGGAAACTATACTGCATGTGTAACTGATCACTTAATTTATGACTTATGTTGAGATGCCTCGACAAATCATGAACTCATGCTAGTTAATGACTAGTTAATAATGAGTTAACCATCATGTGCACTTCAAGTAAAGTCGTGACATAAAGATGTCTCAACAAATCATGAACTCATGCTAGTTAATGACTAGTTAATAATGAGTTAACCATCATGTGCCCCTTCAAGTAAAGTCATGACATAAAGATGTCTCAACAAATCATGAACTCATGCTAGTTAATGACTAGTTAATAATGAGTTAACCATCATGTGCCCCTTCAAGTAAAGTCATGACATAAAGATGCCTCAACAAATCATGAACTCATGCTAGTTAATGACTAGTTAATAATGAGTTAACCATCATGTGCCCCTTCAAGTAAAGTCATGACATAAAGATGCCTCAACAAATCATGAACTCATGCTAGTTAATGACTAGTTAACAATGAGTTAACCATCACGTGCCCCTTCAAGTAAAGTCATGACATAAAGATGCCTCAACAAATCATGAACTTACATTAGTTAATGACTAGTTAATAATGATCTTGTCACAACTTGTCACATTGGTTTTCTGATTTGTAAGTAAGAACAATTATCAATTCGCCACATTTCATTGTCATTCAAAATTCCCTGTGTCCAAATACTCACTTCCTTATTTAACTGATACACTACTACTAATAATAATAATAATCTTAATAATAATAAAAATAACTAAATAATCTTTATTAGAATATATTTTGTAATGTATACAAATGTTTTAGAAGAAGTCAGCCATTGAGCATTAAACACACATGTAACAAGAAGATAGGATTTGTTAGACTGGAAATTGATGGTAAATGTCTCTGAATAACCGTCCAAGGACACCTCTTCTGTGCCTTTCACCAAGCCAGTTGGTCCATTCAATGAGAGCGAGATGTTCTTTTAACATTTTCTCTGTCCTGTTTCCTCTTAGTCTCCACACCCTTGTTTTATAAGACAGCCATGCTCGTTCTAGATGCTGTGAATGGGCTCCAGTGTTTGGGTCTACAAACCAGTGACTGTGATTGACTGTAAAATGTCTGTAGCCCATATTTGCCAGCACACCTCTGTAAGCTCTCCACTCATCTGAGATCAGGATTGTACCTGGACGCACATGTTTGACAATAATTGGAATTAGATGATTTCTTGATCTTCGAGTGACAAGACGCAATATTGGCCTTCGCAGATTATGTTTCACACCCAGCATTCCAAAAACCCACTTCCTTCGCCTCCATGTGGTAGATGCCCTACCCCGTCCATACTGCAAAAAAAAAAAGAAAGAAAAAAAAAAAAGAAAGAAATATATACTGAGAAGAAAAAAAGGTGATAATGTCAGGCAAAATTACAATTATGTTCTGTATACAAATAGCTAATAATTATACAATAATTATTGTAATAAGGTTACACAGCAATCACATAGCAATGTTGCTTTTCTTCGGTTCTTTTCCTTATATAAATGACTTTAGTAATAATCATAAATAATAATTTAAAATTGTACTTTTGTACAATTTTATTCATTATTGCTTACTAGGACGAAGAAAAGTCATGATAGCATTATTTACCTTCTATCATTCTAAAGCTTAACTGTATAAAGCTGACTAGACCTTAATTCACATTGAGTGCATCACAGCTGCTTCATCTCTGTTGCAAACCACAGCACTAAACTCAATAAAACTTACCTTTCGTTTATGACGGAAATTGCTTTCATCAATAACAACAAATTCTTGTTGACCTCCCATCTGCTGCCTTCTTCTTTTTTGGTACTCTTTCATAGCCTTGGTACAGATCTTTCTCAGGACCTTAGCCATTCTGGAGAGAGTTTTAGAACTTCTAGCAATCCTGTCCTGCATCATGTCTATCTGTCTCAGGTGCAATCCTTGAGAGAACCTGTGCAATGAAACATCAATAATTTAAAAAAAATATCAAACCATTACAGCACAAAACAGCCCATGTGTTCTAAACTAAGATATAAAATGACACCAAATAGACTTCAAATTGTGATGACTGGCTGGTATACAGTAGTAGATATATTATTATTATAATTGGCACAGTGCTTGTGCTATTAGTAATGAATGGTTATACTGTAGCAAAAACATCAAGTTAGTCAAACTTTTTCCTTGCAGGGATAGTACTACTACAATAAAACCTGTTTGACAGAAAATGAGCTCTAGCATGATGTGCATGTAGGGTTATAAATGTGCAAGTTTTGAGATCTTGTTCTGCAACAAGTAAATGCCATGATTTTTATACATTGGTCCTGATAGGTGTTTTTAATGTCTATTTACTTCTCACCTCGTACTGTATACAACTAATATACTCTATACATTCTACACTCTCATGCTAAATTTCAGAGACATTTAAGGTAAAGGTAGACAAGGGAATGGCTTACCTGTAAATAAATGTTAACCATGATGGCAAGCTTATTTTTGATTTTTCAAATAAAGATCCTGTCCTTACAGATCGGCTGCTTTTAACTCCACGATGATTTTTAGATCTGCACACCCTGTGATTCAAAAGAAAATACTAATTAATGTTATGGAGAGGTATATGCTCTGCTTGTCAAATTTGTAATATAAGGTGTTCTTCATTCACCTTTTTTAAACATATTTTGAAGGTTCTATTACTGATTTTAGCAAGTGAACTGACTCATGAACAATTATCACTAAACAAACAAACAAAAAACAGCTGTGGATCATTCAGGTAACAGCAGAGTATGCAAACTTTTGAACAGGGTCTATTTTTTTTTGTAAATTGAACTAACGTATTGTTTTCTCTTATGGACTATATGCATATGTCTTTTACTAAACAAAAAATATCCCACTCATTTTGGTAAAATAATTAACATTTTGCAGTTTCTCCAAGGTGTATGTAAACTTTTGACTTCAACTGTACGTATGATTCACACAATTTGGCTAAATAGGCCACTGTTCATGGTCATATCTTTGCAACATTTTGAACAGTCATGAAACCTACTCCTAACTTGTTCTGTAACAAGGCAAAGTAAGTGTAGGCTAATTCCAATAGAAGAAGAAGATATGCGGTTTCCACCGCGACTCACCAGTTATATCCATCAGAAATTTTACTGTTCCTGGTCAGTTTCATCTTTTGGCCACATCTTGAACAAAGTACTCTGCTTGTGAGTAGCTTTTTCTTTTGAAGCCATTTTATTACTTTGAGCTTTCCCTTTTTTGAGGGCTTTTGAACCGCCATTAGCAACAATTTAGTCATTAATCCCGCCATAGTGAAGGGTCCCTTCCTTAACAATTCGTTATTTTTGAACAAATCTTTGATGTGAATCGGCAAGAACGCGTCGTCTCTGGGAGTGACTCGTTGAGTCGCGCATATGCATAACATTCAATAGATTCTGCACTGTCTGTAATTAATTCGCCTGTTTCCAATCATTTTCGAGTCGTTCGTTGATGACATGATAGACCAATAAGCTTAACCAATGCAGTTTGAACATTCCGAGCAAGAAAAAGAATTGATTAGTTTGGACCGTTCGAGTCTTTGGTTTTTCGAGTCTCTTCGTTTATCACCTGACCGTCCCAGTAAATTGACCAATATTTCAGTGCTCGGTGTTAACATGAAGCATAGCCATAACATAATAAACATTTTGAATAAAATTAAAACTTTTGGAGTGGTACCTTCGTTTGAAGTCTTTACATGCTGGGACAACTCCAAAGAAGTGCAAGACCCATCAGAATTGCATGTTAGTATTAAAGGTGGACATACTTGTATTTTGAAAATCGCTCCAATGGCAGATGACGAAGAAGAAGAAGTGGTTGTTGCGCCCAAAATCGAACGCAAACGTGACAAGGAGAGCACAATGGCGACTAGACGTGGGAGGCCAATTAAGATAAATCCAAAGTATGGTGCAGCTACAGATGGTAAGTGTTTAAAATGATAATGATAACGAGTGACTAAAGTGTTACATTACGTTAGAGTAAACTAGAAAAATCTGTCTTTGAATTGGTAACATACCAATTACGTTCAAATGTAAGCAAAATATTCAAGTAACGTTAGTTGAAGCCATTGATATATTTTGGGAAATACCCACTGAGGTCTTATATTAAATATGTAACGCCTAATATAAATAAAATTGTTAATCAACGGTGTAGTTTTAACCACCATGACCGCTTCATTGAGTTAAGACTTGAACTTGAGTACTGGACTCATTAGAATGTGCCTTTTCTTTACAGTTACAGTCCCTGTGTCTGCTGTTCAGGAAAATGCAGGATCCAGTATGCATACTGCACAGCAAGTGTGCAGACAAAGTAGGCTTATAAATGCACATCTTTTTATGTTTATAATGTATCAAATCTTTAATAGTTTTTATTAACCTTTCATAGGCTTTTATTTTAGATGAGGCACACACAAGTTATACTATATACAGTTTTTTGTAAGTGCAGAGATGCCATTCTTTTGGATTCATCTGGATATCGGATTAACGATTTTGAATGAATTTGAGATAGTTCTAACATAGAATCTGCAACATTTCTGATATAATTACATAAACGTACAGTAGGTCATAGTCTGACACATTACATGTCAGCTGTAACAGTTATGCATTTTGATTAACTGTAAATTCTAACTGCATTTGAGTTCTTTTGCATTTAAGAATGCAACATTAGTCATTAAAATAGTTCATAAATCTGTTGTTGTTTAAAAAGAGTTTCATTTTCACACTGCTCAAGAAATATACTGTTTAGTGTTTACTTTTTACTATTATCATTGTTAAAAACAGTTTTTGCTCCTTAACATTTTAGTGAACACAATAATAGATCTCTCTTTTTCAAATCTTGCCACAAATGTTTGAAATGATTTTAATTGTAAAAAAAAAAAGTACAGAGTGAAGACATTTAGATTATTTCAAAATGGTAATTTGATAAATGCTTTAATTAATGTAGTGAAAATATTTAATAAATACAAATAAATGCTCACTGAACTTTCTATTTATTAAAGAATCCTGAAAAGTAAAACATAAATTCCAGTTTGTCCACAGAAAATGTAAAGCAGCACGATTACTTTTAACATTGATAATAATCTTAAATGTCTCTTGCGTATCAAATCAAATTGTAATGATTCCTTAAAGATCATGTGGCACTGGAGTATTTTTTTTCACAAGTGAAGTAAAATTCTGCTTTTTAATTACACCAATAAATTGTATTATGTACAATTAAAAAAACAAAATTGTATAAAATTCTAATAGTACTTTATAGTATTACTGTTATCACATTAGAATGTGAACTTACCAGCCCTTTCTTTACATTTACAGTCCCTGTGTCTGCTGTTCAGGAAAATGCAAGAACAGGTATGCACACTGCACAGCAAGTGTGCAAGTAGGCTACTCTGGTCAATGCACATCATGTTTCAAAATACTATAATAATTTTAGATTTGGATGAGCCGCATAAAAAAGTGATACTTTATACAGCTTTTTGTCAGTTAAAATTGCAAATGACCTTGCGTTACATGTACTTTGAATAATACATTAAAATAGAGAACTTTTTTTATTGTAATTTTTCACAAAATTATTGTTTTAATTTTTTTGATCAGATAAATGCAGCCCTGGTGAACAGAAGACATTTTTCAAAATCATAAATAACTAATCTTTCCAAAAATTTGAAAGGTGTTTTAGTAATAACAATTCTATTAATACTTTGTTATATTATATGATTAAATGATTATTTATATTTTCACAGAACATTGTTATGTACATTTTAAAGGCACAATATGAATTTTTTTTCGCTAGAGATCACATTTTCAAAACAATAACAGAGGCAAAGTTTGATGATGCAATAACTGAGCATGAAACTATGCACGTGCTCAGTCCTTCACTCAGTCTAGTTAAGTATGTGTAGCATATTCATGCAGAAATGGCATCATTGCTGGGCAACTATGGCCAGGGATGAGTCATTTCTTAAACCCAGAATATTTACAAATCTTTGAGAATGTTTGAAATAACACAAGTACACAGCTGTACAAAATATATAATACTATGCAAGTGGTTTTTGGATATTTTATTGCAAAAATGTTACACATTGTGTCTTTACTCACTTTACTCATAGTGTCTTAACAGAAAAAAAAACGCTGCTTGCAGAAGTGCTCAGAGCACTTTTAATAGTTTTTATTTTTATTGTGCAATTTTACAATGTACAATAACTCTTTCATAAAAGTATTTATTTATTCTTTTATGCCAACATTTTTATGAATGTTTAAAAATTCTTGTCATTTTCTTTACTTTTAGAAGTTGCACCCACCATACAAATACAATTCCAAAATGCAAAGCAAACAATAGAAGTTCAAAAACAGAAAATCCTTCACCTGGAGGATAAGGTTAATTCTCTGACAGAGGAGAGAAATTATCTTCGTGCAAGACTTGAAGATGGTAAGTTACCCTCCAGCCAGTCACATTGTACCCTACATGAAGCAACTTAAAGGGTTAGTTCACCCAAAAATGAAAATTCTGTCATTAATGACCCTTATGTCGTTCTAAACCCGTAAGACCTCTGTTCATCTTTAGACACAAATTAAGATATTTTGGATGTAATCCGAGAACTTCCTGGTCCTCTATAGACTGTATAATCATCAGTTTAATCAGTTTATTGTCAACTAAAAAAAAAATTAGTCTGGGAAGTTTACTTTGTTCTCAGTTAATTTATTATTGTCTGTCACAGCTTTAATTCAGAAGGGTCCCTCAGAAGGGGTACCTACACAGACTGCAACTACAAGAAAGAGCAGTACTTCTGAATCTTCAAATTTTTCAACTTCCGAGTCCTCTGATTCTGAGCCCCCAAAACACAAAAAAAGAAAGGTTAAGGAGAAACACAGAGCGAAAAGACATAAGAAATCAAAGAAATTGACTTCTGACTATTCCAAAAGAGGTATGTCATTTTAATAATGATACTTTATACAATTTTTCCTTTGCTTAGGATAAGTAATTTCATAGTCACCCATCTTATAAAAGTTTGTTTATTTTATTTTTTCAGTGCATACCCCAGAAGAATCGCTGAAGAGGTACTACAAGGTATTAAACCTTGTAAAACAGGGCCTGAGTAAGGCAGAGGCCTACAACAGACTAAACGTTGACAGGAACACAATAGTCATCCAGGCTCCAATTGCAGAGTTAGCAGCAGCTAATCCAGAATCATTCCGCAAGCTAAGGCAGATGTTTAAAAAGGGAGATAGCATCCTGAAATTTGCCGAAAGCTGTCTTTCTCTTTGTAAAGAAAAGGCCAATGAGGATGTGATTAAACAAATGAAAGAGGCAAATGACCTGCTTGACATAAATAAAAAATGAACAATAAGCACACATTATAGTTGTTAGGGGGTTGTTCTTGTGTTAGGAATTTGTTTAAATCATTTAATCCTGACAATGTTATAATGTTCATATATAAATTTTTATTATAAAACGTGTGTTTGCACATTTTTATGCATATGTTACATGGGTTCACTGCAAATTGAACAACAGTGTTTATGTAGGCATTTGTTTTAGGTTAATAGTAAATTTTATAAGGGCATTGATATTTGGAAATGTTTATTTTCAGGTTTTATTTTAATTTATTTGATTTTTATTTGTTGTGCTTTACTCTTGTGCTACTTTTACAGTGCTTGTTTTTTCTTTAATAAATCTAGTACTTATATAATGGTTGATTTGTACTTCTGTTTAACATTTTAACTCATCTTTAGTAGTTGTACTAGGCTAAATAAGATTCCAAACTTTAGTCTTTAATACTTAAGGGGAAACTTCTTTATAATCTGTAACATCAAACTCATTAACTAGTCATTAACTAACGTGAGTTCATGATTTGTTGAGACATCTTTATGTCACGACTTTACTTGAAGGGGCACATGATGGTTAACTCATTATTAACTAGTCATTAACTAGCATGAGTTCATGATTTGTTGAGACATCTTTATGTCATGACTTTACTTGAAGGGGCACATGATGGTTAACTCATTATTAACTAGTCATTAACTAATGTAAGTTCATGATTTGTTGAGGCATCTTTATGTCATGACTTTACTTGAAGGGGCACATGATGGTTAACTCATTATTAACTAGTCATTAACTAGCATGAGTTCATGATTTGTTGAGGCATATTTATGTCATGACTACTTGAAGTGCACATGATGGTTAACTCATTATTAACAAGTCATTAACTAGCATGAGTTCATGATTTGTTGAGACATCTTTATGTCATGACTTTACTTGAAGGGGCACATGATGGTTAACTCATTATTAACTAGTCATTAACTAGCATGAGTTCATGATTTGTTGAGGCATCTTTATGTCATGACTTTACTTGAAGGGGCACATGATGGTTAACTCATTATTAACTAGTCATTAACTAGCATGAGTTCATGATTTGTTGAGGCATCTTTATGTCATGACTTTACTTGAAGTGCACATGATGGTTAACTCATTATTAACAAGTCATTAACTAGCATGAGTTCATGATTTGTTGAGGCATCTTTATGTCATGACTTTACTTGAAGGGGCACGTGATGGTTAACTCATTATTAACTAGTCATTAACTAGCATGAGTTCATGATTTGTTGAGACATCTTTATGTCATGACTTTACTTGAAGGGGCACATGATGGTTAACTCATTATTAACTAGTCATTAACTAATGTAAGTTCATGATTTGTTGAGGCATCTTTATGTCATGACTTTACTTGAAGGGGCACATGATGGTTAACTCATTATTAACAAGTCATTAACTAGCATGAGTTCATGATTTGTCGAGGCATCTCAACAAAGTCATAAATTAAGTGATCAGTTACACATGCAGTATAGTTTCCAGGCTATTTAAATAAGTGAATGGAGGTATGTATTCTTTGAGGTTGGATGAAACAGAGTAACATAAAGGAAAATCACTTGAAACAAAATGAATTTTGGTTTATTTGTAACCGAATTAATTTTCACGAAGTTATCCATGATGTGGGAACGATGTACAGTAAATGATAATGAAATGCAATAATCCAACTGAAGCACATCACCTTAATACACTCCACATTTACGAAACAACATTCTTCCTGGAAATAAATATGATCAGAGCTGTCGTCAAGAACAACATTTCTGGTAAGTTGTTAACCAGGGATAGTGAAAAGTACATTTTGAAATGCTTAAAAATTGTCTGCACCAGTCACGTGTACAAGTCAGGAGTAATACTGAAGCGTGGTGTATGTGTGAAATGCAATAAAACAGTGCAAGATTAGTGCTGATCAAGTTGATACAGTTCTGAGCGATGTCTGCTGTTCTTCTTTCTTCTTAAAGAGTCAACTTGATGAAGCTGATCATTCGTTGTTAATTAACATGTTAACTAAGAAACGTGTGTTAACGTGTAGTTAAGGTGGCTGTAGTTAACACATGAATCCTCATGATTCCAGGCGTAGCTAAGGTTAGTCCATCATTAATTCCTTATTGGTCCATTAATTAGTTCATGATTAATAAACTATTAATTCAGATATTAGTACATCATTAATCATGTACCCTTATTGTAAAGTGTTACCAATATTTCCTCACCCTCATATTGTCCTAACTTGTAAAACTTTAGGTCTGATGTTAAACACAAAAAATGTTCTGTCACGCGCATTTCGTCAGTAAGACAGGTGTCGTGCCGAAAACTGATCGTCTGCCGAAAACTGACTGCCGTCCGCGGGAGCGCGCACAGCATGTTTAAAGGGTATCGCCCCTGTTTCTACACGTCTACATCTGCTTTTATCATGATCAAACGGCCATAACCTGCAAATGCATATAACTCTGTGTCCGTGGTAATATGTCCGTGCTAATAGCAAAGAAACTTTTCCTGTAACGCATAATCAAAATTATTCATTTAATTAATTTGCCGTACTGCTTAATCGCGATTACGTTTATTTAGTTTTGATTAAGTTGCTCGAGCATGATTTTTACGTGATTAACAGAAAGCCTACTTACTTGCTTTGGGCCAAACAATCCAGTCCTGTTTACGAGGTGAAATACCTTTAAATGGTCAATACAACCCATAAAATCAAGTTTTACACTTGCCGAAAAGTGATTACAGCCTTTATATTTTTTGAGTAAACTGTTCTTTCTGCCTCAATGACTTGATTTCATTCATGGCTGTTATATTTGACAGATTATAGCTCATTCAGTTCTTTTTTACCTGTTGAAATGCCTCTTAAATGGTAAATAAAACCCATAAATTGCAGTTGCCGAAAAGTGATTACAGCCTTTATTTATTGAGTGAACTGTTCTTTCTGCCTCAAAATGACTTGATTTCCTTCGTGGCTGTTATATTAGACAGATTATATCTTATTCAATCCTCTTTATGTGTTATAATACCTTTTAAATGGCCAATAAAACCCATAAATTGCACTTGCCGAAAAGTGATTATAGCCTCTGTTTATTGAGCGAACTGTTCTTTCTGCCTCAATGACTTGATTTCATTCATGGCTGTTATATTTCACAGATTATAGCTCATTCAGTCCTTTTTACCTGTTGAAATACCTTTTAAATGGTCAATACAACCCATAAAATCAAGTTTTACACTTGCCGAAAAGTGATTACAGCCTTTATATTTTTTGAGTAAACTGTTCTTTCTGCCTCAAAATGACTTGATTTCATTCATGGCTGTAATATTTGACAGATTATAGCTCATTCAGTTCTTTTTACTGGGTAGAAGTAATCATTTTTTCAGGCAAAAAGAACAGTTCAGTCCATAAGTAGAGGCTGTAATCACTTTTTGGCAACTGTAAAACTGCAATTTATGGGTTTTATTTGTAATGTAAAGGTATTTCAACACGTAAAAAGGACTGAATGAGCTAAATATAAAGCTTATATAAAATATACATTTATAATGGTTTATGTGTATGCCAGGTTAAAGAGATGTGTTTTTAGTCTAGATTTAAACTGACAGAGTGTGTCTGCATCCCGAACAATGCTAGGAAGATTGTTCCAGAGTTTAGGTGCCAAATAGGAGATGGATCTACCGCCTGCAGTTGATTTTGATATTCTAGGTATTATCAGCTGGCCTGAATTCTGAGATCGCAATAAACGTGAAGAACTATAATGCATTAAGAGCTTGCTTAGGTGCTGGGGAGCTAAACCATTTAGTGCTTTGTAAGTAATTATCAAGATTTTAAAATCTATACGATGTTTAACAGGAAGCCAATGCAGTGATGACAGAACTGGGCTAATATGGTCGTACTTCCTAGTTCTAGTAAGAACTCTAGCTGCTGCATTTTGTACGAGCTGTAGTTTATTTATCAGGCGAGCAGAACAACCACCCAGTAGAGCGTTACAGTAATCTAACCTTGAGGTCATGAACGCATGAACTAACTTTTCTGCATTTTTCATTGAGAGCATATGTCGTAGTTTAGATATATTTTTAAGATGGAAGAATGCGGTTTTACAGATGTTAAACATGGCCTTCAAATTAAAGATTGGTATCAAAAAGCATGCCTAGGTTCCTAGCTGACGACGAAGACTTAGAGCAGCCATCAAGTGTTAGACAGTATTCTAGGTTATTACATGAAGAGGTTTTTTGGTCCAAAAATTAGAATCACTGTTTTTTCTGAATTTAGTAGTAGGAAATTACTGGTCACCCAGTTTTTTATATCAGCTATACATTCCTTTAATTTTGTGAATTGGTAAGTTTTGTCAGGGTGCAAAGAAATATAGAGCTGAGTATCATCAGCGTAACAGTGAAAACTAACGCCATGCTTCCTAATGATATCTCCCAAGGGTAGCATGTACAGAGTGAAAAGCAACGGTCCTAGTACTGAGCCTTGCGGTACTCCATATTTAACTTGTGATTGATATGACATCTCATCATTTACTACTACAAACTGATAACGGTCAGATAAGTATGATTTGAACCATGCCAATGCAATTCCACTAATGCCAACATAATTTTCGAGTCTATTTAAAGGAATATTGTGATCGATAGTGTCAAATGCAGCACTAAGATCCATTAACACTAATAGAGAGATACAACCACGATCTGATGATAAGAGCAAATCATTAGTAACTCTAATGAGAGCAGTCTCAGTACTATGGTACAGTCTAAATCCTGAATGGAAATCCTCACAGATACCATTTCTTTCTAAAAAGGAACATAGTTGTGATGAAACTGCCTTTTCTAGTATTTTTGACAAAAAAGGAAGATTCAAGATCGGCCTGTAATTTACTAATTCTCTAGGATCAAGCTTAAAAATTTTTGGTACGTATTCTAGTGAAAAAGATGAATTAACGATATTAAAAAGAGGATCTATGACCTCTGGAAGCATCTCTTTCAATAGCTTAGTTTGTATAGGGTCAAACATACATGTGGTTGATTTTGATGATTTAACAAGTTTAGACAATTCTTCCTCTCCTAAAGCAGTAAATGAATTTTTTTCTTTAGGGACACTACAATGCAATGTCTGACACAATACTGTAGTAGACGGTTACATGGTTATAATTTTCTCTCTAATATTATCAATCTTGCAAGTAAAGAAGTTCATAAAGTCATTACTGCTGTGCTCTTTGGAAACATCAGAAGTTGAAGCTTTATTTCTTGTTAATTTAGCCACTGTATCAAATAAATACCGAGTTGTGCTTATTTTCTTCTAAATGTTTTGAAAAATGGACAGATCTAGCAGTATTTAAGGCCTTTCTGTACGTATCATTCTCTCTCTCCACGAAATGCGAAATACTTCTAGTTTTGTTTACTTCCAGCTGCGCTCCATTTTCCTGGCTGCTATTTTTGGGGCCCGAGTGTGCTCACTGTACCATGGTGTTGGATTAATTTCCTTAATCTTTTTTAAACGCAAAGGAGCGACTGAATCTAATGTGCTGGAAAAGACAGAGGCAATAGTTTCTGTTGCAACATCGAGGTCTTCTAAGCTGTCTGGTATGCTAAGGCGATGAAACTGATCAGGAAGGTTATTTATAAAGCGATCTTTAGTGGTAGAAGTGATGGTTCTACCATATTTATGGCAGGGAGGCAGTTTAGCCGCTTTGACTAAATGTAGTATACACAAGACTAGATAATGATCTGAGATGTCGTCACTCTGCTGCAGAATTTCAAAAGCATCAATATCGATTCCATGTGACAATATTAGATCTAAAGTATGATTACGACAATGAGTGGGTCCTGACACGTGTTGTCTAACAACAATAGAGTTTAGAATGCCTGTAAATGCCAATCCCAATGAGTCTTTTTTTATTATCTACATGGATATTAAAATCACCAACAACAAGGACTTTATCTGCAGCTAGTACTAACTCCGATAGAAAATCAGCAAATTCTTTGATAAAGTCTGTATGGTGTTAAACAGGTACAAAGAACTGAATGAGCTATAATCTGTCAAATATAACAGCCATGAATGAAATCAAGTCATTTTGAGGCAGAAAGAACAGTTCACTCAATAAATAAAGGCTGTAATCACTTTTTGGCAACTGCAATTTATGGGTTTCATTGATCATTTAAAGGTATTTTAACAGGTAAAAAAGGACTGAATGAGCTATAATCTGTCAAATATAACAGCCATGAATGAAATCAAGTCATTTTGAGGCAGAAAGAACAGTTCACTCAATAAATAGAGGCTGTAATCACTTTTCGGCAAGTGTAAATCTGCATTTTATGGATTTTATTTACCATTTAAAGGTATTTCACCTCGTAAACAGGACTGGATTGTTTGGCACAAAGCAAGTAAATAGGCTTTCTGTTAATCACGTAAAAATCATGCTCGAGCAACTTAATCAAAACTAAATAAACGTAATCGCGATTAAGCAGTACGGCAAATTAATTAAATGAATAATTTTGATTATGCGTTACAGGAAAAGTTTTTTTGCTATTAGCACGGACATATTACCACGGACACAGAGTTATATGCATTTGCAGGTTATGGCCGTTTGATCATGATAAAAGCAGCTGTAGACGTGTAGAAAAAGGGGCGATACCCTTTAAACATGCTGTGCGCGCTTCCGCGGACGGCAGTCAGTTTTCGGCAGACGATCAGTTTTCGGCACGACACCTGTCCCCTGATTACCGCTAAATCGCCATCACCTGCTTTCAAATGGAGCGGTATTTAATAGACAGAGCCGTAGCTCACTGACAAGCCACGCAATATCGCGTTCATTATCGAAGGCGATTCATCTGTGATGATGACAGAAAAGACAATTTTGTCAACACTATTTTGGGTCATGTTTGTTTGAACTAAGCCTTTAAATGCGTGCTTCTTAACCAAGGGACAAGGTCCACTAGGGGGCCACAGCAAACTTCTAAGGAATCCACAGTAGGGCTGCATGATTTGGGGGGAGAAAAAAAAAATATTTTTTTTGCTTTATTGCAATTTAAAATGCAATTTATAAAACAAATGAAAAGAGAAAAATTACAAACAATACAGTTTGTTTTGCTTGTTTGTAGGGCTGCACAATTTGGCCCAAAATTGTGTGCTAATATATTAATAACTATTGTCACGGAACGTGAGTGTTGAATGAATCGCACGACAAGGTAATTAATAAATAAAATCCAGAATGGGGAGAACACAACCATGTAAAGCATACACGAGAACGGGCGAAGACTGAGGGGAAAATACAGGGACTAATTATACATTAAGCAAACAAAGGGAGCAAATCAGGTAATTAAAAGGGTACAGGTGAAAGAAATGACTAATCAAACCGAATGGGGAAAACAGGAGGCGTTTCTCAATACCAAGTTCGCTAAAGCCGAGTTCAGACTGCACGATTTTAGCCCCGATTTTGGCTTGCCGACAGGTTTTGAGAAATCGCCGACAAATGCCTGAAATTACAGGCAAATCGGTGCTCGTTCACGCAAGTGACAATCACGCAGTGTGAATGAGCAAGACGTGATCTGAGAGAATCGCCGATGCCCGTGAGATATTTGGCATGCTAAATACCTGGACCTGTCGGCGATTCAAAATCCTGCTGTGTGAAAAGTGTTCTGACTGAAAACTATGGAAGTAAATCAGTAGCAAAACACGAGAGGTTGCTGATTTGAATGTGAGAACTTGTCGTATTAATATTTGTATTTGTAAACTGAAATTTACACTCACAGTCCTGATGTGAAAAGCTGAATGTTTCGATTTGCACACGCAGACAACAATCAAAACACCCGTGTTACGAAGTTGTATTTGCAGATTAATAGTTACAAATGTGTAAAATGGCATTCACATAAACAAAATGACAGACACAAATGCGTGAGACATATTTACTTTTACACTTTACTTCAGTTTCGCTGTACAGCTTCAAGTCGGCGCTTACAACCTCTCAGATCTGGCAGTACAAGTTCAATTCCTGGCGCTTTGACTTTTGCTACTCTTTTTGCGATATTCCTGTAGCAAAACTGACTTGAGCACTTGAAAGCAGAAGTGAGAGAGCAGAACGGGATGGGGGGGTGAAGGCATTTTATTGGTCGATGCCTGACCAATGAACAACGCCATCCAGTGTGACTTGGCATGCGGAAAGAAATAATTGCATATGTATGAGACAATATTTTCATTAAAATATCGTTAGTTTTAACAGGTTTTTAATATTACAGTGAAAGAGTAATAAAGTTTTGGACCACCAAAACAGCGCAATCTGCTCTATGTAGTGACGTCATTGCGTACAAAAACGTCCTATTTCATTGGCTGACTCCAACCAATAAACGACTTTACTACTCAAGATAATATGAGAGGGCGCTATTTTAATTTAATTTTTTTTTTTTTTTTTTGCGTAAACTCATTACATATTAAGAGAGCAAGAGAGAGGTTTCAAAGCATCAAAAGGTTTCAAAGCATTAAAAGTGTCGAAAACAGTGCCATCTTGTGGCAGGTAAAATTTACAGCAGCCATAAACCTGAGATCGCAGCTCCGTTGTTTTATCCATTAAACACAAATCAAAGCCTGACGACACTAAATGTGTTTATTTCAATAATGTAATTCACATCTTAAAGCTTGGCAATAAATGAAATGGATCAACAAAAAGAATAATTATAATAATTACTAATAATACATAGCCTACTGAGTAGTTTGATGCAAGTAAATTGTGCTGTTGTGTGTTTATTGTAGCCTATATGACAGAACATATTATGATGTAATATAGGCTACAGGCTTTATTTAAAATGTTTAGTAAATGGACTTGAACTTTCATATAGTAGTGGTCTGGGTTCAAACATTCTAACAGGCAAAGTGAAGCATTTACACGACTGGAAACAATGTGAGGCTTTGTTTTTCATTAATCATTAAGTTTTATATTACAGTAAAAGTGTAGAAAAGTTGTTTATTGGTTGGAGTCAGCCAATGAAATAGGACGTTTTTGTACGCAATGACGTCACTACATAGAGCAGATTGCGCTGTTTTGGTGGTCCAAAACTTTATTACTCTTTCACTGTAATATTAAAAACCTGTTAAAACTAACGATATTTTAATGAAAATATTGTCTCATACATATGCAATTATTTCTTTCCGCATGCCAAGTCACACTGGATGGCGTTGTTCATTGGTCAGGCATCGACCAATAAAATGCCTTCACCCCCCCATCCCCGTTCTGCTCTCTCACTTCTGCTTTCAAGTGCTCAAGTCAGTTTTGCTACAGGAATATCGCAAAAAGAGTAGCAAAAGTCAAAGCGCCAGGAATTGAACTTGTACTGCCAGATCTGAGAGGTTGTAAGCGCCGACTTGAAGCTGTACAGCGAAACTGAAGTAAAGTGTAAAAGTAAATATGTCTCACGCATTTGTGTCTGTCATTTTGTTTATGTGAATGCCATTTTACACATTTGTAACTATTAATCTGCAAATACAACTTCGTAACACGGGTGTTTTGATTGTTGTCTACGTGTGCAAATCGAAACATTCAGCTTTTCACATCAGGACTGTGAGTGTAAATTTCAGTTTACAAATACAAATTTTAATACGACAAGTTCTCACATTCAAATCAGCAACCTCTCGTGTTTTGCTACTGATTTACTTCCATAGAAAACTACATCAGCGATGACCGACCGCCAATGAGAGAGAGATACAGAGCAGCGGAGAGTTTGGGGAGGAGTTATAGACCACTCATTGCAGAACACATATAATCCTTGTTCCTCGCGTCTCCCCAACCATTTTCTCCTCCATATTATTCTTTTTCTTGTTTTTGCTGCAAATCAGTGCACAGGCAATTCGTATTGCAAGCTTTTTGCGGGCTACCATTTTTAATACTAATCCCAGTCTCACGCGAGAACTCTTGCACGCGTGATAGTGCGTTGTTTCCTTGTCACATCTCGCGTGTGTTTGGTTGTGAAACGTAGTTTGTGTGCCAGACCGAGTTGTCGGCGATCCTTCCTATTGTAAAGCAGTGGCGGCTGGTTCCAAAAATCTTTTGGTGGGGCGCTTTTTTTTTTTTTTTTTTTTTTTAATATATAAATGCAGGAATGAATAGGCTAATTGTTAAATAATCATTTAACAAGTGATATAATCATGTATCATTATTGAATATCTAAAAAGTGGAAAATTCAATATTTAAAGCATGCCATAGGGCTGGGATCTAAAAATGTATATCTGTATTTAATTTTTTTTTTTTTTTTTTTAATTCACATTCTGCCCAAGATTGTCCTAGAAACAATGTTCATATTAAAGGCTATAAAAACCAAACATGAATGTAACTGTTTACTATATGATATATTATGTGCAAAAAAGGGGGTCAAATCACATTAGGCCTAGGCTATATTCTAATATTCTAACTTTACAATCTAAAAACAAAATGTTTTTTAAAGCAGAAGTTAAATACACTAAACTAAAAATGAAAATAAATAAAAACAATAGAACAGACTAATTATTATTATGTTCATTACCCTATTAACAGTCACTTTACACAGTTACTGCTATTGTACAAATACACTGTTGTATTTTAGAAATTCTACATATGGCATAATTATGTTCGCCAACAAAAACAAATTTTCAACAACAAATATTTTTAGCAAAATGTATTTGACTCAGATTGAACTCCGTCTGTTTGCCGTGCATACTCGCGGCGGCGCTCGTTCACGGAAGTTTGTGCTTGCTGAAGGCTCGTCCACGCCTGGCTGCAAAATGGAAATATTTTCTCGACTTTCTAACATTTGCAGATGGAGAATATACCTGTGAAATGTAAACATGCACTGAGGAAATTATTGGATGTCACTTCAGCTTAAAAAAATATTATTAATAGCGGTATGTTTGTTTGCACCAATCGCCGCACAAGTTAAGGTTACGTATGATGACGAAAGCACGTTAGTGCTAGCCCTCCCGGAACCCATAGAGAATGCATTGCAGTGCCCGCAGTTCAAATAAAAAGTTTTTTGAATGGAAGTCTATGGGAGCTCTCGGGGCAAATCTCGACCAGGCTGAAATCGCCCAAAAAGAGGCGGTACTCCACAGAGCGTGACTCGACGCTGATTGGACTATATCCAGAGCATGATCCAGAGGCAGAACAAACAGCCTAGCAGTGACAGCTAGCGTAACTCTGTGGTTGAATGTGATTGAAAAATCCGTCCCTTTCTCACTTTGGTGGTGCGTTGCCCAATTGCCCTAATGAAGAAACCGCCCCTGTTGTAAAGTCATGCAGTGTGAAACCTTGTCGCCTATCCATCGTGCAGTGTGAACACAGCAGCGACTGAATGCTGGCCAAGATAGTCATGCAGTGTGAAAAGAACAGTGACCCGACTACTTTGAAAATCGTGCAGTCTGAACTCGACTTAAGGGCCGTTACATAGTCAACGTGAGAAACGCGAGCAAGCAACGCGCTCCCTTTCATAGTCTAAAAAGCGTCACGGGCGATGCGTGTATGCAATACACCGCTCACGCAACAGGGGGTAGTAGAGTCGGGTGATATTCAGATCAAAATGGCAGCTGAAGAGGAGTGTATTCTGTTGCTGATTTTACATCGGCAGCAACAAAGGCAACGCAGAGATAGACGGTGGTATGTTCGCCCTTTATATCAAAAAAGAGATCAGGATGGGGAGTTTGTGTCTCTGGTGCTTCCCATGCGAAGCCTGGACGAGGAGAGACATTTCCAGTATTTTAGGATGAATACGTTTAAGTTTGCATAATTGTTCCTCTTCGCCCAATATACGTGAATTAATGTACAATACTTGCAATGTCGCCCCCACCGACAACGCATAGTATTGCGTGCATCGGCGCGCCGCGTATCAAAAACTAGGACGACACATTTGGCTACGCACCGACGCATAATGGCGGCCGAAGCGTAACGATCCGTAGCCTCGGGGACGCGTATGCGTACAGATGCGTTGATTATAAAACGGCCCTAAGTTCGGACTTGCGATTCTGCAAATGGCAGAGCACCGTACTTGGTAACGTCACTCAGCTCGCTCTGGCTTTTCTGGTTATCGGTGTATATTTTAGGCAACAATAAAACAAAATGTGTTATAAAACAACACTCTGCCTCTGTTTGTTTGTTTGTTAAATAAAACGAAAAAACAAAAACACAAAAAAGCCTCACAAATATGGTTCATGCATCATTGATTATCTTCAATGTCTGCATAGCCTATTATTTATAACAAAACAAAATATTAAACCCTGCCTGCCTTTGTTTACATTTCAAAAATATTAAACAAATGTGCATACTCTTATCTTCACTGTAATAAAATGTAATATAACAATACACAACCCTGTCTCTTTTTGTTAAATGTCAGTTTTAATGATCAATAATGGCCATTATAAAAAGGTATAGGAATATACAATAAGGAATAAATCAAACAATTAGGGCTGTGACGGTAGGCATGACAACCGCGCCAGATATATAATTATGCCAGATATATAATATATATAGATATATAATATTAATATAATAATATAATTATGTAGTCATTTTGACTACATAATCTGTCAAAATGACGGACGGGCTGCAGTTTTTTTCCGTCACAACAAATTCCATCAAAGACGGAAAATTTTCAGTTAACGCAATCTCTGAGATATATAAATATATATTATATGACGTCACACTACCGCCGGTGACACTCCACGACCGCGGTGGCAACTTCACCACCGCGGTCGTGGAGTGTCACCGGCGGTAGTGTGACGTCATATAATATATATTTATATATCTCAGAGATTGCGTTAACTGAAAATTTTCCGTCTTTGATGGAATTTGTTGTGACGGAAAAAAACTGCAGCCCGTCCGTCATTTTGACAGATTATGTAGTTTGTATGTAAGCTTGTTGTAATTCCGACCCCTGTCCAGTAGGTGGTGAGCGCGCTCCAGTGTGGCAGCAGAGCGCGCGTTCAGTCTCCAGAACAAAAAGAAAATGACGCGCTTGATTACCATGTTGATTACACACAAACGAGCACCCAGCTTAAGTCAATTGTATAATGATAAAGTTACTTATGCATGCTTAAGTTTTTTTTTAAATTTTTCTTGCTGACTAAGTTTATGGTCAACGAATGGCTTTTCTGAGGTATAATGTTAGGTGACATTGTTGGCAACACTGACTGAACTGACGTGATACAGATTTCGGTAATCTTTCAACATATTTTTTTTATTTTCATTCATGTTTATTTCGTTTCGTACAGTAGTAAAGAAGGATGATCGCATTCACTCACAATCCGTGACGAGAGTTCAAGATGAAAACTGAAAGTGACGCAGCTTGTCTTTGATCAACTTTCTTTTCATAGTATAAATAAATGCAAGCCTATGCCTATGTAAGTTTGTGAATAAAATGTCTAATCATTAAAATATAAAAATTAAAATGATGGGTAATATTGATTATGGGAATTTTTTTTTTTTTACGATCCTGTCCATCAAAATGACGGGGAAACGCAAGTCTAACGCTATATATGTATATGTATATGTATATATATATATAATATAATATAATATAATATAATATAATAATATATATATATATATATATATATATATATATATATATATATATATATATATATATATATAACCCCCCCCTTCGGACCCCACCACCGCAACACCGGCGGTTGTTGATGATTTACCACCGCGGTAGTAAAAATTTGCCACCGTCACAGCCCTACAAACAATTCAGTCAAGCGTACAAGTAATGTACCTTAGGTCATTTATTCGCTCAATTTAATTGTTACAGGGAATAAGAATTGAATCAACTGTAAATGATTCACTGTAAATTATTCAGAATTAATATTTAACACTTCATCAATTATTCGTCCAGCGAAAATTGAGGTTAGAGTATTTTACCACTTCTGGATAAAATATTATTCTGCGGCCAACAGTAACAATATTTTATTATGATTATTGTTATTATTGTAATTATTATATTATAAGAAAGAGGTAACTTGATCTTTTACGTTTAAGGCAGTAATTTGACACACACAAGTAACTCGTATATGTGAAAATCAAAACAAGATTTATTGACTACTTCTAATGATTACAGGAAACTAAGTCTAAACACACACACACACACGCACACGCACACACATTCGCGGAGTTGATGAGTTATGAAAAGTCCCAAGTTCAGTGCTAACTTAACTCATAACCTGAGGAAAATCACAAAAGCAGAGCTTTGGCTTGATTCTTTAGGTTTAAAGGAGTTTCACCAGTTTCCAGCAAGAGCGAGAGAAGTTTGCTTGTACCTGCGTTTGCTCTGACAGCTGAGGTAGTCGGGTTGTTCCGTGACTCGTGTACAGCGGAATCCCGTTCTGGATTGGCTGTCTTTCAGGTGACGTCTTCTCGGGAAAGCCCTGTAGGTTGCGCGGAAGCTTTGAAGGATGCTGCTGGTGAAGCTGTTCTGATCTGAGCGTCTGCTTGAGCGGCTCTCTTCTTGGGAGACTTTGGTCAGGTATTTCACAGAGGGTTTTGGAGTCTGGATGTGACGGCTGTTGAATGATCAGCGGCGCAGCTCGTGTTTGAAATCGGCGGCTGTTGGATGGAAAATCAGCCCCGATAAAGGATCTTCTCAGCTTCTTCCTTTCAGCATGACCCAAGCAACTTTTCAGCCGTGGTCAAAGTATTCCTGACCGATTTCTGACTGGTTTCTGACCGACTTCTGACTTCCAGCTTCTGACTCTGACTTTAGCTTGTTCGGACAGCATAGTTTTAAAGGAGCAATTCTGGCTCCATCCTTCAGATGCGATCCTCCAATGAGACGTTACTACGGAGATTAGACACGCCTCGTCTATTGTCTATTGATCACATTGCGTGATATCTGCAGAACATTCTCCTGTTTTATTAACAACTTTATAAAGTTTCTTAATATTTTCCTGATACTGAATTTCAATGTTTCATTCACACAGAATTACAGAGAATTATAAATTCTGCATTTAGAGCTCAAACATGACACACTCTTACACACATATTACTAGACTGACCTAATTAAAACAATGATTATAAGAGAAAGAAGATGCATACAGGAATACAAACATACAATGCATTGAATCCAACATGTTAGTAATCACATCATATCAAGTGTTATTCTGGATACAGTTAATACTTTAATCAACAATTGTCCCTTTTTGAGATTCAAGATTGAGTCCTTAAGCATAGTTTAAACTTTGACCAGAGTCACGAGTGACCGGGTCAGGATGAGTTGTTCAACACAAGGGAGGCATAGATAGGACAGATTCGTCTTTAAATCCATTGATGGGTGTTTTCCTGTTCCGTCCGATAATACAAGAGGGTTTTGTGAGAGAATCAATAGATTTAATGTGATCAGACCCACGTGATAGGTTCTGATTAGTTTATTGCTGATGAGCAAAGAAGTCCTTTAGACAGAGTCCTTTGTTAAAAGAAGTCGCGTCATCACTTCTGTTAAGGCTAGGTTTTTCCTGTCAGGAAATGGATCTTTTGGACCAAATGCTTTGTTCAATCATGCCTCTGGCTGATAAAGCCATTTGGTAACGTCTGTCGAACGAGTCCCTACATACAAAATCAGCGCTTTAGTAGGCTACATCGGTAAATATAAATAGCCTAAATATATAAAGTTATGAAACGTCACTTTGCCCTCAGCCAAAACTATTTGCCACGGAATTATAAGGCTTGTTTGAGATGAGCAAATTCTGCGCAGAACCGATCACTGGTGATCACCGCGAGATGCATGCCGGTTAGAAATGTGTCCGAGGGTGGGCCGCCTTGCTCTGATGTCATGCCGACGTGTCAAAAACCTCTCGTGAGCGCGAGGCGGACGTGTTGGATTCTGCAGTCGAGCGTAGTTGCTCTCCACCAACTGCGCTGACCAAAAGCATGGGTTTTTATGTGTAAAAATAATGTGTGAATATTCCCAAACTCTCTGATACAGTGATCTCTCTATGGGTTATTGTTGTCATTTATAAAACAATATATAAAAACATGTCTATAATTAAAGTAAAAATGATTGATACACGCATCTTTCGAATGGAAATAAATAAGTGGGTGTATTGTTCATTATGTTTATTTTCATATAAAAGCAACAGAACTTAAATTACATCCAGTTTATCAGCAACACAGCGCACGAGTGTGAATCCCGCGATATCTGCTTTTGATCTCGTAGGTGATCCACTACGAGAACGGAGAACTGTTCGTCTTGCCTGCACTTTTTTCACTCCTCCCCTCACTGCAGCCGCATACTCTCGGCTGAACTTCAGGTGAGGCTAAGCGCATCTCAAACAAGCCTAACCATAGACATCATGTAGGTAGACGCCCTATTGGCCGCTGGGCGCTGAGATTTGCGGCCGCCATCTTAGACCATTCGTACTCCTAAGCTGCGTCCCAATTCGCCTACTTATACTACGTCCTAAAAGCATTTACTGTTTTTGTAAACAAAAAGTACATACTTTTGAGTGTGTAGCAGAAGAGTAGATTTTAGAGTAGAAAGAAGCTTTGGGACATTCCTCGTCATAACTGCGTCTTTAACGGACGTTCTGTCGCTTAATTACGCAAACTACCCTGTCAATCATCTTGTCACAGTTAAAATCCTCCACATTTAATTAAATTTATTTTCCTACCGTTTCGGAGAGAAATGTAGTCGCACGTTGATCTGCCAGTCATGGGTCTTTCATGCAGAGAACTCTCCTCATCTTTGCATGATGCATTTAAAAATGAATGACCGAACGCATCGTTATAAAAGTACACAATGCTGTTGCAGATGAAATATGTGGATAAGATTTATTTATATCTTTTCGTCAGGTTATACTGATTATTAATTATTCAAGCCCCTTTATCTTAACCGCTCTGCTTAACCGTCGGACCTTGCAAGCGTTTTCCACATAACTTGGCCTATATTCAGATCAGAAAGAAGTTCGAAAGCACTTGTTAGAATGCGCTCAATCCACGAAACTTACTTTTAGCGTTAGGTAACGTTAAGTGCCTTACCAACACAATCCAATCTGAATTTAATACATAGCCTTGTTTGATCGGACATAATAACTGTTATTTGTGTTTGTGCACGTGATATCAGGAAGCAATGTATACACACATGACGGCAAAGCGCAAATCGAGTTACCCCTCCCACTTCTGCTAGTATTACTGGATTTTACTGCAACTATCTGTTTCTGCTTCTTTATCATATTTATAGTGTGTTTTATAAATTACCTTATCCTACATAACATATTTTGATTTTGGACATCTGGTCACTTTATATCTCATATCAGAATATTATATAACTGTAAAGCCTACTATGAATATTAAAATACACTGAACAATATGTCCTGTATCATATCTACATGAATGACCTTTGCAGCAAAAAAAACCCAGCGTCAAAATCAGTTAGGTATTCAGTGAGATATGATTAATTAAATGCGCTGACAGCTCATTGCACCTGCCTAACAAGTTACACTGAGTGGAGCTGGCGACCGGTCCAAGATGGCGGCTCCACGGCTCATCCGTGCCAATAGGCAGTAGCGTTCGATAGGGCGTCTACCTATATGATGTCTATGAGCCTAACGATTCGTGAGACCAAAGTTCACGAGAGTAGCGTGCAGGCGGGGAGGAGCTGAAAACGGAGGCGTGAAGTCGGAGGCCCTGTCCCAAATGGCGCACTTCATGTGTACTTTCGGTCTGCTCAGCAGTGCCTCCTTTGTACCTTTGAAGCGGTCTTTCGCGAAGCCCGCATAGATGCAAAATACCTCTCAATGCGCCTTCGTGGACTCATGCCAAGGGCAAGGGCGTAGATTTGGTTTCAACATTGGGGGGGTTGAACGTTGGTATGCTGTGTTTTTTTTTTTTTTTTGTTTTTTTTTGTTTTGTTTTTTTTTTTATAATAATCTGTTTTGTGTGTAACGTTTATTGGATAATTTATTTTCTATCTATCTATCTATCTATCTATCTATCTATCTATCTATCTATCTATCTATCTATCTATCTATCTATCTATCTATCTATCTATCAAACTTTATGAAATTTATGTATAATCATTCATCAAATTCTAACATAACTGTAATTCTAAAAAGAAAGAAATTATGTTAAATATTAACACAGCCAGTAGGTGGCAGCGATTCGGTTTTTGAGTCAGTCACTTAAATCGTTCATTCAGCCAATTCGTTCAAAAGTCAGATTAATTTAGGAAGAAAACAAACACCGATGTGAATACTTTTTGTCATTGATAAATACAGACACTATTAAAACATGAACAAACAAAACAGACGGCTGTTTTGGTAACTGGTTGCAGTTACACTGTTAGCTATGGCTGAATTGCAATGGACTAGCTAGCTAAAATATATGTGGAGTGTACCTAGCTATTACAATATTTTCATACCTCCTTCTCAGTACATGCTTTATTCTTTTTAACGTCTCTCTTTGACCAGCAGTTTAATATAGTCAGCTGGGAAGCGGTTCTCTTCATTTTTTTGAGCTACCCGTACTCTCTCATTCAAACAGTAGAGCGCCATTCGCGTTGTTTTGGTGAAAGTGCGACACGCATTGGTTGGACGTTACCAATCGGTTCAATGGAGGGGGAGGTATTTTTTTCTCAATTTATTACAACGAACTCATATTTCAATAGAAACGAAATTATTGCTTCAAAATAAATTAATTGTACATATTTTTCATCTGATCTATGGTGATTTTTATGTTGAAATATTGGGGGGGTTGTAACTGAAGCATTTGACAAACTCCCCCCCCCCCCCACAAACTACGCCCCTGGCCAAGGGCCCTATCCATGGGTTTCAAAGACGTACTTCCGCTATGCCCGCCGCCATATTTGTGTCCTATTTTTTTACAGTCTATGGTCCGGTCACAGCTAGGCCAACAAAACACTCTCAGAAGGTTCACAACAAATTTACAATATGTCTGGGATATGTGGTGCTGTTAGCCATTTCAACAATCATCAGAACTACAAATTTATTTGATCCCAAAGGAGTTAGATTGGCAGAATTATTGGCTTCATTCAGAAAGTACATGCGTGCATGATTTTGTGCAAATATAAGTTGTAATTTTAGGTCTATCTTGTATAAATATATATGAATTACCCTATATAGGATGTGTTCCTTTGAGTTAATTAACCTTCTAGCAAAGCGCTTCAGTTTACGGGTGTTCATTCAGGGCGCGCAGCTCAAATAATACTGTTATCAAAATGAGATGATTTGAGAAAAAAAAATCTGTTATTGTTTGTGATCCTTATTAATCAAACCATGTGTTGCTGAATATAATACGAGAACAATATAAGAGCTAGTTATTAAAAATAATGCATTCATTTAAAAAAAAAAAAATATGAAAGTTTTAATATTACTGTAAACATTTTAACCCTCATGTCGTGTTCAAAACCCTATAACACCGGCCCATAAAAAAAAAAAGCTTATAAATCACTCATTATACCATATTTTCACCCAATCTTGGATTCAATCTTTTTGTCAACATGTTCTCTTTCAATTAGGACTGGTTTTATATTTCTGTTTGCATCTGATTAATCGTGGGCCTCATTTATCTGAGAGTAGGCATCTCATTTTTTGAGTAATTTTTTTTTAAATTTTTGAATAATTTTGGAAATATTAAATAAAATCTGAAGAAAATTGGTATTGTTGATCACACTAGTCTACTCTAATGTTTCACCAGGATTTTTGTTTTGAAACTTTTGTTTTGTAAAAAATATGGCACATAGTCACACTTGTGGTGTTCCCGGTCAAAAATGACCGGCCTATAAAAAATAGCTTATAAATCACTCATTATACCATATTTTCACCCAATCTTGGATTCAATCTTTTTGTCAACTTGTTCTCTTTCAATTAGGACTGGTTTTATATTTCTGTTTGCATCTGATTAATCGTGGGCCTCATTTATCTGAGAGTAGGCATGGTCAAAAATGGTCACAATGGCCGACCATTGAAAGTGAATGGGAGAGACTGAAAATAACAGAACAATTTAGTTTTCAGGAGCATGTTCATTATTTTCATGTACACATATGAGCATATGTGCTTGCAAACATCGAGCCCTTGGACCTGTGCATGTATCGATACATTTATACACACGCTACCCAGACACACACACGTTAAAATACACAAACTTTTTTGAGTATTACACACATTCTTTTCCACAGAGAGAAATTTGATCCTACCCTAACCTGCATCTAATATACATTTATCCATCTGACATTACCACACACACACACACACACACACACACTGTCATAACGTTCGCGCATTTTTTTGAAACTACAAACACAAATACTGTGATAACGTTTGCTAAGTACGTTAGATACACACTATACAAACAAGGTTTAAATTATATACACAGAAATTCTACGATGACGACTACAACTTTAGACGCATTTGTTATTGAATTGGCTGACATCGACTGAAATGACTATTTGCTCAAAAAACATTAAATACACTTACTTCTTCTGGAGGTGACGTTGGATCGCGAACAGTAGGCAACGATCCACACTTGAGGATTAACTTTGAAGCAAGACCTGCTTTGAATTGACCCTCGTTCTCAAAACAGTCAGTCAAAAAATGATTTGCGCAAACATAAACGTATTTTGGAATTTTGAGTGGCGCCTTTCCTTCGTAAATAAAATCCATCCACTGCGTTTTCAGTGGCTCTGATGTCGGAAGTAAGTGAAAACTACTATGTTCATTATTACATCCCACAACAGAACACTTATGTTTCTTAGGAGACATTACCGGCTGTCGTTGAAACAATGGAGGATGGTTGACAGATCACCGACGGCGGGGTCTATGCCAAAACCAGATTGTCAATCAAACCACGTGGGTGGGGCTTAGCGCAATTCTACGTCACAGTGAGAGCAATCTTAGAACAGGGCGTTCTGAGACAGTGCTTATGAATTATTGAGACTGTAAAAAAAACACTGGGTGGATTTTTCTCATTCTAGGGTGGTTTTGCTCACACACTGCCAACACACATTTATGGTCAAACAGCATGTAAAAGTGAATTTTGCATAATAGGTGCCCTTTAATGACTTAATCATTGCTGTTTGAGCTGCGCACGCTGAAGAAAAATTAAAAGCGCGTCTACTGAAGTTAAACATTGATTACATAACTTGTTCAAACTTGTGCATTTGCGTCATTTTGTGCAGATAAATCTTGTAATATTAATTTTATGAAGTATAAATATCTGATTATTGTCAGAAAGGATGTGTTTCGTTGAGGTAAATAACCCACAGAGCTGATGATCATATAGCTTCAGCGCAAGCGCTCAAAAAGTAACGCAAAACATTAATATGATTGGGACTGTCTTCTTATAAATTATATTATAATCGTATATACTTGTAACATAATGTTGTGAATTATTTGGGCTTAGTTGCTGTGTTTCGGAGTTCCATGACGTTACTTCAAGTTCATATATGCGTGATTTTGTGCAAATACTAGTTGTAGTATTATTTTCATTTTGTATAAATATCTGAATTATTTTATATAGGATTGTGTTCCGTTGAGTTAATTAACTTTCAGTTTATGAGTTTTTATTCTCTTCAACTTCAGCGTGCGCAGCTCAAACAGCAATGATTAAGTCATTAAAATGTTTACAGTAATATTAAAACTTTCATTTTTTTTTTTAAATGAATGTATTACTTTTAATAACTAGCTCTTATACTGTTCTCGTATTATATTCAGCAACACATGGTTTGATTAATAAGGAATCACGAACAATAACAGATTTTTTTTCTCAAATCATCTCATTTTGATAACCATATTATTTGAGCTGCACGCGCTGAATGAACACCCGTAAACTGAAGCGCTTTGCTAGAAGGTTAATTAACTCAAAGGAACACATCCTATAAAGGGTAATTCATATATATATTTATATAAGATAGACATAAAATTACAACTTATATTGCACAAAATCATGCACGCATGTACTTGTTGCATGTACTTTCTGAATGAAGCCAATAATTCTGCCGATCTAACTCCTTTGGGATCAAATAAATTTGTAGTTCTGACGATTGTTGAAACGGCTAACAGCACCACATATCCCAGACATATTGTAAATTTGTTGTGAACCTTCTGAGAGTGTTTTGTTGGCCTTCCTCTGGTAGTTGTAGCTGCTGTCACCATAGACTTAAACAGAGCGCGCAGCTGTGACCGGACACAAATATGGCGGCGATAAAATACAGTGACGTCACATGAAACCCATGGATAGGTCTGCACTACATGACGTCACCAAAGTGTGGACTCTGAGGAAGTCCACAAGTCCGGAGTGTGCCATTTGGGACAGGGCCACAGAGTCCCATCCAGCTGCAGACCCGCAGCACCAGCAGTTTCAGACCACAGCCACAAAACTGAAGTGAGGGGCGCGGCTTAAGTCATATTTGCGCTACCCATACATGTCATTTTCTTTTGCTAAATATAAGTTGTTTTTACATGGATTTTGATCGGATCGATGTCTACAATATTTAATAACAATACTTTTAAATAAAGTCACTTTTCTGTTCATATGTGTGTAAGACATCATGATGTAAAATGAGGATTTTTAATTACCATGTTAATGGATAATACAAATGATTTGTTAGTCCATAAGGCATGAACTAATTTATATAAACTGTGAACAAATACTTTTAACCATATAATTTTGAAAATATATTAATGAATGTGTAACCATATATAGTAAAATGTCTCCCTTGACTGTATGTGATATTATTTCTGTATCATGTAGTGAACTTGTGACAAATGGTATAAATACAAGGAGGCATGGGCATTAATGTCAAAATATGGGCCTACATGTATTTAATCATTGCAAATCCTTGAATAAGTGAAACATGCATTTAAGCCAATGAGACATTTAACAACAGAAGGTGTATATGGTGAGTGTATATGGTGAAGAAAATGACATGTATGGGTAGCACAAATATGACTGTTAAGCCCCGCATTTGCATACTTTATCGCAGCTGAAGTGAAATAAAATATTTGACTAATACACTGTTTCATAGACATTTTCATTCAATACTTTATGTACTGCTTACAGCATCTGTTTTTACAAGAATAAAGTTCAATATAAGCATATATTATTTAAATACCAATGTAGTGGGGTCTACTTTTTTTTTTTTTTTTTTTTCCAGTTTTATTTTGATAAACATGACACAATATAACATTGCGACTTCATGAAAAGAGCTTTGAGCTTAGTGGAACTGAAGGCGTGAAAATAAACAGTGAATCTGGCCAATCCTGAAACAGCTGTGTCGTCATCGGTGCTCTTGCAGCTCCTCTTGAGAAACTGCGCTGGCTAACTCCGGCAGCTGATCTCGAATCGCTCTCGCGGTACTTTGATGCCACACGTCACATGGTGTCACCGCTGTCTCAAGTCGGACAAAATTTCTTACTGGCATGCACTGCTTCAAGTCAGCCACCGATATGTCTGTACGGCGCTGCATCAATTTGAACAAGCCTACAGGCAGGTCGACGGCTGACCAAGGCGGAGCCGGAGTGACGAGGAAGCCCGGATAAGCCGTATGGCCGATGGTTTCCGGTGGAGCAAAGGGAGGGAGGAGCCAGGGTGGAGCCGATGTGTCTACAGGCCGAGGTGGAGTGATGGGCACAGAGGCTAGGGGTGGAGACAGGGGTGCTGGGAGATGCAGAGGGGCTGAAGGACAGCAGTGGAGGCGGGGCTGAGGAACTGGTTGATTGAGGAGGTGGAAGAGGGATGCAGGGCAGGAATTCTGGGAACACAGAGAACTCTGGAGACATGGAAGGTGATGGAGATCCAGGAAGCTCTGGAGAAACGGGGATTGGGAACAATCCCTCAAAAAAAGTCAATCAGATTTACCTCAAAAATGTCCTTCAGTACCTCTAAATATGTTCCAGAGACTGCTGGCATCTCATCCACAGCAGTGGGTAGTGGGCTACAAACACTCACTCGGTGATGCACGAAAAAAAAACCCTGTACACTTCTGTATACTGGAGAAAACATATTGATTATACGTTTCTCACAAAGTTCTTTAGAGAGAATTATTTTTCCTATTTTTACCCAGAAGTACCACAATATTATGTGTGTCGTTCCAGGAAATCCCCTATGTAGTCATCGCTGTGACTGAATCAAAAGAGGATAGATATGCTTTTACTGATGTTAGACATGTGTTGCTTTTACAAAGGCAGTGCTCTCAGATGAAGCATCATTTACTACAGATCACAGAACAGCTCTTCACTAACATGCTGTATACATATTTATATAATTAAAAAAAAATGCTGTGTGTGTAATTAAATACAATTCATTTTGTGATGTTCTTAAAAATGACTAATTATATATATATATATATATATATATATATATATATATATATATATATATATATATATATATATTTCAAATTCACATCTTGATTTTTGTATTTTAGTTTTTAATTCAGTTAGTTTGTTTAAATATATTTATATTAAATTATAATATAATTTTACATCCTGCAGACCCCTTAGAAGTTTGCTGGGGCCCCCTAGTGGACCCTGTCCCCTGGTTAAGAAACAACTAATTTAAAGGGTAAGTTCACTCAAACATGTCCCAAAATGGTGTTGAAGGGGTGGATTCTGGAATCCACTGCCGCTTCAATATATATCTTTTAAGTTATAAATCAACATTTATATTTCTGTTAAATTATTTGAATGACTTCTTCAATGTATGTTAAAGGATCTATTTTCCTCTGTACCTCTCACTGAGAGAAAAGAACATGTTATCAGTATGTTTTGGTAAAGTTTCCTGCTCAGAGCAGAGCTCAGATCAACTTCAGCCTTGAAGAAGCTGTGAATCATGTGTATCGGTGTATGTGCGCTAAGTGTTTTGTGCAGGTCCCTTTGTACTGGACAACTGGCATTCTGCTCGAGACCAGCAGTCGCCATATCATGACCCCAAAAGGACATCCGGTACCTAAATCTAGGGTCCCCCTCGTCATCACCGTGACGAAGGGAGATATGCTTCTTACTATCTGTCCACGTGTGGAAAATTTCTAACCTTGTCTATTTTCCTTAGCCAATCAGAATCATCCAACCTGAAGTAATGACGTAGTTAGTGGACTCTGTTAGAGTATAATTGTTGTGGAAATATGAATGTACGCAGAGCGGCCTACGAACTCCTTGTGAGACTTGAAGCTGGCGTCTGCTGATGAAACTGCAAACTATTCTTCATTAAATTTTTCTTCAATTTATTATTTTTTTAAACTTTGACTCCGGGTCTTTATTCAACATGTCTGGTTTCAAGGGTCCTAAACTGTTTATCCCCAACAGTTTATGGTGGAGGATTGAGCGGGCAATCATTCGTCGGTGACATCCCTGGCTAAACAACAAACAAGGTAGGAAGCTGTTTTATTATTTGGTTAGGGCTGTCTGAGTGGAAGAGATTGGGGAAGGAGAACGGCAAAGCTTCGCTCAGACGTGAGTGAGGAGTACCGTAGAACCGGATTTGGAGGCCGGGGAGGTACACTAATTATACTAGCTTCATGATATTGATGATCATTGAATTTGATAGTATAAGAAGTCGCTGAAGCCACGTGACGGCAGGCAGCGCATCGGACGCACTCCAATAGAGGGACACAAAGTGTTTAAAAAACACTGCGTGGTGTACAGAGGTACCCCTACAGGGAGTGTAAGACACTGGATTTGGAGGCTCCAGTGGCACCGTGAACCTAACTCTGTCTCTTCCACATCAGATAGGGGGACCCCCGAGCTTAGTGATTCAGACAGTTAGGGATTAAGTTATTAGTTAATTACAAAATAAAAAGAAACATTAAATAGATATAGGGTTTCTTGTTTGCCTGGGATGCATCTGGAACGATTCCGAGAAAAGTAAAAGAAAATTATTGTGACCCTAATTGGATTGGACCAGTATATGTAACTGTGATTTTGGAGTATACTTTGCAGTTTCATCAAGCAGAAGCCAAAGCTGTGTTGTTTAAAGATCGCCGCCTCCATCTATTTCAGGTGAGTATTAATTTTGACTAAAATATGGCTGACAAATTGAGTAACTTGATCAGTCTCGATACAGATAATGAGGTAGAAGAGAGTAAACGCTGTAAGCAGCTCTGCTCTGAAGCCCTCACTTCAAAGACATTGGCAGAGATTATTGAGAAAATGGTTAGTCAGGGTTTTGATTTTGATTGGAAAGTTAAACAACAACTTGACTGGCAACAAACAGGAAAGAACAAGAAAAATTCCCTTTTTAGCCATTTGTGCTTATTCACATATTTTTAAAATGGTCAGGGCGCCATTAACCCCTGATGGAAAAATCCCAGAAGTAACTGAGGGATGGTTCAATTTGATTACCCAATGTGATAAAAATGACAAGGAGTGTTTTAATTGTGGTGAGAAGGGCCATCTTGCCCGTAATTGTAAAAATCCACCTAAAAGGTGTAGACAGTGTGGGAAACTTGGCCATATTGCAAAATATTGTAAACAAAAGAAAGAAAAGAAAGAAACAAAAAAAAAGAGACTTCCACTCTGTCTGAGAGCTTGTGAAATTGAGAAAGAACAAGAGATAACAATAAGGTCAAAAGATTGTAGTCTTAAGGAATTTCTTTTGAAGGGAAATCTATAATAATAAGTTTTATATTAAATAGACAAAAACAGGTTAATGTAAAATTACTGAAAACAAATCTAAAACGTGATTTACAGAAATATAAAAAAGGAAATAGAGGATGAAAATAGGGATGATTGGATGTTCTGAAAGTTTCAATTTATGGAAAAATATTTGAACAGTCTCAAGTATGTTTTCTTGTGATGAGCACATCACTACTGTGAATGTGAATAACTAAATGATGCTAAGTTCTAAATGTTTGATTTTTGATGGTCAAAGTGACAGAAGGTTTAAATGGCAAAAATGAGACTGCCAGTGTCACTGAGACTCAACCTGATTGGAAGTTTGTAATGTCTAAGTTCCCTGATATATGGGTGAAAGACAAATATAAAAATAAGGTTTATTTGAAAACAAATGTCAAAGTCTGGCAAAGTCTTAAGTTGGGCCAGAGTTACAAGGAATAGGTAAAGTTTGATGTTAAAAGTTATAAAAAGACAGTGTACCAGTCCTGAAATCCTCAGTCTCTCTCTCACTCAAAGTCAGCTAAAAGCTGCTATCTGAGCTTGTGTCATAAGTGATAACAAGCTATTTATAGTGAAGCACAGTGTCTCAGTTGAAAATCATGGACACAGAGATGTGAAAAGAAATGATTGCCATAAAGAGGTTAAGTTGTTAAATTTGTTGTTAAATTTGTCAAAGGAAAACTCAATGAGTATAAAGAGGTCTCTACAATGGTAATACAGACCTTGAATGATAGAAGTGACCATTTTGATGAATTTCATGTATGACCAGTAACTTTTTTGTCTGATCTTTGTCACCACCATGTGCAGGGCCGATGGCTCCGGTTACAGATGTGACAGAACACTACACTGAATGGACAGTGAGAATTAAATTCTCAGTATATTCTCAGCACTGATATGTTGCTGCTGAGAGAATGCACAGTCTAATGATTTTAGTGATTAAATAGTGCTGTCATTAACCTGTCTCCATGTTTTAACACTATTAGGCAGTCCAATGGCTCTGGTAGCTCTTGAATGCAACTTCCCTAAGCTCCAGAAAACACCTGATTCTGGTGAAGAAAACTGTCAAAGATCTGGAATGGGAAAGAGCGGTAACCAGTGTGCACGAGGTGATTTCTCAAAGACGGGTAAGATCCTCTTTGGCCAGACGAGGACAACCTAAGGCAGGGGGTTGCCGCCGCCACTGGGCACTTACCCTGATGGGAGGTGTTTATGTGAGATGGGTATAAGAGTTGAGCGGATGTCTGTGAGGCCAGCAGCATCATTAAGGGTGGAGCTGTCAGAGGTACAGCAGTCCGCCCCAAAAATGTTCCTCTATACCACTCACCAGAAACCGCGTTCCTGAGATGGCTTGTTTTTCATTGTGACAAGCCCACAACTTGATGCAACTATGCCAGGGGACAAGACCCTGAGGAGAAGATTATTGATAAAGAGCTGATGGGAAGGAGCTTTCAAGAGCCGACTGAGACCATGAGGTGATTGTCCGTAATTTCTGGGGAGACCAGAGTAAAATTAACATGATGTTGGTTGCCCTGTTGGCAAGAACTGTATAGAAGTTTTAGATTCAACAGTACTGTGAATCCCTAAATCCACGAGACTGTGTTGATTTTGAACTAATGTGTATCTATTATAGTTTTTACTCCTGCAGGTCATTGGACATGGCAGAGAATAATTCGTAGACATGGTGGTGGTTAAAGATAAAGACTGATTTTGAGGAGTCAAGAGACAGATAAGTGCATTCAGCATTTAAACTAAAGATAAAAAAATAGCTAATAGCATAACCTTTTAGATGGTGATAATGGCTTTTATTTGGAAGTTAAAAAAAAAAAAAAAGTACATTTTTAACCTTTGCGAAAAACAAAGGGTTCTATATAGTAATTTAATATTAAATTCTGTCTAAGTTACAGACTGATTCTGTTGAAAAGATTATTAGTGCAGTAAGAGAGAGAGACTGTTGGGGCGGAGGAAAGGATAATCTGTCTGTCTGTTATCAGCCTGCTAAAGCTTAAACAAAGCAATGAGATTAGAACCAAAACAACCTAGCTGACTTTTCTGAAAACAAATTATAGTGAAGAGACATAATTTGAGACTGAATAAGAGTAAAACCTACAGGAAAACTGTTGAGTTCAAATATGTTTTTAGATTTAAATCCAAAAGCAAACATTGACAATGAGCAGGTTCATATTCATGTGTCTAGTGTGTGTGAGGGTGACTGGACTTTATGTTTTGTATGTGTTAGTTTGGGGAAATAATCTGTCCTCAGTGTGTATATGTCATTAACCTCTGTAATGAGTGTTTTATCATTACAGATGGGTTAAGTGAAATGACATATTTTGACAAGCCGATATTTCGGATTGAATCTTATGAAAAGACGATACAGAACATGGGACGAGCTTTAAGTGGATTGGATATCCAGCTCTGTCTGCTAATGATAATTATGACTTTTGTCATGTATGATGTTGATTTTAATTATTCTCTGGATTAGTATTTTTAAGAACATTTATATAAATTGGAATTATGGAATTAAAGATTGCCGTTCATGGGTTAAAAACCCTTGTCTAAATTCAACTGAGGGTCTAAATTTAACACTGTCTTCTTTGTTTAAACAGAATGATAAACGTAAATGTTATAAGATTTGACGGCAGAGACAAAGTGACACATTGGCTAAGTCACTAGTAAATTATCCAGAGAAACCCCTCAAATTTATGGAAGGCTGGTGGGCAAACAAAGGAGGAGGGAATATAACTGATAAAAGTTTTATTTTTTTATCCATTAAATGGATGCATGTCATTAGATGCCTAGAGAAATATAATTTATGTAATAGGGGTTGAAGGTGAATAATGCACTATGAGCTCTGTAGAATATTCTGTTCTAGTTAAGCCCTTCGAGGGAAAACCTATGGTCTATTTTATACAATTGTAACATGCCAGGGGAGCATGGGTGAGCAATGTTAAATTTTGAAGCGGCCTAAATTGTTAAGACCAGATGTGATGTTTAAGACTTCACCTTGGCCTTTTAAGGGGGGACTGAAGGGGTGGATTCTGGAATCCACTGCCGCTTCAATATATATCTTTTAAGTTATAAATCAACATTTATATTTCTGTTAAATTATTTGAATGACTTCTTCAATGTATGTTAAAGGATCTATTTTCCTCTGTACCTCTCACTGAGAGAAAAGAACATGTTATCAGTATGTTTTGGTAAAGTTTCCTGCTCAGAGCAGAGCTCAGATCAACTTCAGCCTTGAAGAAGCTGTGAATCATGTGTATCGGTGTATGTGCGCTAAGTGTTTTGTGCAGGTCCCTTTGTACTGGACAACTGGCATTCTGCTCGAGACCAGCAGACGCCATATCATGACCCCAAAAGGACATCCGGTACCTAAATCTAGGGTCCCCCTCGTCATCACCGTGACGAAGGGAGATATGCTTCTTACTATCTGTCCACGTGTGGAAAATTTCTAACCTTGTCTATTTTCCTTAGCCAATCAGAATCATCCAACCTGAAGTAATGACGTAGTTAGTGGACTCTGTTAGAGTATAATTGTTGTGGAAATATGAATGTACGCAGAGCGGCCTACGAACTCCTTGTGAGAATTGAAGCTGGCGTCTGCTGATGAAACTGCAAACTATTCTTCATTAAATTTTTCTTCAATTTATTATTTTTTTAAACTTTGACTCCGGGTCTTTATTCAACATGTCTGGTTTCAAGGGTCCTAAACTGTTTATCCCCAACAGTGTTGACAAAATTGTCTGTTCTGTCATCATCACCCTCATGTTATTCAAAACTGGTATGGTTTTCTTTCTTCTATAAAGCACAAAAGGAGTTTTTGCAGAATATTGCTCATTTCAATAAAGGAATCTCCTTTTGTGTTCCACATCAGACAGAAAATTGTCCGGTTTAGAACGATATGAGGTTGAGAAATTTGTATCACTTAAATTTTATTACTAATTATTTTTATCACTCACTTGACAGGTGAGCTCCTTAGGTCAGGGCAGCTGTGCCAAATCATCACAAAAAGATGAGCCAGGAGGTATCAATCCATAGTTGGCCTGGCTCTTATTACATCAACAGTGAGAAACGCTGGGCCAATGGCATTCTTTCCTTAACCCGCACCACCCTGTGCTTCACTTCTGAGCAGAAACATGAGAATCTGGCTAGCCTGAGGCTCTCGCGCATCATGGAGATCAAGATGGAGGCCTCCAGCTTAATTTTTAGTGCTCTCACTGTGTTGGAGCAGGGAAACATCAAGCACTGGTTTGGGTCTCTCAGGCCTTGTCGTATTGCCGTTTACCACGTGCTAGAGCACTTCTGGAGGGAATGGCTGTTGTCACCCACAGAGCCACATGGAGTTGAAGCTCCTCTTAGTAAAGGCCAGGAGCTGATCAGCCTGATATCTGGAGCCCAAAGGAGGTTGGAAGATACTGGAAAAGTCCTGAACCACCAGGGAGAGCAGTTTGACAACATGATTCAGGGCCTGGACAAGATCTAATCAGACCTGAATGTGGCAGATAAGTAGGTTTTGCTCAGATTCAGAATCCTAAATATTCAACTTTGATATACACTCTACTTTGATATATCCAAGGAACCTTTCCATTTCACAAAAGCAGTAGTGGCTCCTGGCCATAAATTTAGGTATGGCAGATTCTGGGTTTTAGTGCTAGTTTATAACCATTTTGTAAGCTTTATGTTCTAATCGCTGAACACATCAGAAAAACTGTTGGCAGAATTCTAATGTCCTTGCATTATTCAGCATGAGGGTGGCGCTCTAATGATGGCTGACAGACTTTAGTACACACTACAAACGCATAGAATGCCATCTTAGAATTGCCTTAATGTAGTATTTATTGCTTCCCAATGTTGTTTTAGAATATTGCAAGTTAAGTAGTAATTCCAGTGATGAAAAAACAACAGAACTACTGTATATAAAAAACTATTCACTTGAGCACCTTTAAATTAAAGGGTTTATACTCTCATTAATTTGATACGCTACTCCACATAGGAAGAACAGACATGCCTACTGACCTGTTACTGTTACATACTAGTTACTGACCTGATACTGTTACATACTAGTTACTGACCTGATATAGGCATGTATCTAAAGCGGAGTGATATCATCTTAGTTTGGAGCTAGGTTTGCGTAAGTTGTGTTTACCAAATGTGAAAATTCACCACAGATTTACATTGGAAATTTGTGGGGCGCTGTAGAGCTAGGGAGGGATTTGTGACTGGCCTATCATGACTACATGCCTGCCGAATCATTTTAATATATCCTGCTCACTTTATGACTTAAAATAGCCTATAAATTCCGAAAAAAAAAAAATTGTTGCAGAGTGCTGACATTTATAATTATTAATAATTTTTAATTCAGTGTATATAGAGGTCTATGTTTGGATGAACTCTGCCCCACCTGCCCATACAGATGAGCCATGGCTCCACTTTTCTTTATAGTGGAAAAAGGTTCAAAAGGTTCTTTAGATTTTTTAAATGTTTTTCACACTAAGTATAAACGGTTCTTTGGGAAACCAAAAATGGTTCTGGTAAGGCATCGCTTTGAAAACCTTTTGGAACCTATAGAATATTTATAACCTTTATTATATTTTTAACAGTTTAACTTGTACTAGAATGATACTTCAAATTTTTTAACCTGTTGATGAAAGGAGAAGGGAGTGCTTCTACTTGTGTAAGAGACTAGACTTTGGGAGATTGGCAAGGAAACTCATAGCTTTACATTAAAGAAGGGACCTGAGACATACAATATCTTGGTACCAGAAAATCACAGAGACTTGGGGTTGGGCTCCTTTGACCTGGGTCAGTCAGAAACCACCTAGAAAAAAAACAACACTTTAGCAACTGCATAGCAATTAAATTTTCATTTTCATTGCCATCCTAGAACATCTTAGTAACCAGTAGCAGTTCCCTAGCAGAACAGGGGACCACCTAGAACACCATAGCAACTGCACTGGAACACTTTAGCAACCATATAGGAACACCCTAGAACAGGGGTGGGCAAACCCGGTCCTGGAGGGCCACTGTCCTACAGAGTTTAGCTCCAATCCTGTGCAAGGGTACACAGGTCAATTTTAGCTCAAAGAGAGTTATATAATTGATAGGGAATTTTAAAGAGTCACTTATTATACGATCTAGCAATTGAATCATCCAGCGTTCATTTGCATGGGCTGTAACTATAAGCTCTGTAACGGATATAAATATCCAAACTATAGTGAAACACTATTTATTAGCAAGGTACCATAGATCGGCAGTTTAAGACATTAAATTTGTAAGCACATAACATAACACACTTCTCTTAGAATAATCAATAAAGTCATTTATATGTTTTAATAGAGTGAAATGATAAAATCACAAATTTCTAGCAATATATTCACTTCATAAGATCTTATCTGAACAAACCATCAATTAATTTAACCCTTCTATCGTTTCTTAGGCAGGGTTATAAAACTTTATATCAATGCACCAGTTAGAGTCTGGAGGTATACTTGAGTCTGCCGTCTGTGTCTTTAAATGGGGATTCCCTTGTCGGCATCTTTGGCTTGGAGAAAGGTGTTTCCCAGATAAATTTTACACAGATTTGATTCATGCCATCCTTTGAGTTATCAGAAATCAATCATGCACATAGTAAACAACATACTCTTCCAATCAACCATTAAAAAGTTATAACAACTACATGAATTGTGAGTGTTCCGAGTACAATCTCACGTACAGTATATAAAATTATGCAGTTGAACAATGTTTGATTACAAATCCGTTTAGAATCGTTTTTGAACAATTTAATGTTTACTCATAAAAAGAGTCTCTATGGGTTTTCTGTGGATTTCAACTCTGTGTCACAAAAGAAGGCCTGTTGTGTATCTACATTTTAGGGATCGAACAACCTCTGCCATTATCTTGGTGGGGCTCGAGCTGCGAGTCACAATGTGTTGTCTTTTTGACTGTTAGTCTTGGGTTTATTGCCCCAAGTTGACAACGTTCTTCCTTAGCTAGGAAGCATGCATGGCCATAAAGTACTTAGCTGGGGGTCTTGTAGACCGAATTGAGCAGCAAATGACAGATTCTCTGATTTTGGGTCCTGCGTGTTGATCTGGTATCTGGAGTGTTGAGATGAGTTTTGTGTGGAATTATGTTTAAACAAATCATCTGGAAGATTAATTTGTCTGGTTCGCCCTCAATTCCTACACCTGATAAAACTCACCTGACTGTAGCCTTCTAGCAAAGACTATAGACCCTTTTACTGTTTGTACACAATGATGACGTAGCAACGTATGCGCGCGCATTTTGGCAACGGAAGTGGTGGTGTTCCCCATAGGTTCTAACGTGTTAGCAACTCCGAAAGTGATATATATCTACAGCTTCGCGAGCGGATTAAGCAACACAGACAGATAAAGTTATTTTAAAAAGTTGACTTTATCAAATGGTATCCGGCTATCAGATCCGTGTAGTCGAGTGGATAGAAGACGTTAGCAGATGGCCAAATACATAAACCAGGGCTCTCAAGTTTTAAAGACAGGCAAGAATGACTAATATCCAACAACATGACATGATTTTTAAAGTGACCAATAACATCGACGATGTAATACACTATAATTTAATTAGTGCTAATAAAATTAAGCCTATTTGGAGAGAGAGATGTTTAATGTGACAAAATGTCAGTCATCGTGTGATAACGAAAATATAACTAGGTCTAGACTACTGAGCAGGTGTTTTCAGTGAACAGGCTATAAAACTGTTGAGTAATTTCAGACACTCATGAAAAACTGATGCTGGTTATCTGGGAAACATTCTCTAACAGCAGTCAAGTTGTCATTGTTTGTGTCAAACAAGCTGTGAATTTGTTGTAACATTAAAATAGGAGATCATGACTTATTCTGTGCTCGAAGTGATGCTCAGAGCTCCAGTGTTTTCCTCTGTGGGTGAACGAGGATGATGGTGAACAATTCCAGGATATGCTTTTTTTTCATTGGTTGTTGGTTTAAATCTTACCCAGATACAATAGTGCTATTTTCTGATTGGCTACTGTGTAGCCTCTTTCTTTTTTTGATTGGCTGATAAGTGGCAGGCTACTCCAGGGGAGACGCGCTTGATTCCTGCCTGGCGCAGCGGCATATTAAATATATGAAAAATAGTTTTTCTGCGTGAGGAATACAATGTGTGGCGGGAGTGCGTGACAAAAGACCGAAATGAGTGACTGTCACGCTCAGTGCGTTACACTTGAGAGCCCTGAAAAACTTTCAGAGTTGCTAACAAGTTAAAACCAATAGGCAACAACACCATTTCCATTGCGAAAATGCGCGCGCAACTGTTTGATCACGTGGGCTGTAAAAGGGTCTATAGAACCCAAGAGGCGACACTCTGATACTTTGTGTTGTCATCATTCAGGTTGGATTTCAGCTTTAATGTACTTTAATGTGATTTATTATTTTTTTTCTTCTTTTTTAACAAAGCAGCTGATATTGCCATAGAAACTAGTGGACTGCCGAGTCGCTTTCACCACAAAATGGCGGAAACGCAGGGTCACTACTGGGCGCCGGTTTTGCAATGGAACGTTCTATTGAGTGTCACTTGTTTTTAGTGTATATATTCTTTGCTTCTAGTAATCCTAATTGAATTGATTAGCTGATTCAGGTAAGTTTGATTAGGGTTGGAGCTAAACTCTGCAGGACAGTGGACCTCCAGGACCGAGTTTGCCCACCCTGTGACTAGAATAACTGGCAGTGATTTTTGTACTGGCAAGCACCATTCAGATTTTAGAAAATCTAAAAATGTAGTGTTTACTATTTGCAACTATGCTTCATATGCTGTCAGAGTAGCACTAGCTGTGGAAATGGCACTAATAAGCACTGTACAATAAAAAAATACAAACTTTTAAATTTGCAGGGTGAGAGATATATTTTACAACAGTCAACTGAAGATAGGGAGCAACTGAACATTATGGTTATTAAAATCAATCCAATGTATATGCTTGACAATTGAATAGCTCTGCAATGCAGGGTTTTTTATTTTAATTATTTATTTATATTATTATTAGGGGCCAAGCACCGAAGGTGCTGAAGCCCCTATTGTAATTAGGGGCTAAGCACCAAAGGTGCTATAGCCCCTATTGTATCTGTTAGTTTTATTATTATTATTTGGGGCCAAGCCCCGAAGGGGCTGTAGCCCCTATTGTAATTGTACGTTTTCCCTTTTATTATTATTCTTCCGAATGGGAGTCTATGGCAGCCCTATCAACGGAACATGAGAAAATGATGAAATTTGGCATACTTGTAGAGATGGTCATGTCTAGAAATCTGACCAATTTTGGAGTCTCTAGGGCCAACTCTATAGCTCCACCACCAGTTCAAAATTTCAACATTCTAAAGATTATAACTTTTGATCCATTTGCTCTAGAAAAATACAATTTGGTACATCTGATTTGTCTCTTCATGCTGATGCTATTCAACTTCTTACATTAAGTCTCCGCCCATTACAGTAGCAGCCATTTTGAAAAGTACAGTATTCCGTTTTTTTCGCTATTCCTCGTTCAAAATTTGTCCAATTTTGTCCAATCTTTGATCAGATGATCTTTGGTCTGAGCCGCACAGAAATGACTGAACAGATTTTTTTTTATTCATCTTTGTTCAAAAGTTATGATGTCACGAAGTTAACGAGGTTGACCCAAAATTGCTATAGAGGCTGTATCTCGGCCAAACTTTGAGCAATCGAAACAAAAATTGGTACACTTGATCAAGACCATGAGCTGAGGTTCCATGCCAAATTTGGGAACAGCGCCACCTACAGGTCATGAGATCTGAAAGATGGCTATTTTGGCCAATAACTTTTGAACACTTTGTTAGAAAATCAAGATCTTGGTGTCTATGGATTCCCTGTGCCATGCCGAATCCGAGGATATCGAATTTGTCAACATCGGATGAACCACGTGTCCGCCATTTTGAATTTTGTCATAAATTGCAATAACTTTTAAACAATTCGACATATCATCACAAAAATTGGTACATATGACCATCAGAGAGTCCTGAAGATACATGAAAAGTTTCAGCACAGCGCCACCTAGTATTCCACAGATATAATGATTTTTGCAAAATTGCTTATAACTTTTGAAAACATTATCCAAAATTTGTCTGCTTTATGTCATTTTATTCCCTGGCTTATGCCGATTCCGACAATGTGTGATTTGTCATTTTCCTTAAATGTACCTGTCTGCCATATTGAAGTAAATCAGAAACAGTTTTTTCGCTACTCCTCCCACAAATTTTGGTCAATTTTGTCCAAAATCAGCTCAGATGATCTTTGGACCGAACCGCACAGAAATGACTGAACGGATTTTTGATATTCGCTACCATTCCCGAGATATTCGTCTCTGAATGTGACCTTGCTTGTGTTTGTTGTCTTATGTTAGTTAGCTTAGCATGCTAATTGCTTAGCATGCTAACCAGTTGTCATTCTCTTTAATGTGGCTCTTCAGTTATCAAGTTAACCATGAACTTCATTAGCATTAAGTTAGCTTAGCATGCTAATATGGTTAGTATGCTAAGTAATGCTTTTTTGTAAATTCTTTCTTACACTAAAAGTTCTCTTCCACAGCCTGTTGAATGTGCATCCTCAAGTAGCTCAATGTGTAAAGCCAGTTACCTGAAGAGCTCTGTACCCCAAGATAGTGGGTTTGAATCCTAGGTGGAGTGGTTTTATGAAATTGTGTGTTTTGATTCCTTTATTGCCTCTTAGATTAGAAATAAATGCTTTTTGTTTCATGCTGTTTTCATTTTCATCTAAGCTTCTGTACATTCTGAGTTCATTCTCGCCCGTAATTCTGAACCAGCTGTTTTGTGTTTGCTCATTTTCTGCTGTTTTTCCTCTTCCTGCTCTGTATTGCGCTTCAGCATGATGAGCTGCAGAATGATCTAAAGTAAAGTTATTAAATATAACATTCAGTGCAGTTTTATTAAAATTCTTCATTTTGAGTTCATTTTCACATGAACTAATGAACTTCGGCAGTTCTGCCAATGATCACCTGCACAGTGGTGCAATGAGATGCGCAATGGACACTGGACTTGGAGGTTGTGGGTTTGAATCCCGTGTTGGGTGGTCATTATGCAATTGTGTGTAATGAGTCATTTTGATTCCTTTTTTATCCAAATAAGCATTGTACTAATCTTTATTCCTCTTGAATTAGATACAAGTGTTTTTAGTTCATTCTGTGTTCATTCTCATCTGAACTTCTATTGATTTTCATTTCATTTCCACCTGTCCTTCTGAACCAGCTGTTTTGCATGTACGTACAATTTCTGCTGTTTTTGCTCTTCCTGCTCCGTATTGCGCTACTGCCACTTCTGGGGCTTGGCCCTGAATTGTTGCTTGCAGCTATATTTATTAGCTTCTGCTTTATTATCGGTGCTTAGCCCCTATTGTATCTGTTAGTTTTATTATTATTAGGGGCTGAGCACCGAAGGTGCTATAGCCCCTATTGTATCTGTTAGTTTTATTATTATTATTATTATTATTATTAGGGGCCAAGCCCCGAAGGGGCTGTAGCCCCTATTGTAATTGTACGTTTTCTTATTATTATTAGGGGCTAAGCACCGAAGGTGCTATAGCCCCTATTGTATCTGTTAGTTTTATTATTATTATTATTTTCCCCAAATGGGAGTCTATAGCAGCCCTATCAACGGAACATGAGAAAATGATGAAATTTGGCACACTTGTAGTGATGGTCATGTCTAGAAATCTGACCAATTTTGGAGTCTCTAGGACCAACTCTATAGTGCCACCACCAGTTCAAAAATTCAACATTCTAAAGGTTATAACATTTGAACCATTTGCTCTAGAAAAATGTAATTTAGTACATCTGATTTGGCTCTTCATGCTGATGCTATTCAATATATTAAATTAAGTCTCCGCCCCTTACAGTAGCAGCCATTTTGAAAAGTACAGTAATCCGTTTTTTTGCTACTCCTCCTCCAAATTTTGTCCAATTTTGTCCAAACTTTGATCAGATGATCTTTGATCTGAGCTGCACAGAAATGACTGAACAGATTTTTTGTATTCATATTTGTTCAAAAGTTATGTTGTCATGAAGTTCACGAGGTTGACCTGAAATTGCTATAGAGGCTGTATCTCGGCCAAAATTTGAGCAATCGAAACAAAAATTGTTACACTTGATCATTACCATGATCTGAGGTTCCATGCCAAATTTGGAAACAGCGCCACCTACAGTTCATGAGATCTGAAAAATGGCTATTTTGGCCAATAACCTTTGAACAGTTTGTCAGAAAATCAAGATCTTGGTGTCTATGGATTCCTGGGGCCATGCCGAATCCGAAGATATAGATTTTGTCAACATTAGATGATACGCATGTCCGCCATTTTGAATTTTGTCATAAATTGCAATATCTTTTAAACCAGTGCTTCCCAAACTGTGGGCCGCGGATAGGCTAAATCAAGATATTAAAATAATTAAAAAAATTAAAATATTCTAATTGTTCTGAAATGTGATTTCTTCCCTCCTTATTACACAAACATAAAACATATAAAAAACATTATTTTTTCACATTATAACGAGGTGAGATACATTACTTATTTCAAACTGACGTCAGAAGAGCAGAGGATGACAATAACCCAGTAACAGACCTGCACTTCAAGTAAATGAAAAACTCGTAAGTACAGCGAGGAGTACCTGTATCCTGTATGAACCTGATAAGTTCATTTGCAAAAACCGATAAACGCCACTTTAAAATAAATAAATAAATAACTGACTGCTGTGCGTGTGCATTATTCTCCACATATAGCACGTTCTGAACTCAAAATTCGTTTTGTCAAAAAGCCGGTATTTTAGTCAAAGCTGACTAAAAGTGATCGAGGATTTATAATTTCGACTCCTGCAAGTCCTTGTACACCATACACGACTTACATGCTGAACCCTTGTTTGTCCTTTTGCGTTTGTGTATGTGGGTGTGCGCATGCGCGCGTGTATGCAGCAGTGCGTGGATGCGTGTGTGTATGTGTGCCAATGTTAGCGTGTTTGTGTGCACATGTGTGTTTGAGTGTGTTTTAAATTACTTGGTTTTGTTTAACTCTGAAACATGAAATGTGGAGTTATCTGCTTTTGCTAAAACTTTTTTTTTTTTTTTTTTAAAAACCACATACTTTAAATGAGCTTTAATTTTGTAAGTTACCTGTATTTTTTGGAGTTATTACTTAATCAAAACAACCCAACTGCAGTGTGATTGATAAAAAACATGATTTGTGAGAAATCGTTACTTCGATTTTCACGAAAATTGAATCAGACCATCTTCAGACCATGCTGACAAAAAGTTATGGAATTCAAGTCGATTCCTCAAACCGTTTTCGTAAAATAAGCGAACGAATTGTGCAGAGTGCTTGCGAAAATGGACATAAAGCTGTATCTCCGCAACGCTTTATCGTATTCAGACCAAACTTGGTACATGTCATCACAAGCATGACCACAGGCATCATGCAGTGTTCCGGCGCAGTGCCACCTACTGGTGCGGAGATATGAAAAATTGTCATTTTTGCTTATAACTTCTGATGGTTTTGTCTCGTTGGATTCGGGGAAACAAGCCGAGTCGAATGATATCCAATTTTCCCATATTGGCCGTCAGCCATTTTGAATATTGTGCTAAAATGCTGTATTTTACGAACGCATTAGCGTATCTTTACAAAACTCGGTATGGGTCATCAGGACAATGCCTTGAAGGAGCCTGAGAAGTTTCGGACCAGCGCCACCTTGTGGTCAAAAGTTATAACAAAATTTACAAAAATGCTAATAAATTTTGACTGTATTCACCAATTGTAATGAAACTGGTCTCAGTAGATTCCTTGGGTCATGCTGAGAACATAGATATCAAATTTGCCATAGTCAGCTAAACTTCCTGTTCGCCATATTGTTTTTCTTTAAAAACCTACTTTTTCGAACTCCTCCTAGACCGTTGCTCCGATTTTCACCAAAATTGAACCGTGTCATCTTCAGACCATGCCGACAAAAAGTTATGGATTTCAAGTCGATACGTCAAACCGTTTTCGTATACCAGAGTAATGAATTTGAGGCATGATGCAAAACAAACTCTTGAACCTGTATCTCCGCAATGCTTTATCATATTCAGACCAAACTTGGGATGCGTTCCAGTTCGGTTTTTAAATGCCCTTCCCTCGCTAACTTCACTCAGTCTCGTTGACTCGGATGTACGTCATTGCTTACATTTGCACGAGTGCCCACTTCTGGCGGAACCTTTGTATGGGCTGAACTGGAACGTCCTAAGCCCTTGATCACTTGGAAACCGCAATGGAGCTGATTTATTATTTATTTTTTTCCCCTTACAAAATTGTTTAATACAGCATTCTATATGTATATATGTGTGTTTTAAATGTTTAAAAAATAATTAGAATATCATAGAGTTGTTTGTGGTGGGGTAAATTAAACGCAATATGCGGTGACGTCACAATCGTGTTGCATTGTGGGTTATGGAGCTGCCTGAAGTGTACATATGAAGTAGACTCGCTCCCTCGGTCAAAATCGAGGGAGCGAGGGTCTGTCCATATAAACTTCCCTCGTCCACTTCACGAAGTGGAACGCACTTCAAAATGGCGGCAGGGATTCCCCCGAGGGGAAGTGTTTAGGGAAGTTCGCGAGTGCGTGTCTAAAACCGAACTGGAATGCAGCCTTGGTACATCTCATCAAAATCATGACATGAGGCACCATGCAGCGTTTCAACGCAGTGCCACCTACTGGTGCGGAGATAAGAAAAATGGTTATTTTTGCTTATAACTTCAGATGGGTTTGTCCAAAAATCATAACTTTGGTCTCGTTGGATTCAGGGAGTCATGCCGAGTCAAATGATATCCAATTATCCCATTTCAACCATTTTGGCCGTCGTCCATTTTGAATTTTGTGCTAAAGTGCTGTATTTTATGAACGCATTCAAGTATCGTTACGAAACTCGGTATGGGTCATCAGCACAATGCCCTATAGCAGCCTAAGAAGTTTCGGACCAGCGCCACCTTGTGGTAAAAAGTTATAACAAAATTCACATAAATGCTAATAACTTTTGACTATATTAACCGATTGTAATGAAACTGAGAACATTGAATCTGCTGAGAACATTGATATCAAATTTGCCATAGTCAGCTGAACTTCCTGTCCGCCATATTGTTTTTCTTTAAAAACCTACTTTTTCGAACTCCTCCTAGACCGTTGCTCCGATTTTCACCAAAATTGAACCGTATCATCTTCAGACCATGCCGACAAAAAGCTATGGATTTCAAGTCAATAAGTCAAACCGTTTTCGTATGCCGGAGCAAAGAATTTGAGATATGATGCAAAAATTACTCTTGAAGCTGTATCTCTACAATGCTTTGACATATTCAGACCAAACTTGGTATGTGTCTTCACAAGCATGACCTGAGGCAACATACAGTGTTTCGGTGCAGCGCCACCTACTGGAGTGGAGATATGAAAAATTTTTATTTTTGCTTATAACTTCTGATGGGTTTGACCAAAATTCATAAACAGGCATGGGTCATCAGGACAAAGCCCTGAAGGAGCCTGAGAAGTTTCGGACCGGCGCCACCTTGTGGTCAAAAGTTATAACAAAATTTACAAAAATGCTAATAACTTTTGACTATATTAACTGATTGTAATGAAACTGGTCTCAGTAGATTCCCTGGGTCATGCTGAGAACATAGATATCAAAATTGCCATAGTCAGCTGAACTTCCTGTCCGAAATATTGTTTTTCTTTGAAAACCTACTTTTTCGAACTCCTCCTAGACCGTTGCTCCGATTTTCACCAAAATTGAACCGTATCATCTTCAGACCATGTCAACAAAAAGTTATGGATTTCAAGTCGATAAGTCAAACCATTTTCGTATACCAGAGCAAAGAATTTGAGGCATGATGCAAAAAACGACTCTTGAAGCTGTATCTCTGAAATGCTTTGACATGTTGACACCAAACTTTGCAAATGTCATTGTCACCTCACTCTGACCATACCACATTAATTTGGTCACAGCGCCTCCTATTGGCCGAAAGTGATGAACCAGTAAATCATAATTTTTGATCATTTTTCAGCTCTTTTGCCTAAAATCATCTTAATAGGTCTTTAATTGTTCACGGCCGTGTTGGCTGGCTTTTTGTGCCGCTTTTGTGCTTGGCCCCGTAATTGCTGCTTGCAGCTATATTTATTATTATTATTCTTCCTCCCGAATGGGAGTCTATGGCAGCCCTATCAACGGAACATGAGAAAATGATGAAATTTGGCACAATTGTAGAGATGCTCATGAATAGTGATTGGACCAAATTTGGAGTCTCTAGATCCAACTCTATAGCGCCACCACCAGTTAAAAAATTCACTATTCTAAAGGTTATAACTTTTGAACCATTTGCTCTAGAAAAATGTAATTTAGTACATCTGATTCATCTCGTTATGCTGATGCTACTCAACATCTTACATTAAGTCTCTGCCCATTACTGCAGCGGCCATTTTGAAAAGTACAGTATTCTGTTTTTTCGCTACTCCTCCTTCAAATTCTGTCCAATTTTGTCCAAACTTTGATCAGATGATCTTTGGACTGAGCCGCACAGAAATGACTGAACAGATTTTTTTTATTCAACTTTGTTAAAAAGTTATGATGTCACGAAGTTAACGAGGTTGATCCGAAATTAGTATAGAGGCTGTATTCCAGCCAAACTTTGAGCAATCGAAACAAAAATTGGTACGCTTCATCAGGATCATGCTCTGAGGGTCTATGCCAAACTTGGGAACAGCGCCGCCTACAGGTCATGATATATGAAAAATGGCTATTTTGGCCAATAACTTTTGAACAGTTTGTCAGAAAATCAAGATCGTGGTGTCTATGGATTCCTTGGATCATGCCGAATGTCAATATTGGATGAATCACGTGTCTGCCATTTTGAATTTTGTCACAAATTGCAATATCTTTTAAACAATTTGACATATCTTCACAAAAATTGGTACGTATGACCTTTAGAAGGTCCTGAAGGTACCTGAGAAGTTTCAACACAGCGCCACCTAGTGTTCCACAGATGTAATGATTATTGCAAAAACGCTTATAACTTTTGAAAACACTTTCCAAAATGTATATGCTTGATGTCATTTCATTCCCTGGCTTATGCCGATTCCGACAATGTATCATTTGTCATTTTCCTTAAAAGTACCTGTCTGCCATATTGAAGTAAATGAAAAACAGTTTTTTCGCTACGCCTCCTACAAATATTGGTCAATTTTGTCCAAAATCAGCTCAGATGATCTTTGGACCGAGCCGCACAGAAATGACTGAACGGATTTTTGATATTCTCTACGATTCCCGAGATATTCGTCTCTGAATGTGACCTTGCTTGTGTTTGTTGTCTTATGCTAGTTAGCTTAGCATGCTAATTGCTTAGCATGCTAACCAGTTGTCATTCTCTTTAATGTGGCTCTTCAGCTATCAAGTTAACCATGAGCTTCATTAGCATTAAGTTAGCTTAGCATGCTAATATGGTTAGTATGCTAAGTAATGCTTTTTTGTAAATTCTTTCTTACACTAAAAGTTCTCTTCCACAGCCTGTTGGATGTGCATCCTCAAGTAGCTCAATGTGTAAAGCCAGTTACCTGAAGAGCTCTGTACCCCAAGATAGTGAGTTCGAATCCCAGGTGGAGTGGTTTTATGAAATTGTGTGTTTTGATTCCTTTATTGCCTCTTAGATTAGAAATAAATGATTTTTGTTTCATGCTGTTTCATTTTCATCTAAGCTTCTGTACATTCTGAGTTCATTCTCGCCCGTAATTCTGAACCAGCTGTTTCATGTTTGTTCATTTTCTGCTGTTTTTCCTCTTCCTGCTCTGTATTGCGCTACAGCATGATGAGCTGCAGAATGATCTAAAGTAGTTATTAAATATAACATTCAGTGCAGTTTTATTAAAATTGTTCATTTTGAGTCCATTTTCACATGAACTAATGAACTTCGGCAGGTGTGCCAACATTCACCTGCACAGTGATGCAATGGTGCAATGAGATGAGAAATGGACATTGGACCTGAAGGACGTGGGTTCGAATCCTGTGTGGGGTCCCTTTTATACAATTGTGTGTAATGAGTCATTTTGATACCTTTTTTATACAAATAAGCATTGTACTAATCTTTATTCCTCTTCAATGAGATACAAGTGTTTTTAGTTCATTCCGTGTTCATTCTCATCTGAACTTCTATTGATTTTCATTTCATTTCCACCTGTCCTTCTGAACCAGCTGTTTTGCATGTACGTACAATTTCTGCTGTTTTTGCTCTTCCTGCTCCGTATTCCGCTACTGCCCCTTCTGGGGCTTGGCCCCGAATTGCTGCTTGCAGCTATATTTATTATTATTATTATTAGGGGCTAAGCACCGAAGGTGCTATAGCCCCTATTGTATCTGTTAGTTTTATTATTATTATTAGGGGCTAAGCACCGAAGGTGCTATAGCCCCTATTGTATCTGTTAGTTTTATTATTAATAGGTGCTTAGTTTTAGTTTTAGTCTGTTAGTTTTATTATTATTATTATTATTATTATTTTTCCTGAATGGGAGTCTATGGCAGCCCTATCAACGGATCATGAGAAAATGATGAAATTTGGTTCACTTGTAGTGATTGTCATGTCTAGAAATCTGACCAATTTTAGAGTCTCTAGGACCAACTCTATAGCGCCACCACCAGTTAAAAAATTCAACATTCTAAAGGTTATAACATTTGAACCATTTGCTCTAGAAAAATGTAATTTAGTACATCTGATTTGGCTCTTCATGCTGATGCTATTCAACATATTACATTAAGTCTCCGCCCATTACAGTAGCAGCCATTTTGAAAAGTACAGTAATCCGTTTTTTCGCTACTCCTCCTCCAAATTTTGTCCAATTTTGTCCAAACTTTGATCTGAGCTGCACAGAAATGACTGAACAGATTTTTTGTATTCATATTTGTTCAAAAGTTATGTTGTCATGAATTTCACGAGGTCGACCTGAAATTGCTATAGAGGCTGTATCTCGGCCAAAATTTGAGCAATCGAAACAAAAATTGGTACACTTGATCAATACCATGATCTGAGGTTCCATGCCAAATTTGGGAACAGCGCTATCTACAGTTCATGAGATCTGAAAAATGGTTATTTGGGCCAATAACTTTTGAACAGTTTGTCAGAAAATCAAGATCAACTTTATAAAATTGTTTGTAATGTTGTCATTTCAATTCCTTTATTATCCAAACAAGTATTGTACTAGTCTTTCTTCTTTTAATTAGAAATTAATCTATTTTTATTCATTCTATGTTCATTTTCATCTTAGCTTCTGATCATTTTGAGTTCATTCTTACCTATACTTCTGAACCAGCTGTTTTTCATGTACATTCAATTTCTGCTCTTTTTGCTCTTCTTGCTCTGCATTGCACTACAACTCAGACATTTGAGTGTGTGAAATGTATGCTGTGTTGCTCTTCTTTGTGAGTTCATTCTCATGAACTACTGAACTCTGACAGCTATATGACACTGTCTGCTCTGTGGTGCAAAGAGTTGAGTGACAGACACATGATCCAGAGACTGTGGGTTCGAGTCCCATGTGGGTCAACTTTATAAAATAGTTTGTAATGTTGTCATTTCAATTCCTTTATTATCCAAACAAGTATTGTACCAGTCTTTCTTCTTTTAATTAGAAATAAATCTATTTTTATTAATTCTATGTTCATTTTCATCTCAGCTTCTGGTCATTTTGAGTTCATTCTTACCTATACTTCTGAACCAGCTGTTTTTCATGTACATTCAATTTCTGCTCTTTTTGCTCTTCTTACTCTGCATTGCACTACATCTTAGACATTTGAGAGCATGAAATGTATGCTGTGTTGCTCTTCATTGTGAGTTCATTCTCATGAACTACTGAACTCGGACCGCTGTGTGACACTGTCTGCTCAGTGGCGCAAAGAGTTGAGGGACAGACACATGATCCAGAGATTGTGGGTTTGAATCCAACGTGGGGTGACTTTATAAAATTGTTTGTAATGTTGTCATTTCAATTCCTCTATCATCCCAAGAAGCTTCTGGTCATTTTGAGCTCATTCTCACCTCTACTTCTGAACCAGCTGTTTTTCATGTACATTCAATTTTTGCTGTTTTTGCTCTTCTTGCTCCGCACTGCACTACAGCTCAGACATTTGAGTGCTTAGTTTTATTATTATTATTATTATTATTATTATTATTATTATTATTTTTCCCGAATAGGAGTCTATGGCAGCCCTATCAACGGATCATGAGAAAATGATGAAATTTGGCACACTTGTAGTGATTGTCATGTCTAGAAATCTGACCAATTTTGGAGTCTCTAGGACCAACACTTTAGCGCCACCACCAGTTCAAAAATTCAACATTGTAAAGGTAATAACATTTGAACCATTTGCTCTAGAAAAATGTAATTTAGTACATCTGATTTGGCTCTTCATGCTGATGCTATTCAACATATTACATTAAGTCTCCGCCCATTACAGTAGCAGCCATTTTGAAAAGTACAGTAATCAGTTTTTTCGCTACTCCTCCTCCAAATTTTGTCCAATTTTGTCCAAACTTTGATCAGGTGATCCTTGTTCTGAGCTGCACAGAAATGACTGAACAGAGTTTTTGTATTCTTATTTATTCAAAAGTTATGTTGTCATGAAGTTAACGAGGTCGACCTGAAATTGCTATAGAGGCTGTATCTCAGCCAAACTTTGAGCAATCGAAACAAAAATTAGTACGCTTGATCAGGACCATGATCTGAGGTTCCATGCCAAATTTGGGAACAGCGCCACCTACAGTTCATGAGATCTGAAAAATGGCTCTTTTTTGAAGAGTTTGTCAGAAAGATCTTGGTGTTTATAGATTCCTTGGGCCATGCCGAATCCAAGGATATAGATTTTGTCAACATCAGATGTAGGGAAAACACCCTAGGAAGTAAAATTAGCTCAAATGAAATATTTAGGGAATTATAAAGAGTTTTTTTAGATTACGACCGAGCAACTGATTCGTCCAGCGTTCATTTGCTCGAGCCGTAATAAGCTCTTGTAACGGATATAAATATCCAACAATCGTGAAAACACTGATTAGAGCACGGTAACTTGATCACAGTTTAAGACATTAAATCATAAAGCACATAATACAAGACACTTTCCTTTTAAAATCTACAAGAGATTTTATTTATTCTAACACAAACTAATCTAACACAAAGGCACGCACACACACACACACACACACACACACACACACACATTCATACGCGTTGCAGTAAGAAGGAAATGGGAGAGAAAGAGTTTTGAAAGAGAGAGAGAGAGAGAGAGAGAGAGTATCTGATTAACCGAATTCCTATCCATGCATTTCAAGGACCAGAACGAACCATGAATCATTCATTTATGCACCAGTTCAGTTTTGGTCTGGAGGTACTTGCTTGCGTTGACTTAAAGGTGAATTTCCCTCGTCGTGCAGAGAGGGGTTTCCCAAGTCGATGATTGGTCCAGATCAGGTCCGTGTGGAACAATGAAGGAAGTCTCTTTGTCGCTGGAGTTGAAGCGGCAAAAGTCGTTGGTTGAACTTTGCGGCGAAACGTAGGACACGAGACTTTCAGCGGTAAAGGAAAATTAAGTAAAGAAAAGAAAAGTGAGTGAAGGTTGGATGGCTTGAATGAGCGGCTGGTCTGTTCTTCTTGTTACTCCATTGTTCTTGGTACTCTGGTCATGGTTTCTCTTACCAGAACTAACCAACTCCAGTTCGTTTACTAACCAACTTCTCTCCATTCACTATCTTGCAATATGATCATTTAAACTTAGTTGTTTGTCACACCTCTGAGGAGTCTTGGCCAATCAGACATTGTCCTGTTTCAAGAGGGCCTTCCTCTGCCCCCAATAAAACATAAGTGTCACATCCCGGTCTGTCTCTGCTTTAGCAGATTGCCATTTTAACATAATTGCTGTTAAATGGGATACAATACATTTTAAACAGATTTCATTCAAGTCAGGATATAGGAAAGGGGGAAAGAATCAAATTAAGTCCAAATAAGGCATACTTTCAGTCATTCAGTCAAGAGTTAACACATTTACATGAATTGTGAGTGTTTCTAAAGCATAACTGTTTACAGGTAGTACTTGTGGACACATAATGCAAAATGTATGTAGTTAAAAGATGTTTGATAAGTCCGTTAAAATTGTTGGAACAATTTTGAAGCAGATTTATTTGTTCAACAGTCTCTTTGGCTCTCCTGTGAAGTAAGGAAACAAAAGGGTCTGGATTGTCTCTCTGTCTTCTTGGGTGACCCTTTGGTATGTCGCTTCTGCTATCAGGAAGCATGTGTCGTAAAAGTAATCAGCCTGGCTTTATCTGCAGACGGTTCGGAGCCGGAACCTCAATTCTGAATTAGAATTATGTTTTGAAAGAATCATCATTCATTTGTCTGGTTCGTCCACAGTTGCTACATATCCCCCCTTTGTTCGGCGATGTGTTGAGATGAAGACACCGGCGGACACTGTGGAAAAATGGACAGAAGCAGACACACACAAAGCAACAACAAAACAACACCTCCATGATTGACCACTATACTGGTGCAGGGCATTAGATTATCTGAGTACTGATGGATTAAGTTCAATTTTGGGAGTGTTATTTTACATTGTCTCAGTATGTTAATGCTTGGATCAAATTGTGTGATTTAAATTGTTTGTTTCCTTATCTTCTAAATTGTTCTAGGTTGTTCTGGTGACATCATTTGTGGTAAAAATGATGTGACCCATCATGGAGCTCTCTCGGGCTCACATTTGAATTTTCAAATGGCTTTCAGACCTTAGGCGTGGTGCGTCAATCCTAATGTCATGACCTTGACCCTTATGGGGCAGACAGGTATTTTACCTTATAAAGAAGAAGGGAAAGAGAGGAAGAGGAAAACAAAACAAAATAAAACACTTAAGTGTTTCCTGGTATGGCTAACACTACTGCGTGCATCTAAGATGTCATGTACCAGCTTAATGAAAGGTGTTCTACTTGTTGGGCAGATGGTTGCATGTTTCTTATGGTGAATGTAGCTAAGTCGATGTTGAGCTAGGTTCTGAAACTAATATCTGTCTGTAGGAAGAGCATGTTGGTGAGTATGTTAATGTAGTGTAGTGTAAAATGTAATGTAGTGTAAAATGTAATGTAGTGCAGTGTAGGTATGGTCAGATCTGGTTCAGTCGGTCTTGCTCCCCCCTTTTCTTGAAGGGCTTAGATGAAGATTGGCTCTTTGCATCTTGGACTTGGGATGAGAGATCATCCCTAATTTGATGGGAGTCAGTCCAGTGAGGCAGGAAGTTCTTTGGCAGAAGGTAGGAGGAAGTTTGACATGGCTGTGTTGAGCTGTGGTGCAAAACTTTGTCTCCTACATTGCATTCCTTTTGTAATGCCTTCTGGTTGTGACAGACTGTCTGACCTTCTGTGCTTACTGTTGTTACTGTTGCACAAGCATGGTTCTTGAGATGGGAACTCGTTGGGTTTATTGGTGGGTGATGAGTGACCAGAACTGTGTTCTCTGGTACTATTGAGTTTCCAGCGGTGTTTGGCTGCAAGAGACCGCTTCGTTCTGTGCTGTTGTAGAACAGGTGGCAGTCATCTCCATTTGGAAGGTGGATCAGGTGATCACTGACCTTCCGTTCCGTCTCTAGTCATAACGAGGGTGACTGATCCTTGTGATCGTCGCTGTTTATGTTGTTTGCAAAGAACGCTGTAATTTGCCTCATCAGTTGTTCCATGTCTTCTGAGGTGGAACTGTCTTGTTCTTGGGCGTTCTTGTTCTCAGTGCTGTGTTTAACTGAGTGATGCAAAGGTGGGTTCCGCCGTCGCTTACCCACAGTGGATGCATTTGAATGTGTTGGTTGGTGGACTTTGGCTGTCCAGTTTGGATCCCAGATGTTTCTTTCTGGTGGGTTTCTTGAGAAGTGTGGCTGGTCCCATGGCATTTTCCAGCTGTCGGTGTGGAAGCTGTCAGTGGCATGGGGGTCACGTTCTCCGTGTCCTTTATGACAGGCTGTGGCATTGTCATGCCACTGGCTGTCTTGCAGTGCACGGCTTGAGTCTTGGCTGCCGGAGTTTGAAATTGTGGCTGTTTTCAAACCTTTCTTTGAGTTCATCTTCTGTTTGATGTAGGCCTTGTGTGTCAAGTCACGTAGCTTTTGGATTGACATTGTGCTTGGGCAGGCCATGACGCCAAGATGGTGACTTAGTCCAGGGTGCAGGTTTCTCAGGAAGAGGGTTTTGAAGTTCACATCCTCTTCAAGTTCAGGTTCGTGATGTGCACCTAAGTAGGCTTGTCGGAAACGGTTGTAGTAAGCTTGGGGAGTCTCTTGTCGACCTTGTTTGGTTTCCAAGGCGACTAACAGTCCATGTTCAGACTCTGGGCCTGTAAATTCTTTGATCAGTGACTCACGTAATAGCTGGTAGTTGTGCTTAACGTGAACAGGTTGTCGATCTAAGAAGCTTCGTACCTCTGGGCTGGATGTGGACCTGAGGAGATACAACCGGTCTCTGTCAGTCACATTGGGTCTCACCTCTAGGTAGAAGTCAATATCTCGGAGGTAAGTCTGGATGTTGTGGTTCTCCATGGAGTTCGGGTTGAACTGTGTGATGTTCTTAGCCAGCTTGTTAAGGTCTTTAAGGGTCATCTCGTGTGCAACTTTGGGGTCTGCATGGATGAGCTCTCTTTGGTTGACAGGGAAGAATTCTGTAGTGAAGGCCGGTGATGTTGTGGGTTGTGGCCACTCACTTCTTCCGTTGCATGGCAGTTCTTGGATGGGGGACTCTGTTGTGCTCAGCTGTGGTGATGCTGAGGGAGGCCCCTCCCTTCTTGACTCTGGTTTCTGGGTGTGAACATGTTTAAGTTCATTTCTAACCATGTAGAGCTTGCCGTTGGCATCGTCTAATTGTTGGTTTAGATGGTCCATTTCAGTGCTGTACCATTTCAAATGGTCTTCCAGAGCATTGATTTTAAAGTTCTTATCTTTAATGTCAGAATTGGCATTTTCTAGTTGGTTTACCAGGTGACATTGGACAGTCTTTAATTCTTGCTTGTCACGTTCCGCAACGGCAAGGGCTTCTTGGAGCTTGTCAACTTGTTCCTTTGTTTCTTGCTCCACAAGTTTGTCTTGAGCTTTCACCTTGTGCTGGTCTGCGCAGCGTTGGATGTGCATCAGCTCTCTCAGGAACTTAGTGGTCTGACGTTTGAAGTCGTCTTGGACTTTCACTTCCAGCTTGTCTATGCGGCTCTGGGCACGTGTCAGCTCCTCCTGTAGGTGGGTGATGTGCTTGTCGCTTAGTTTCAGCTGGGCTGTGAAGGCAATGCTTAGAGAATTGGTTATCTTGCCTAGTTCAGTGTGGTCTTGGTTCTGGCTTGAATCATGCATCGGGAATCTTCTCAGAATTATGATTATTATTAAAAATAATAACAGTTCAATTGTCTTTGGCATGAGGCAGTTTGTAATGCCGCTGAGCCAGGCGTCCACATCTTGGGCAGTGGGGTTTTCCGTCTGCGACATGTTGGCACGCTGGGGAGAAGAGACTGACACAGATCTGTGTGGGGTGCAAGCCTATATGTGGTGGAACAGCTAAGTGTCGTTCAGTGAATGTACACCAATCGTGAAGTGTGATGGCTACGTGTTGGTCTCAGAGTGTAGACAGGTAGGCTAGTGATGAGAAGGCTTTGTCACTCAACTGAGTAAGAGAGAGAAAGAGAAAAAGTTAAAACAAAATTTCAATAGATGAAATATTTTCTATAAATATTTTCTATTAATGAAAAACTGTTTTCAACTCGTGATGTGAGGACTTTGTCACTCAACTGAGAAAGGGAAAAGAGAGAAAATGTTAAAACAAATTGTAAGTTTTTTTTTTCAATTTAGAGAAATATTTATTTCAAATAAATATTTTCCATTAATGAAAAGCTGTTTCTAAAGTAAAAGAAAAGAACATATATATATTATTGTTTATGTTTGCAAGGACAATAAGACAATAATAATGCTGATACCTCTTTTCTTAGTTTGACAGGATTGACACCACACACCTTCAGTTGAACTGCTTACCAGGGATGCTGTGAAGGCAACGGTTGCTCAACACTTGTCTCTGTTAAATGTTCTTGGAGGAAATGTCAAAATTTAAGTTGCGTTTACAAATGCAGGGAGTATGGAGAACCCAAAAGGGTTTGATTAAAATCAAATACCTAATGAATTGTTTCTTTGGAAAGATTGTGTTTTTCTTTCTTTAGAATTGATTGATGGTTCGTCCAAGCTTGATCCCTACAAATCTGAAGAATAAGATGGAAGAAAGGAGGATAGAACAGGAAAGACGTGAGGAAAAGGAAAGGGGAGGAGACCAGATCCACAAATGGCTCTGAAGCCTTTGTCTAATTACGAGTATAGAATTGGTAGTTGATGAACAACTAAACACATGAGAATACAATTTTTAGTAAAGAGAGGGTTGTCTCTGATTGATTTGAAACTCGTAAGATATCAATGTCTCCTATTGAGGCTCAGGTGTGTCGTTCCTAAGCTAGAATACAAAGAGGAAAGGAAAACGGTAAGAAAGAGAAAACAAATGACAATAATGGGATGAGATAAGAAAAAGGGAATTAAACAAAGAGGTAAATGAATGAATAAAATAGAGTGGCTAAGTTTATAACCAAGAAAAGGAAAAGAAAGATATAACGCAATAAAATAATGAACAAATGTGAGTCAAAATTAGGAAAACTTTGGTGGAATAAGTTTGCTTAAACTTTTAAAGTTCAAGGCTTATTCATACCTGAAGTAATTAGATCTAAAATATAATTTTAGTCATGAAATTAGAAATAATGGAAATTTGGAAATGTAGAAATCATTTAAAATTACTTTCTAGAAAAATAGGGTTTCAATTTAAATTTAATTAGTTTTATTAAATTCAAATTTGACAATTAAAATTGTAAGCCAGTATTTCTTTTTCAAGTCAAATGCAGGTAAAACGATTAATAATTGTAAACCAATATTTTTCTTTTCAAGTAAAATATAGGTAAAGTAATAAGTGAGAAAGTAAAGGGGAAAATAAGAAGGAAAGACCAACAAGTGTACATAAAATTGAAGTGTTTTAGGTGGTTAAATCACTCTATAGTTGCTCACACAGACACTGCTTTCACACAATGATGTTAACTAGCTTAGCTTCGAGGCTAAAGGCTTTAGCATATGAACTTCAATGTAAACAACTGCAGAGGTTAGCTTAGCAACACCGTGCGGTTTGTTTACAATGACGTTCTTCCGGAAGCGTTGGTTAAGACTTCCGTGCCACGACTGTAACTATGGCGACCAAACAAAATGATAGTGGCGAACATGTGAATTACATCAAATACATGTAACTGTACAAATGAAAGACACATGCACGTACAATCAAGCGTTACGTGAAATGTCGGCGCATTTCAACTCTATAAATAAGAGACACCACTCGTAGCTGTTTTACGACGTGGGGCTTAAACTTTAAGTGATAGCTTTCTGCTGTAATAGATGGAAAAAATCGCGACCTCGGCGGGTCTCTATTTGCACGCAAAATATAACAGTTTCAAATCACTTAAATTGCGCTCGGACATACGTAGTGTTACACGAGCTCAAACAAGCAAGCGTGTAGCGTTTAGCAAAAGGGAGAATATAGCAGATTGAGTACAGTGGAACACGCACTATAATCAGTTTAGCTATAAATATAAAACAAGCAAGCGTATAGCGTTACTGTTTTACAAAGGGGAAAATAGCAGATTGAGTACAGTGGAACACGCACTATAACCAGTTTAGCTATAAATATAAAACAAGCAAGCGTATAGCGTTACTGTTTTACAAAGGGAGAATATAGCAGATTTAGTACAGTGGAACACGCACTGACACTTTAGCTATAAATATATGGTTTTAGAAACAGATCGAGGAACACGCTCGATCTTGCCGTTCTGTGAGGAGAGTATTCGTCCTGCACAGACTATTTTAACTAAATGCAGTTTAGTTTCAATTCAGCTCTCTGATACACAATAACGTTATTATAGCTATTTGAATGACGCTGGAACACGCAGACATCAGGATAGCTATAAACAAGGCATTCTAGAATTTAAGGAACACGCTTAATTCTTACCTTATAGTATGTGTGATACAGATCTGAAATTTACTGCAGACTGGAGTTTAGAGACAAGACAGCAGACTGGGGTTACAGCTCTCACTCATTCAGGCACTCGTTCAAACGGACCGCGCCGTGCGCGCTGCATACGTCACACAAACACTGAGGGGTTTAATAATTTGCGTTGTTAAAAAGAAAAATGACTTGATATGTGCTCCAAATTTAGATTACACTGCCCGAATTATTCTCCACCATTACTGTAGGGAAAACACCCTAGGAAGTAAAATTAGCTCAAATGAAATATTTAGGGAATTATAAAGAGTTTTTTTAGATTACGACCGAGCAACTGATTCGTCCAGCGTTCATTTGCTCGAGCCGTAATAAGCTCTTGTAACGGATATAAATATCCAACAATCGTGAAAACACTGATTAGAGCACGGTAACTTGATCACAGTTTAAGACATTAAATCATAAAGCACATAATACAAGACACTTTCCTTTTAAAATCTACAAGAGATTTTATTTATTCTAACACAAACTAATCTAACACAAAGGCACGCACACACACACACACACACACACATTCATACGCGTTGCAGTAAGAAGGAAATGGGAGAGAAAGAGTTTTGAAAGAGAGAGAGAGAGAGAGAGAGAGAGAGTATCTGATTAACCGAATTCCTATCCATGCATTTCAAGGACCAGAACGAACCATGAATCATTCATTTATGCACCAGTTCAGTTTTGGTCTGGAGGTACTTGCTTGCGTTGACTTAAAGGTGAATTTCCCTCGTCGTGCAGAGAGTGGTTTCCCAAGTCGATGATTGGTCCAGATCAGGTCCGTGTGGAACAATGAAGGAAGTCTCTTTGTCGCTGGAGTTGAAGCAGCAAAAGTCGTTGGTTGAACTTTGCGGCGAAACGTAGGACACGAGACTTTCAGCGGTATAGGAAAATTAAGTAAAGAAAAGAAAAGTGAGTGAAGGTTGGATGGCTTGAATGAGCGGCTGGTCTGTTCTTCTTGTTACTCCATTGTTCTTGGTACTCTGGTCATGGTTTCTCTTACCAGAACTAACCAACTCCAGTTCGTTTACTAACCAACTTCTCTCCATACACTATCTTGCAATATGATCATTTAAACTTAGTTGTTTGTCACACCTCTGAGGAGTCTTGGCCAATCAGACATTGTCCTGTTTCAAGAGGGCCTTCCTCTGCCCCCAATAAAACATAAGTGTCACATCCCGGTCTGTCTCTGCTTTAGCAGATTGCCATTTTAACATAATTGCTGTTAAATGGGATACAATACATTTTAAACAGATTTCATTCAAGTCAGGATATAGGAAAGGGGGAAAGAATCAAATTAAGTCCAAATAAGGCATACTTTCAGTCATTCAGTCAAGAGTTAACACATTTACATGAATTGTGAGTGTTTCTAAAGCATAACTGTTTACAGGTAGTACTTGTGGACACATAATGCAAAATGTATGTAGTTAAAAGATGTTTGATAAGTCCGTTAAAATTGTTGGAACAATTTTGAAGCAGATTTATTTGTTCAACAGTCTCTTTGGCTCTCCTGTGAAGTAAGGAAACAAAAGGGTCTGGATTGTCTCTCTGTCTTCTTGGGTGACCCTTTGGTATGTCGCTTCTGCTATCAGGAAGCATGTGTCGTAAAAGTAATCAGCCTGGCTTTATCTGCAGACGGTTCGGAGCCGGAACCTCAATTCTGAATTAGAATTATGTTTTGAAAGAATCATCATTCATTTGTCTGGTTCGTCCACAGTTGCTACATCAGATGATACGCATGTCTGCCATTTTGAATTTTGTCATAAATTGCAATATCTTTTAAACAATTTGACATATCTTCACCAAAATTGGTACGTATGACCTTTAGAAGGTCCTGCAGGTACCTAAGAAGTTTCAACACAGCGCCACCTATTGTTCCACAGATGTAAGGATTATTTCAAAAATGCTTATAACTTTTGAAAACATTTTCCAAAATGTGTATGATTTATGTCATTTTATTCCCTGGCTTATGCCGATTCCGACAATGTGTCATTTGTCATTTTCCTTAAATGTACCTGTCCGCCATATTGAAATAAATGAAAAACAGTTTTTTCGCTACTCCTCCTACAAATTTTGTTAAATTTTGTCCAAAATCAGCTCAGGTGATCTTTGGACCGAGCTGCACAGTAATGACTGAACGGATTTTTGATGTTCCCTACCGTTCCTGAGATATTCCTCTCTGAATGTGACCTTGCTTGTGTTTGTTGTCTTATGCTAATTAGCTTAGCATGCTAATTGGTTATTTTGTACAAATTGCTTCTGTTCCTGATATTGAATGTTTCTGAGAATGATCTAAACTAAAATTTATAAATATAACATATGGTGCATTTTTATAAAAAATCTTCATTGTGAGTTCATTCTCATGAACCACTGAACTCCAACAACTGCGTGACACTGCTGTCCAGTGGCGCAAAGTGTTGAGTGACAGACACATGACAAAGAGACTGTGGGTTTGAGTCCCGTCTGGGGCAACTTTATAAAATTGTTTGTAATGTTGTCATTTCAATTCCTTTATTATCCCAATAAGTATTTTAGTAGTCTTTCTTCTTTTAATTAGAGATAAATCTATTTTTGTTAATTCTGTGTTCATTTTCATCTCAGCTTCTGGTCATTTTGAGCTCACTCTTACCTCTACTTTGAACCAGCTTTCGTTTACATTCAATTTCTTGAAATGCTGTTTGCTGTGCTGTTTGCAGTGTTGCTCTGCTTGCTGTGTTGATCAGCTTTCTGTGCTGTTTTGTTTGCAGTGCTGCTCTGCTTGCAATGCTGCTCTGTTTGCTGTGCTGTTTACATTCACACTGTTCATTTTCACTTAAACTTCTCTACATTCTGAGTTTATTCTCACCTGTAATTCTGAACTAGCTGTTTTCCATGTTATTTCAATTTCTGCTTATTTTGCTCTGCAGCTACAGCACGTTGAACTACATAATGATCTAAATTAAAGTTAAGTATAACATGCGTTTTTTTTTTGTTTGTTTGTTTTTTTTTAATAAAAGCTTCGAGTTCATTCTTACATAGACTACTGTAGCTTGACAGGCACGTGTAAGCATCTACCCAGTGTCGCAATGACTTGAGTGTCAGTAACCAGATCCATAGACTGTGGGTTTGAGTCCCATGTGGGGCTTATTAAAATTGTTTGTACAGTGTCATTTCAATTCCTTTATTATCCCAGTAAGTATTGTACTAGTCTTATTTCTATTTTCATCTTAGCTTCTGGTCATTTTTTAAACAGTTTTTGCTTACATTGTAAACAGAATTATTAAAAGTCAGACTTGACATAAATTGGTTAAGTTCCTGTAGTTAAATACTCCATCTTAGTGTGATAAGTTATCTTCATATCTCTTTTTGGCATTGTGTGTAAAATAGAGAGCAAAAGGGTATGGTTAGATGTTGGTGGTCTTCAAAGTAAACCCATTTTGTTAGTTGCTCTGGCTTTTGTATATGCCATGTTAAAAATAAAAAAATACTTTAAATAACACCAACGTGTAGTCAAAGGATCAACCATTTCCCATGGCCACTTTGGCAAATTACATAATTTTGTTCCAAGGATAGCATCACTGATCAAACAATTATACATTTTATTCCTAAGTGTAAAGTATACTTTCCATGCAAGAAATACTACAAGTTCATAACCATTCAGGTGGGTCAATATTTTAACTGCTGTCCTAAAGACAATTGCTTACTCAATTTAGCATGTCCAAATAAAATTACTTTAACAGCCTACTACAAATGAAATGAAAATCATTCAAATGTTCTACCCTGTAAGGACCACTTTTATGAACTACTTTTATAAAAGGCACCAAGTTAATGTGTAGGACGTGCAATTAATACACCAAGTAGTGTCTATATACATTCAACACAGAGGAATTTGATAGAGTAAATGGTATATAACTAGAGACAAAGTTGAATCAATGTGTTTTTATTACATTTACACATAAAATTGTGCCTTAAACCCCAGCGAGCAAGCCAAAAGCCGACAGTGGCAAGGAAAAACTCCCATAGATAGTAAGGTGGAACATCATGGGCAAAATAATAAGACATGGACATAGTTGTGGAGCATAATCAGCAGAGTGGTAATGGAAGAAACCTTGGGAGGAACCAGACTCAGCAGGGGCAGGCCATCCTCCTTTGGCTGGCACATATTTAAGCAAGTATACATAGGCCAAATATAGTACATGCCATCCATTCAACATTGTTACTGGAGATTATGTATTCATTTTTAAAACAACATCACGGACTGTTGACTGCCTGCATCAGTTTAGAGTTCTTTTAGGACATTTTGTGAACTGAAAGTTGATGTTGCTGTTGATTAGTAAAAGGGGAAAGCTATAAAAGTTATTACAAAATTTATTTTTTCAGCAACAAATTGTAATATATTAAATTGTAGAATACCTTTTTAATCAGTTTTACACTTATTTATAGGAGTTCATGGAGCAGAGAATATGGAGAAGTAATGACTTCAGTGCATTTCAGGAATCTGAAAATTCACATTCACTGAAAAAAAAAAAAAAAAAAAAAAAAAAAAAGTCAAAGCTTCACAAAACATTTTACAAATAATGTAGACAGTCTGTTAGCTTACCTTTTTGTTAGTAGTGGACATTTGTTTAGAAGTTTGTGGACCTCAGAATATAATATATTAGTGCACAAATCTGAAAGTGTACCATTAGTAGATGGATCTGTGCTTGAAGGAAAAAACACCAATTTCAGATTTACAGACATAAAATGAACTTTACATTTTTATCAGTTGTACACTTTATAGGAATTCGTGAAGCAAAGCATCACAATCTTGTGATGGGTATATGGAGAAAGTTATGACCAGTGCATTTCAGAAATTAATATATTACATTTGATAAACATTGATCTTCATAAGTGAAGGGTTTACACAATACAATATTTTGCATCTGATGTAGACACTGTTAGCTTACCTTTTTGTCAGTAGTGGACATTTGTATAGGAGTTTGTAGACTTCAGAATAACAGTACTAGAGTTGCAGCACAAATCTGCAAGTGTACCATTAGTAGATTAATTAGTAGGTTATTTAGTGCTTGAAGTAAAGTGTCAGTTTAAGTTTTGTAGACATTATACAATTTACTTTACCTTTTTGTCAGTTGTGCACCTCTTTTATAGAAGTTCATAGAGCAGAAAATCTTGTCATTGGTATATGGAGGAAGTTATGACTTCAGTTCATTTTAGACATCTGCAGAGATTAAAGTAGATCATCTTCAATGAATGTAAAGTCAAGGGTTTACATTTTAGGGGTTAACATTTTGCAATTCATGTAGAAAAGTGTTAATTAGCTTACCTTACCTTTTTTTTTTTTTTTTAAGTAGACATTTGAATAAGAGTTTGCGGACTTTGTAATATCATTGAGTTGTTGCACTCAAAAAAATGATTCTAGCTGCTTGTTCAGTTTATTTAAATAAAATAAGCTGAACCAACACAAATCTTTAGTTTTTTACTTAATTGGCATTCGCACTCAATTGTATTATGTTAAATGAAATTAAATTTGCAAAATGTTAGGTCAACCTAAACCATTTGTGTTGGGACTACATGAATCATTTATGTTGCATTGATTGAACCTGGGCAGTGGATTTCTAGTTCCCAGCATGCTTTGCATAGGGAAAGATTGGGACAGTAAATGTTGAACTTAAGTGCTGTTTAATGTGTTTTTTAGTAAAGGGAAATACCTTTTAAAGTTTGAAGTTCAGTTATATTTGACATTTAAAAGAGTTTATGTTATGTCGATTTTTTGAGGTTACCATTATGCTGAAGTGTAGACCTTGTGGTTAGGCTCTAGGTGGCTATGTAAAACAAATTTATATTGTTTTCAACGAGCATTAATTGTGCTCAAGCCAGTAATGAGAAGTTCTTTATCTGATCATTACTTGCATGCTATAAATGTTACTTAGCATATGAATAAGTGTTATTTTAGTTTAGTTTTTATAGAAATATAAATAAATTACTTGGAGGGCCAGTACAAATTTTACACAGTCTACATATGGTCATCAGCTTTTCCCCTCTCAATGGTAATGAAACATGTATGTCTGTGTACAACAGCTACTCAAAACCTAAGCACAAGCGCACATCTTCACCATGATGGTAACAAAAAAAAAAAAAAAAAGCACTGGTTGGATCAACAAGAATGAATTATGTTCAGGAAACATACACAGAATACGTCAATTGAAACTGGTGTGATCTCATTCAATTAGGATGAATTTCACTCATTAGTACAATTAACCTAGCTTAAGTTCAAATAAATCAGTTCAACTGTGTGGAAATAGGTGTCATAATTGAATTAAGTTAGACCAACAAGTTATTTTTTTGAGTGTGCACAAATCTGAAAAGTGTATTTGTTAGTAGGTTAATCAGTGCTCAGAGTAAAGTATCAGTTTAAGCTTTGTAGAAATTATACAATTAAATTTACCTTTTTATCAGTTTTGTGCTGCTTTATAAAAATTCCTGGAGAACAATCTCATGGGTATATAGAGGAGGTTAAGGCTTCAGTTCAGAAATCTGAAAAGATAGCATTCATTGAATATGGACTGCTTGGTAAAAGTAAAGGATTTACACAAAAAATTCATTTTGGAAGTAATGTAGACACTTACCTTTTTACCAGTAGTGGACATTTGTATGAGTTTGTGGACCTTGGAAATATTTATTTGTTGCACAAATCTGAAAAGTGTATTGTTAGTAGGTTATTTAGTGCTTGAAGTAAAGTGTCCGTTTAAGTTTTGTAGATATTATACAATTAAAAGGTACAATTTGTGATATTTTTTTCCGCTAGAGGTCGCTAGAAGCCTATTCAAAACAAAGGCGTAGTTTGATGACGCAAAGTTTTAGAGCGGAAACTTGGGACATGTGGTCTCCATATCAACGGACGGTGCAAAAGAATAGGGATTGGAGTCTGGAAGAACTCATGTTCGTGGATGCGATTATTAACGTTACTGTAGTATGAAGCAGAGCAGGAGCGAGTGTTGTGGAGCTGAACGAGGAGCTGGAGCGATTGATCAACACATGCCTCACGAGCAGCGGGACTTTTATTATGACACAGTCACCGGCGCCGCTTCCGCTTTTCCGGTCATGAGTTTACGGGAGCTGTCCTTGTCGACAGAACCAGCGGCAGATGGTAAACAGTAATTATGTTCCATAAATAAGTAACACAATCCACCATAAAACGTGCAAGAAGTAAATAAGGAACTGCTTGAAGCAAGCTAGTGGTTTGCTGGACGCTAGACTCTACTTCGCATTGGTCCACGGCACTGTTGTCATGTGGTTTCTACGTCAGTAAAGGCGGTAACAAAGGTAACTGACGTCATTGACAGGCGACTGCACTGCCCCGTGTCACTGTTTAGAATGGGAATTTTCTCATGATTTGCAAGTAGTTGAAAACATTAGAGATATTGTTTGTAATCAGCTGGACAAAATATATAACACTAGGCTAGTGGTTTTTGGATATTTTACTGCAAAAATTTTACATATTGTACCTTTAAATCTACCTTTTTGTCAGTTGTGCACGGTTTTATAAATGGAGTACAGAATCTCATTATGGGTATATGGAGGAAGGCATGACTTCAGTGCATTTCAGAAATCTGCAAAGATTACATTCATTGAACATGAACCGCTTCAAGGTACAGGATTTACACAAAACAATTTGGAAATAATGTAGACAGTGTTAGCTTACTTTTTTTGCCAGTAGTGGATATTTATAGGCATTTGTGGACCTTGGAAACATTGATTTGTTACATAAATCTGAAAAGTGTATTGTTAGGAGGTTAATCAGTACTCAAAGTAAAGTATCAGTTTAAGTTTTGTAGACATACAAATCAATTTACCTTTCTATCAGTTGTGTGCTACTTTATAAAAACAATTCATGGAGAACAATCTCATAGGTATATAGGGGAAGTTATGGCTTCAGTACAGAAATCTGAAAAGATATCATTCATTGAACATTGACTGCTTGGTAAAAGTAAAGGATCTACTCAAAAATACATTTTGGAAGTAAGGTAGACACTTAGCTTACCATTTGTCAGTAGTGGATATTTTTGTATAAGCTTATTCAGTGAATCTGAAAATATTGTTAGTTGATTAAAATATTTTAAAAGGCATTGCTTAATGTTTTAAACTTTAATGTACACAAGGACAAGCATGTCAACTTACTTTATGTGGGCTTTTGTACATGTTTCTACATGTTTTCATGTAGTTATATTAACTTCATTGCGTTGTTATAAAACAACTGGAGGAATGCAGGCAGTCTTTGTGAATGCTTCCTATGCTGTTTGGAAGCATCCAGTGTTGTTTGTATGGCTTTGGCTATAGCAGAAATTTGATTGAAAACATTTCAGCTAAAAATTGAAAACGGTCTTAAAAAAAAATAGATAAAAAAAAAAGCATCAATTGAATTTGACAGAAACCTTGGCTAGATGAGCTTTGGAGCTCCAGAAAGAAGAGCAGTTATGGGAGATGTAGGATTGTGCATGACTGTCATTAAATAGGACTTGGTATGGAATGGCCAGGACTCCGTGGAACTTAGAATCTCGAGATGGGTGTGACATGGTATAAAAAAAAAAAAAATGCAATGTGGTGATACAAATTTCTCAGTTCAGTGTGTTGCATCATTCAGATATATATTACCTTACTTGAGTTTTGTAACACTAATACACTTTCAGGAATTAAACAGCTGCATCTTCAAAAAAAAATTTATATATATATATATATATATTAGAGTGAACAGTCTGATAGTCTAATAATGTACCTTTTCTATTTGCAAACTTGTACAGGACTTTGGGGATCTCAATCTCAGAGTGAGTGTAGCATGGTAGGGACAAAGAAAAGAAAAGAATGCAGTTAAATTGCATTAGAAACATCAATATATTACCTTACTGAAACTAGTACTGCTTCATGATAACTGTAATATGTTGCGACAATTTCAGTTGTAACATGCTCTGCATCTTTAATGTAGACATGGTCTATTAATGTGCCTTTTTCAGTTGTAGGATATTGCACATGTTGACTGTATCCATGGAGTTCCATTAATGTTGCAATTGAAGATGTTGTTAAGATATCCTCATTGAAGTCTCCCATAATTGCTTTCTTTCCTGGATGTTTTTCCAGCTCAGCAATGACATGTAACATATTTTGTCGAAACATGTCAATTTGATATGAATTAGGCCTGTATAGCAGAGCAGCATTCAAACTGATATGTGGAACTGAGAAGTATAGACATTCCAAATTGCAAGGTTCTGGAATGACAACTTGAGCAAGCAGGTTTTCACAAGAGTAAAGTGCAACTCCACCTCCTCGCTGTCGTTTTAAATTGGTGAAAAGTGGAGTACTGTTGTCATAGCATCTAGCTCTTGGATTATGCTTGAAGATAAATCCCGGTATCTGCACTTTATCTTCAACTTTTAGCCATGTTTCAGTTAAACAAATACAATCTGCATTCATAAGTTGTCTGTGAGCTTAAATATCTTGAACATGAGCTTGAAGACTTTGTACATTATGAAGAGCAATTGTAAATAAACCAGGTGTCTTTGTGAAACTGTAATTTTCCAATGGAAATTTTGGCATGTATTTCATTGCCAACTCAATTTTATCATTACAGTATATGGCAGACTCCTTGAAGTTTTGAATTATTAGTCCATTGAGAGTCCTCACACGACTCACTGCAACATATGCTTGTCCTGAAGTAAAGATCTTCTCAAGCGATACGACAGCTTTATCTACTGTGAGTCCTTGCACTTTGTGAACAGTGCATGCCTATGCCAATCTAAGTGGAAACTGACGTCTTAAACCACCGTCATTTGTGACTTGATCTTCTTGCACTTCGATTACAGTAGAATTTCAGGAAAATGTGTGTCGTTGTTTGGATCTCTGAATTTTACCCACATTTGGATCATCAAATTCCACATGAATAGCTGATGGAAAATCATCATCAACATCATCCTCATCTGGCTGTTTTTGACTTCTGCTGATGTGAACAACTGTACCAAAGGCTCCATTAACAAGTCCATCAGAAACATCAACGTTTTTCTTTAACATAACTCTTGCTCCAACACCTAAGGAAACACATTTATCCAAACAGGAGTTGAAAACTCTTGTATGAAATCCAACTTTTGCTTCAGTCCTTCCAGTTTTTGGATTTCTCACAAAATCTTGACCTCGAATACTGATTGCGTCAGGACAAACCTCATTTAGTCTTTGAATGTTGCATTTATCAACCTCTTCATTTGTAGGAAATATATGAACATCACTGCATTCTTCTCCTGTTTCACATTGCTTCAACATGTTTATGTCATTTGAGCTTAGAGGTTCATTTTTTTTTTTACGAACTCTCAGACGATTTAAGGTTTCAGCAAAAGATACATCTTGTTGTCTAACAACTTGAGTTAATTCAGCAATTTCAAAGTTATTGTCCCAAAGGTTCACTCCTTTTGTATCAGCATAGTGTGGAGTTCCCTTAACAGGTGGCAGCTGATAAAAATCTCCAACAGCTATGAGACTTACTTTACCAAAGAGGGAGTAGTCACCAGTTTGTTTGATTTGTCTCAATCTCCCATGAACATATGACAAAAGGTGATGGTCAACCATGGATACTTCATCCATAATCAAAATCTGCAAACATCCCATTTTGGAACGAAGAGAATTGATTTTGTCATCACTTAGTGGTTGATACGGTAGTTTGACATTAGCACCAATTGAAAAAGTGTTGTGGATAGTGGCAGCGCCAATGTTGAATGCTGCTACTCCAGTTGATGCACATAAAATCACACACCTATCATCAGGCTTTTCAGACAGCTGGGATAAGAGCCTAGAAGATTCATAGTAGATTGCTTTGATTAAATGTCTTTTTCCTGTGCCTGCTCCACCAGTAACAAACAAGCGAAATGGTTCAGGGTTCTCTCCAAGCAGTTTTTGTAGACACCATTTGCGAACTTTGTAAAATATTGCAGATTGTTTAGTGTTTAATGATCTTAGTAGAGACAATGCTTCATCTCTAGACATTGTAGCATTGCTGGTCTCAATTGTGAATGCAGTTCGAGGGTTCGCTACAAGATCTGGAATAAGTGTGTCAGAATCATCTTCATCAGGAAGGATATTATTCTTCATTAGTTCGATACATTCATGACGCTGTTTCTCCGTTTCAGGACACAATGCAGCCCAAGCATCTTCCAAATCGACACCCTGCTCCAAGAGCTGTTGAGCTCTGTCTATTTTGTCACTTTCCTTTTCAAACATTTCTCGATTAGAATCAACAATGTCTTTCACTTTTGTCACATTACTGCCACATTTCACAGCACCATTGTTGTAGAAATCATCATAAGTGTTGAAATTCTCAGGCTTCAGCTGATAATCTTCGTATTGTGGTAAAAAAAAGTTGTAACATTGAATGATGGTACTTCTCTGGATCTTTTGTCAGGGAAAATCTTGGATACCTTACCACTGCAGGTTCGGTTCGAGTTCTTCGCATCATATAACCACAGTTGTTGTCAAGCTTGATCACTTTTTCTTTGGAGGATTAGTTTTGTGAAGAAAGCTCAGATTTTGACAATATCCTGTATTCTGAACAAAAGCTGGCAAGACACAGAATCTCAAACTGTTGTGTTTTTGGTCTACTCTTGTACCGGTCAACCAGACTATTCATCCAAAAACAACTCTCTTCACCAGACTGGTCATCTTTGTTTTGGAGAACACGTAAAGGCAAACTCATCTTTACAGGGTCCATTCCAATAGGAATAAACTGGACTTTGCGAGAGCATTCTTTCAAGTGCATACCTGTTAGTCGATACACTGCCTCTTGTGCAGAAATTTCTCTGTTGTGTAGATATACACTACCCAACATTTTTAATGCTGATCTTGCTTCAAGATTGCCATTCATACCTTCATTTTGTGTACGTTGCAACAACAGTCCCATTTCTTGTTCCGCTTTTGTGATGTAACTAATTATATAAACCACTACTGAGTAAGCATCTGTGACATATTGGATATCCATATTGCCCTGCCATGCATGCAATAAATGTTTGTTATATTGGTTTACCCAAACATCTTTTGGATTTCGTTTCAAGACGATACTTTTCTTCTTGGAACATTTCTTGTATGCTTTTTCAAACACAGCTTGATTAATTCCAATGGATTGAAAAAATGCATCTGTTGAATCAAAATGGACTTCAGAATCTGTCAATGCAGTTTTGATTTTCTTCAAAATTGCACTTGCGGTCTCATTTCCATCATTGCCTTTCAAATTATCTTGAATAGCTCTTGTTACAAAGGTGCGGCTAGATGGTCTTGGAAAATTAAATCTACAAACTGTTTTTTTCTTCCGGCATGTCTTAGAATGTCTGCTGCTGTGCTTCTGAACACTGTTGACAGTCTCATACAGTTCAGTTTCATCTTCACTTGGTGTCTCACAAGTGATGCAATGATCTATGAAAGCAGCAACCAAAGCATCATTGTCTTCATTGTCTTCATTTAACTTTGGAGCATGTTCAACCCAAAACAGACAGTGAACATGAGGAGAGCCACGCTGTTGAAACTCTACACGATAAGAGTAGTCTTTTATCTTTCCAATCGGTTGAGCAGGTGACATAATGACTGTGACGAGCAGGGCGGGCGAGAGCCGTGAGGGAACGGCGCGAGGCCGGTGACGCAAGTGATAATGAGCGTCACCTGCGAGGCGTGCCGGCCTCGAGTCTCTCACGGAGGAGCTCCGGAGGCATAAAAGGAGGAGCGACTACAATGAAGGACGAGAGAGGACCAGGCCTGGACTTTATTTTATGTTTTATTATGTTTGTGTGGCCGGCAGACGTCCGCGAGGGTCTGCCGGCATTACTATCGTTTTGTTGTTTGTTTATTTTTATATTAAAGTTTTGTTGAATGTTCGCCGGTTCCCGCCTCCTTCTTCCCACAACTACTAACCGTGTTACATTGGTGCCGAAACCCGGGAGGAAGGAGGGACATGCTGTCGGAGAGCCCTCGCTGCTGAGGGGGATCGCGATGCTACGGAGTTCGGGCAGCGCGGGAGTGAAGACCGCGAGAGGCTGCCCGAGGCGGTGGTGCTGGAGCCAAGTGAAAGGTGGGACGGAGACCCGGATGCCGTGCTCCTGGGACGAGGTGGGGTGGCTGCCGTCCAGGAGGGAGCGGAGGAGTCGCCGCCGTCCGCCGTGGGCCGGAGCCTGCTGCCGTCCGCCATGAAAGGGAGGAGCAGGGGACGGGGGACTCGCTGCCGGCTGCCCTCAGCCGGAGGAGCCATCGCCGGCCGCCAGGAGGCGGTCGAGGATCGGGCCGTCCACCAAGCGTCCAGTGCCAACGCATGTGGCACCGCGAGGAAGAGCCTCTTGGCAGGCTGAGGACCGAGCGGCAGTGTGTCGGGGAACCGGACCAAGATTTTTTTTTCTCTTTCTCTTTCTTTTTCCTCTCTCCCCTCTCTCGTCCTGTCGCTCCCCTTGCTTCCGTCTCCTTTCTCTAGTCTCGTCTGTCCTTACCCCCAGGTGCTGCGGCCGCCGAGACAGGCCCCGGGGGGGAGTAAGCGCAGTCGCGGGAGTACCCCCCGGCCTGCGAGGGGCGTTGGGGGTATGTGACGAGCAGGGCGGGCAAGAGCCGTGAGGGAACGGCGCGAGGCCGGTGACGCAAGTGATAATGAGCGTCACCTGCGAGGCGTGCCGGCCTCGAGTCTCTCACGGAGGAGCTCCGGAGGCATAAAAGGAGGAGCGACTACAATGAAGGACGAGAGAGGACCAGGCCTGGACTTTATTTTATGTTTTATTATGTTTGTGTGGCCGGCAGACGTCCGCGAGGGTCTGCCGGCATTACTTTCGTTTTGTTGTTTGTTTATTTTTATATTAAAGTTTTGTTGAATGTTCGCCGGTTCCCGCCTCCTTCCCACAACTACTAACCGTGTTACAATGACATCTTTCAAAAAACAATGCCACCTATAATCAAACATCCTTGCTGCAGTAACTGGATTTCGCCTAATCAGTCCACATTTCTCAGACCAGTCAAGCTCATCAACATTGAATTTTTTCCCTTCTTGCTTCAGGATGGTGTTGATCATTTCAGGCCATCGGAGATCTGCAGAGCTAAAGGATGCAAAGAAAGTCGGAATACCTAGTTGTCTTATGAGTGCAAAAAGGTCCTTTTGAGAGGTTTGCCAATAGGGGGGTGTTCCACAGACTGGTCTCAAAAACTTGTATCCTTCATCATAATTCAACATTTTAGCTAATGACTCTGGGTTTGTGAGCATGTCGGATGTTACTTCTTTTAACATCCTCTTGTCTGACCCTTTTCGCAAAGCAATGGAAACATTAGATACAATTTGATCCAACTCCGACATATATTGTGCATAGAAAATGAAGTCTGTGCTCCTTGCAAAACGTCCATCTGCGTTGAGGATCCGTGCATTAAGATATTGTGACAAGGTGATTTTTTTCCTCCCTCTCATCATGGAATGTTGGACCACCAGTTGGAAAGAGAACAGGGAAACATTTTGCTTCGTTGCTTTTATCAGATAGTAATTTAACTGGACTGTTACCTTCAGCTGGTGCCACATTTAACACATCTTCAAAATGCTGATCAATTATTTCTGAACCAAGATCCACAGGTTGTAAACATGTCTGACAAAAGACCACTTTGCTCTTTGATGTAAGTCAAGTCTTCCTCTTGCTGTTCTTCAGGATCATTTTCCTCTTCACTCTTTTCAAATACATCTTGTTCCTCCATTTCATCAGGAACATTCTCTTCCAGTTCATTCAAAGAGTTGATCCACTGTTCATTAATCACCACATCTTTGTACCACTTATTGCTTCTAATCAAACATTTCAGAGCATTTCTAACATGATCAGTGTGTACATACTTGTACTCATAATGCCCTTTGTAGGTTAACTTGCGCTTCAGTTTGATCCTGATCATCTTGTCATCACATTCATTCCGTGGAAGAATATTAGACACATCTGCTGTATTTACAGGAACACACACTACAGGTCCATGGCAGCCATTTTGTTTTCCACGGGGAAGACAGAGCAACTTCAAAAAAGGAATGCTGCGTGCAACAAGATGTTGTTCCAAGGAGTTAAGACACTTCAGTTGATTTGGAATGTCCACCAAATGCATATTGTTGGCAATACTCTCTTCAGGCAGTTTTCCACAAAGGATTTTTCGATGACACGTTGGACAGATCCACAATTTGCACCCTGGAGAATAATCAGAAGAATTAGCACATTTTACATCACCACAAACATGCACATATCTATTTGTGATGCATTTTCTTGCCAAAGCAGCAATTTGTTCCCCTCGGTCTTCATAGCAACCCATTCTGCACATTCTAACCTGCTTTCTGAAAAGTAAACGGTGACAGACACAGCACACAAACTCTGGACCTCTACTAACTTCTTGTTGCTATTGCTTATTTTAATCATCAATAGCTTTCTGTTCTTCCTTTTTAGCATACATTTCACAGCCTCTCTTTATTGTACTGAAACGAAAGTTCTCATTTTTATGGTATTTCATAATAGAATACTCACACACTCGTGCTTTGAAGGCCGGGTTTCGAAGATATTTCTCCTTGGAATACTCACGTATTCTTGCTTTGAAGGCCGGGTTTCGAAGATATTTCTCCTTGGAATACTCACGTATTCTTGCTTTGAAGGCCAGGTTTCGAAGATATTTCTCCTTGGAATACTCACATATTCTTGCTTTGAAGGCCAGGTTTCGAAGATATTTCTCCTTGGAATACTCACGTATTCTTGCTTTGAAGGCCGGGTTTCGAAGATATTTCTCCTTGGAATACTCACGTATTCTTGCTTTGAAGGTCGGGTTTTGAAGATATTTCTTCTTGGAATACTCACGTACTCTTGTTTGAAAGACCACATTACTCTTGTACTTGACCTGGGAATAGTGGGAAACCAGTTTCTGAAACTGAACATTGCTTGCATAATAATCTTTTGAATATTTACGTCTTTTCTCCCTGAATTCAGTCTCATTACAGTATTTTGATTTCAAGTGCTTCAATTTTTTCTGTCTGTACTCACTGTCGTTGCAGTATCTTTCTCGATCACTCTTGGTTGTGGAACATTCTGATGCATCGCTTACCTTCCTTTTACGTAGACATGGCATTCTGACCTCATTGGAAGTGGCATTCCCACATATTCCTGCACAAATGTCTCGATCTCTGTGCTTAACACATGTCACAACTTCATAATGATTACCGTTGCAGTGTGTCAAATAGATTACATTATTCATAATTACCTCTCCAGTAGGTTTATGTGCATTCCATCGGTCATCGTTAAAAGTCATTATGGTTGTATTAAACAGATTAGAAGCAGCAAAGATATCAATTTCAGTTTCCCAGAATAATAGATTCTAGACTGTGTCAAGTAATCCTCTACTGAAGTATACTCCCTTCTCACATACCTCTCAAACAGTGATGCATTCATTTTCAGGTGTTTGACCACTGCACGGCGAATCTTCAAATGCTTGTCCTCATTTCCACATATTGCATATGCCAACGATCTGAAAAAGCAGTTACCATCTGGTTTGATACTCTTTGTCTGACATGGACCTGCAATGGGACCAAAGTTTGTTATGACATCACGGTCACTGTTACTGTCATTTGTCAGAAGCACAAGTTCACATAAAGCTTGCTGATCTCTATGGGTTAAAGGAGAAAAATGTACTTCTGGAATTGAAACATCTGTAATAATTATGTCATCTGCAACATTTTCAACACAAGACATTGTGACCTGTTTCTCTGGAAGTTCATCCTGCTTTCTTCTCCCCCTTTTTCCTTTACTTGGCAAAACATTACACACTGGCTGCGGCATTGGAAGGTTAGTGCTTGCATTCACAGCTTCAGATACTTCAAATTCAGATGACCTTACCTCAGTCTTCACAGATTTGCATACCTTGTGTGTGCCTTTTAAGACTTCACTGTAAAGCACTTTACTGGAAGAGCATGGAAAACTGCTGCGGTCTGCCTCCAGAGAGTGAGAAACTTCAGCATCTGCATGAACCAAAACTCCAGTTATCTCAAATCCTGGTCCACTTACCCCAAATGACTGTGCAATCTCATTAATGTAGTTGTACAAAGATTCAATGGTGCTGTGATAAGCAACACAACTTGTCTCGATTTTGTTAGCATGATAATCAACAAAGGCATACCATGAGCCCTCTTTAATAACTGCACGTGTTGGCACAAATAGTTAAGAGGAAAGCATCAGCACTCAGTAGAGCTTGCTGAAGAGCTACATCAAGTGGCATGGCCACATTGATTAAGGTTACATCATAATCATCAACATTAACAAATCCAGTGAGAGACTCTGCATACTCTATGGAAAATACAGTATTACCCAGCACATGTCTCCTCGGTAATTCATGGACTGCAATGTAATTCCTACCCCTGACTTGTCTGTCATTTGTTACCCCAGTTTCGTAAAGATTCATAAAGGTGTGTTCCTGCCACCAAGACACTGTCAAGATCAGGTCAGCACGTTCTTCATCTTGCTTCTCAAAACCGCTGTCAGACTGATGGCTCCACACTGCCTGCCACGTGAATTTCCAAAGCGGGCATCACCTTGATGAAAGGAACCTCTTAGCACTGATCTCTGTGGAAATTCAGAACATGCAGTTGAAACATTCAAAGCATTGTCATCAAGTTTCATAGAAATGAGGTTTTTTGGTTTTTGTCTTGCTTGTTTCAGGTTTGTTTCAGGTTTGTTTCAAGTTTGTTTCATTTGTATCATTTGTATAATTTGCGCCAGTGGTATCACTTGTGTAACAGGTCTGATAGTTTTTCAAAAGAGGTAATGGTTCTGTACCCCTTTCCAGAAGGAATATTGTCCCCTGGGCCATTTGTTTAAGGGGAAGAGGCGGAACCCCTGCCAGTTTTTCAAGAGGAAGCGGCCGAACCTCTGCCAAAAGAACCTGCATATCCTCCCCCACAGGAAGCGTTGTCCCCTGGATTTGAGGGTGCGATGTTCTTTGGTAAAGGGGAAGCGATGTCCCCTCAGTAAAGGGAAACGATGTCCCCTGGTGGTCAAAGGGAAACGATGTCCCCTGGTTGTTAAAGGGGAACGATGTCCCCTGTGCCTTTTTATTCAGAGGAGGCGACCGAACCTCTGCCAATTTATTAAGAGGAAGTGGCCGAACCTCTGCTTGACTTTTTTTAAGAGGAAGCGGTGCAGCCTCTGCCATTTTTTTAAGAGGAAGCGGCGGAACCTCTGCATTTGCACAACGTTGTGCATAGAGCTTCTTGGCGATCCGGGACCTTTTCTTGGGCTGTGGCATCTGTAAACACATACAAGATGATTATGTATGCTTAAATGATTCAAGTTCATAGTTTTGTAAAACACCCAGCAATACTCCACTTAACTACACTGCAAAAATGATTTTCTTGCTTCATGTATCAAAATTAAATGTATGCCAAAAAAAAAAAAATCTGCCAGTGGTGTAAGAAAAAATCTTGTGTTACTATTGAATTAAATGTAACTCTTTACCCACTGGCAGATATACAATAACTTAAGTCATGTTGCATCTCAAGTAAATGTATCTTCATTAAATAATGTTTAGATATTTTTACTAGGAAAAAAAAAAAAGTTCTCACTTTTCTGCCATGATATTGGACATGTATTTCAGTAATACAAATTATTAATGGTGGTAGCATAAAAATTAATTTACATGATGCATGACAAAGTAACCACATTTTGTCAAAAAGTACACCATCATTCTAACATTTAAACTTAAATCAACCTTTTTTTTATAAGCAGCATGTCCAGCCTTAAAGTATTATCATTAATAACTTCAACCTGCCAACTTACTTAACATATTTAACTAAAAAAATTATAATAATAATAAAATAAAAATTACCTCAAGACGCAGTTCTGAATTCAACACAATGTATAAAATATAAAGAACAGTGTGAAAACAATGACAAAACATTCAATTGTAAAAGTATAGTTAACATGACAATGAGAATAAACCATGTTTTACCACTGCAAATATCTGAAATGCTATCAATTACAGTATTAAACACATGAGGCTTAAAAACACTTTATACATCTTGTATGTATTAAATATTGTTCAAAAAGATAAAGTAAAGAATTAGTTGTGTTAGACATGTGCAGTGCTCCTGCAACAACATTTAAAAAATAGCTCACCCAAAATGAAAATTGTCACATACTCATTAAATTATTGAATGAATTAAATTTAACATTCCTTAAAACATTTGTTTCCAAAACATACTTTAAAGACACTTGAAATGACATACTATTAACATTTTACAAATTTAAATAAAAATTACAACAGACCCAATTATGACAAACACTTAAATAACAGTAAAACAAAGCACATGGCTAATCTTCATGAAAGCAGCCATTTTGTCCACATCCATTTAAGAGCACAAAATTAAAATATCTAAAACACTGTCAGTAACATAATTACTTCAAGTTTGACAGATAAGCACATGTCAAAAGTATATTTAACCTCTCAGACAAGAGTTTTATGCTTAAATTATGACCAGTTCCACAAAAACACTCACCTGCTGTAGGAACACAGAAAAACAACTACATCCAGTTTCACTGCCTTATATAGACTAATTACTAGATGTTAATAAAAATCAGGTGAGAGCTAATTAGCCTTTGTGTTTGTTTGGAAAGTCACCTCTGTATGATGATGAACACAATGTCCTCTGTAGCTCACTATGATAAGTCATAAGCCCTGAACCTATCAGGTTGTAGGTTCTAACCCCATCTGACTTTATAAAATTGTGTCAAGCTGCGTTCCATTTGGATTTATAACCCCAATAATCAATCTTCTAATCTTTCTTCGTCTAGGATTAGAAATATGTTTTTTTTTTTTTCATTTCTGTGTTCGTTCACATTTGAACTTCTATTCATTTTAAGTTGATTCTCATTTGAACCATCAGTGTGATCACATCTACCCAGTAGTGCAGAGCATTGAGCAGTAGACATATGGAACAGAGATTGTAGGTTTGAGTCCTGTGTGGGGGAACTTTAAAATTGTGTGTGATGTTTTGTCATTTCAATTCCTTTATTTTCCAGGTAAACGTTGTACTAATCCTTATTTCTCTTGGATTAGACATAAATGTATTTTTGTTCATTTTGTGTTCATTCTTATGTGAACTGCTCATTTGGAGTTTATTCTCACCTGTACTTAGCTTTGCATGGTAATTTTGTTGAACATGCTAAGGAACTTGTTTTTGAACTCTTTCTCACACTGAAACCTCTACTCAGCAGACTGATGGACATGCATGGCTGATTAGCTCAATGTGTTACCCCATGGATCCCGAATGCTCTGCATCGTGGGTTCGAAACTCAGTGTGACACATGCCCAAACTGCATGAAGTACTGTGGCAGGAAAAGATGCAGAACTTGTCTGTTCTAGGCTTTGTGCCTAAAACTGGTCTAATCTGAAGCTAACACATGCAATTCATTTATGTCCAAATTTGTAGTTATTCTTCTTCCCCCTGTATGGTACTCAATGAACCATAACAAGGAAAATTATCAAATCTGGCAGGCTTGTAGTGATAGTAATTAAAAGTAATTTGACCAACTTTGGAGTATCTAGGACTAAGTCTATAGCACTACCACCTGTTCAAATATTCACTTTTGTAAAGGTTATAACTTTTGAACCCTTTGTTCTAGAAAAATGAATCTTATTACAACTGATTCCTCTCTTCATACTGATCACGTTCAACATCTTACATAAAGACTCCACCAAGTACAGTAGTGGCCATTTTGAAAAGTACAGTATTCCATTTTTTCGCTACTCTTCCTTCAAATTTTGTCCAATTTTGTCCAAAAATGGCTCAGGTGATCTTTGGACCGAACAGCACAGAAATGACTGGACGGATTTTTGATATTCGCTATTGTTTCCGAAATATTTGTCTCTGAATGTTACATTGCCTGTGTTTGTTGTGTTATGGGTTATAGGTTATTTTATACAAATGGCTTTGGTTCCAGATATTGAGTATTTCTGAGATTGTTCTAAACTAAAATTAATAAAAAATGTGGTGCATTTTTATGAAAAATCTTCACTGTCAGTTCTTTCTCATGAACCACTGAACTTCTACAGCTATGTAACACTGTCTGACCAGTGGCACAAAGAGTTGAGTGACAGACACATGATCCAGAGATTGTGGGTTCAAATCCTGTGTGGGGCAACTTTATAAAATTGTTTGTTATTTTTTCATTTCAATTCCTTTATTATCCCAATAAGCTTCCGGTCATTTTGAGCTCATTCTCATCTCTACTTCTGAACCAGCTGTTTTTCATGTATATTTAATTACTGCTGTTTTTGCTCTTCTTGCTCCACATTGCACTACAACTGACATTTGAGTGCTTGAAATGCTTGCTGTGTTGCTCTCTTAGCTGTACTGTTCTGCTTGTTGTGTATCTCTGATTGCTGTGCTGCTGTGTTTGATGTGTTGCTCTGCTTGAAATTGTGCTCTTTTTGCTGTGCTGTTCTGTTTGATGTTCTGCTCTGCTTGGTGTGCTGCTCTGTTTTATGTGCTGTTCTGCTTACAGTGCTGCTCTACTTGAAATGCTGCTCTACTTGCTGTGTTGCTCTGTTTGCGGTGCCTTCGGTGCTTAGCCCCGCATTGCTGCTTGCAGCTATATTTATTCCTCCCCAATGGGAGTCTATGGCAGCCCTATCAACGGAACATGAGAAAATTATGAAATTTGGCACAGTTGTAGAGATACTCATGAATAGTGATTGGACCAAATTTGGAGTCTCTAGAACCAACTCTATAGCGTCACCACCAGTTCAAAATTTCAACATTCTAACGGTTATAACATTTGAACCGTTTGTCATAGAAAAATGAAATTTAGTACATCTGATTCGGCTCTTCATGCTGATGCTATTCAACTTCTTACATTAAGTCTCCGCCCATTACAGTAGCGGCCATTTTGAAAAGTACAGTATTCCATTTTTCCGCTAGTCCTCCTTCAAAATTTGTCCAATTTTGTCCAAACTTTGATCAGATGATTTTTGGTCTGAGCTGCACAAAAATAACTGAACAGATTTTTTTGTATGTATCTTTGTTCAAAAGTTATGATGTCACAAAGTTAAAGAGCTTGACCTGAAATTGGTTCAGAGGCTGTATCTCGGCCAGACTTTGAGCAATCAAAACAAAAATTGGTAGACTTGATCAGGACCATGATCTGAGGGGCCATGTAAAATTTGGGAACAGCGCCACCTACAATTCATGAGATCTGGAAAATTATGTTGGCCAATAACTTTTGAACAATTTGGCAGAAAATCTTGATCTTGGTGTCTATGGATTCCTTGGGCCATGAATCCATTGATAACAAATTTGTCAACATCGGATGAACCTCATGCTGATTTTTACTCAATAAGCTGCAAGATTCTGGAAATTGATAATCACATTTTTAAAAATAGTGTTCACAATCCTCCCATGATTCTGAATAGACAATTAATAATATATATATATATATATATATATATTTTTTTTTTTTTTTATTATTTTATAAAAATCTGTTTGAATAAATGATTCAATGACTCTATTATAAAGATGTCACTTGTTTCATAGATGAATCAACGTTTTTGAACAATTCTTTGTAATGAATGAATCAATGACAATTACATTTTTAACTATCATTTGTTGCCACCTACTGGTGTAACTATGTAATTGATGCAATCTTTATTTGTAGTATCAAGTTACTTTCAAAGGGTAATATACTTAGTTCTATATATACTAAAAATATACTATTTTGTTCACTTCCATTTGGGATGGGGGACTGGTTGTCTCCCTCGGTTGTGAGGAGTTTGGGTTTGCTCCCTCTTTATTTATTTGTTTGTTGCTTTATTTTTGCAAAATGGTCCACACATGCAAAGTTGGTTGATACACTCTAAAAATGCTGGGTTAAATATGGACAAACCCAGGGATTGGGTTGTTTTCACCCAGCCACTTTTTTTCCAACCAATTTTGGGTTATTTATTTTTTTTTTTTTAGCCAGCAATATAGTAATATAGTAAAAGGCATGTTTTTGCTCACTCCCAAATAGGGGCAAATTTGTGGGGTAACTTTACCAGACCAGAGACTCATATATTAAATCTTGTGAAAAAGGGCATAATAGGTGCCCTTTATCCCAGCCTGCTGGGTTTGTCCATATTTAACCCAACTTAGGTTGTTTTTAACCCAGCATTTTTTAGAGTGTAACACAACTGCAATAAAGTAACAGCCTATAGTTAACAATTACTTGTTTACAAAGTGCCATGGGAAGTCAAACTATCTACTTAAAACATGTTAATTCTTGGAATAGAGCCAACTGAAGTTTAGTCAATAATTCAAGAAGATCTGTGATTCTAACTTGTACTTGGCCTTATGGAAAAGTAGTTCTTGTAATTGTTTAACAATAGCATTTGTTGAAATACGGATATAATTACAGCTAGACCATTGATGGCTCCTCATTGCATGCTTAGGGCAGTGTTAACTTTTTTTCTCTTTTTTAAATCTATTGCCTTAACCCTTTAACACGTACGATCACACCGGTGTGATCAGTCTTGGCATGGCCCCAGGAGTGTACGATCACACCGGTGTGATTAGAACCTTCAGTGCATTACGTGATCAACTGCCAAATTCAAATGTTCGTGCGCGCTTTAACTGGCGCTAAACCAGAGACGGACGCGCACAGTGCTTTTCATATCACATATGCAGTGTTTTCAACCAAATAATGTTCATTTCAGGTTTCAGACATTTAAATTCACATGAGTACTAACTAAACAATATATTTAGAGTTAAATACACGATGTCTATAGAAGCGGAAATAACCCTTTCCATTATAACTTGACAGCACGTTTAATTCATATCAGATATACATTGTGAAAGTAACTTAAAAGCTTACTCCATTCTTCCCCAGTTCACAGGCACAGTTACTTTAATGTATTTCGGGAGAAGTGGATAAATTCACGGCTTGTAAATCCAACAGATCCGATTCTCTGCGTGGTGCAAACTAACATGGCGGCGCCCATCGCTCATATGGCTCAACTAACGCGATTGTTATAATTATAAAGGTGTTTAAACAGCAAAACACATCCACTTGCACATATTTGGCAATCGGAATATTAGATATTTCATGTTATATTTAACAAATTTGTGAATATTTTGAATAAAAAAGGAAAAATTAAATGAAAGCAGATCATCATTCATACAGTGCTGCGGTGTGTCACCTAACAAGCAATGACGCGTCACCATGGAAACCATAAAGCGACATGTTCTAAATAACGGTCGCCTTAAAAAAACTCACGCTGGGGGGGTCAGACAGAATATTTGAAACTTACGTGCGAAAGGGTTAATAGATTATATATTATAAATTCTTGAACAAGTTAGTTAAAATGTACCCCAATAAATACCATAGAATGTGATAAATTTGTTTTGCGGTGTTGGCGCGTCTGATTAGGGTCGACACATGGGGTGATGACATCATCGTTTCAGAAAATATACGGATTGCCCCGTCAACACGATAACGCCAAAGCAGCGTTTTCAAATTTTTCCACTCTGGGACCCGGTTTCAAAAAATACCGGATTCACCTTTTGAAAATGCCGGATCCGTGTGGACGAAATGCTATCCGATTAAAAAAAATAATAATAATAAATGTGTGCGGTTTCACTGAAACAGTCAGTATTCAGAAGTCGTATTCAGAAGTTTCAGAGGCACATGCACAGTGCAATGTTGACACGCATTAAGCCGTGCGCAAGTTCACATCTTTAGTTGTAAAGATGTATGCCAACAGGCACTGGCGTTTGGATGCCTTCGTCATGATATTGGAAATCTTTCCGTTTTAAAACAAGAAGGGGAGCCAATGGATATCGCACTTTGCGCGAGAGGTATGCCGGTGAAAAAGTCTCATCCTCGGTCAGTATTAACTACAGAAATTGAAAGTAAAAAGTGACGGAGCTGTCTGATGCTGCATTAACGGAGCATTCTCAGACGAATTTCAACATAATATGCTGATAACTGTTATAGTATATAACTGTCTTAATTTATTCCATTATTTCTCTTGTGGCAGTGCATAGGCTTCTGAAACAAATGCGAATAACAGTATTTCATGTTAAACAGGTTTTTTTTTTTTTTTTTTTTTTTTTTTTTAAAGTCGGTGCTTGAAGTAAAGCTGCGCTTAATTTTCATTTGTGACTGCGGAGTTAGTAAATATTATAGCCTACACTCTTAATAATTTTAATTTTAAGGCCTATAATTCATTGTATAGTAGACCTAAAAAATGTTTAAAACATTTTCAAAGATGGCTAATAGCCTAATTTTTTTATTATCCTAATTTAATAATAAAAGAAGCTGGAACTAATTATCATAATAGACTGAATGTAACAGGCCTACATTAATTGGAAATGCCAAATCCTCTTAATATAGCCAAGATTTGATGCTTTTGACAATATCTCTGGCTATCGTCGATACATGATCATTGTCTGTCTGTCTATTCTACACAATTTTTGAAACTTTGCATTGTTAGCAATTCTTGTGTTATTGCAACCTTAAGATGAATCGCTTTGTTGTAGCTTTGGTTAAATGCTAAATGAATTGAATGTCAATTATATTTGTTGTAAGGGCAAGAACACCCACTGTCACTATACACCATTGATAGGTGTCTTCAACAGCTGCAACATTCCACAGTCATGTGTTGTATTTAAAGTAATGAATTACTTAGTTGTAGTCATGCAGTCCTACATTTAATGATGATATTGATTCTCTTCTGTGCAGACTACTCTCCGAACTGGAGTGTCCGTCTTGGTGGCCTTTTGGCAAACTGCCATGGAAGAGCCACCAGGAGGCCAAGTCTGAGGCAGCTGCCAAAGTGCCCTATACTAAAGTTTCAGGCAAGGGCCAAAAAGTCATAATCAGCATTCCAGCTATTGTCTCCCGTGTTGGAAACTCTGGAAACATGAAACCAGGTAGCCTGGTGGTTTTGGTCTCTTCTCTGGAGGTTCAAGATGCAAATGGACAGCTCCTTCATTGCTTTGAGAAGGAAGAGGTGGACGATATCCATGTGCACAGCCCCTACGAGATCAGTGTTCGTCATCGCTTCATTGGGAAACCTGACATCTGTTTTAGAGTTCTCTCTGCCAGGATGACTGAAGCTTTATCTGTATTGGAGATGAAGTACAAGAAGAAAATTGAGATTACACATGACTATGCAGCATTTCAAGCAACTTTGGCAACCAGACCAGGAAGCCCAGAAGGTGGAGGAAACATTTGGAGTGCAGGTGATAAAAAAATGACAGTAAATTACCATTTCTAATTCTAATAAATTTTGTATTCTTAAAACTTTGTTTACTCAAACGATTCTCCACTTGCAGCTAGCCACCAAAACTTTGTTTCTTTGCCCATTGTATTCTTCTTTTTGTATAAGTGGAAAAAAAAAAAAAAAGAGCAAGCAGTTTATAGAACAGTTGTTCTCTACGCTCTTGGGGATCCACTGCTGTGCACATTTTGTATTAATATTTTGTGCACAGTTTATTCAGTTCATGGAGCTCTTTCCTTTCAAGCTGATGATCTGAATCAGGTGTGTTAAATAAAAAAGACAAACAAAATGTGCAGAGCGGTGGGTCCCCAGGACAAGAGTTGATAACCACTGAACTGTGATATTTAAATATCAATACAGAAATACCTTACAAGCATAGTAACTACAGCTGCACATAAGAAAACTCTTAAATTCTGACAATGGATTGACATTACACTGAAAGTCATATGGTATTTCTACCACATGGTGGCAGCCATGCTCCAACATCTAGTGAAGGTCATTAAATCCCTAAAGAGATCCCATTGTGCGCTTCTTAGTTAATATTTACCAAAATTTTTCTAATCCTAACAACAAATCTCAAGGAAATGTATGAGCTCATTCTGTGTCACTTCAGGTCATGGACAGCAAACGGAGGTGCCAGTGGAGGTGCCTGCTGGTGAACTGTCACAACTTCAACTTCATGTGCTTCAGCCCACTGTAACTGAGGCAGAGGCACAGGAGCTAAAACAGGTTTGAGATCAGTTTGGTTGTCATTTCTTACACAGACAAATACAGATAATCTTCAACAGTACAGTAATGGGCAAAACTTTTGGCAGTGACAAATTTTGTGTTTCACAAAGTTTGCTGCGTCAGTATTTGTAGCATTTCTATGTTATAATGGAAAACGACGATAAGCATTTCATAAGTTTTAAAGGCATTTATTGACAAAAACATTAAATATATGCAAAGAGTAAATATTTACAGTTTTGACCCTTCTTCTTGAAGGAATCAACCCAAATAATTAATCAAAAGTGTAATTAAATTACACTGAATAAGAACCGTATTAACCGCAAATGATCAGAATCAAAATTTCTGTATTTTATTAATTATTCGTTCACTGAGAAATTAAGCTTAAAGTATTTTACCAATTCTGGACAAAATATTATCCTGTGGCCACTGAAATAATATTTTGTTATGATTATTAATTATGATTATGAGCAAAGTAGCGTGAACTTTGTTCAAGGCAGCAATTTGGTAAGCACAACACAAGACACTTGTATGTATGGAAAATCAAACAAGGCTTTATTGAACTAAATCTACTGAATTAATCTAACCAAAAATACACACACACACACACACACACACATTCATTCAGTTACAGGAAAATGGTGAGGTTATTGTTTGGAGGTAAATGGATTCCCCAATTGTTTAAGTTTTAACAATTTTCTTTGACCGCATCCTGAGAGAATTGGTATACTAGCAATTCAACAATAGTTTCATTTGCTTAAAGGTGCCGTAGAACGCGTTTTCAAAAGATGTAATATAAGTCAAGGTGTCCCCTGTCTGTGAAGTTTCAGCTCAAAATACCCCATAGATTTTTTTTTTATTAATTTTTTTTAACTGCCTATTTTGGGGAATCATTAAATATGCGGCAATTCAGGCTGCGGCCACTTTAAATCCTCGCGCTCCCCGCCCCCAAGCTCGCGACTGCCTTAAACAGCATAAAGTTCACACAGCTAATATAACCCTCAAAATGGATCTTTACAAAGTGTTCATCATGCAGCATGTCTAATCGCGCAAGTACAGTGTTTATTTGGATGTTTACATTTGATTCTGAATGAGTTTGAGGCTATGCTCCGTGGCTAACGGGCTAATGCTACACTGTTGGAGAGATTTATAAAGAATGAAGATGTTTATGAATTATACAGACTGCAAGCGTTTAAAAATGAAAATAACGACGGCTCTTCTCTCTGTGAATACAGTAAGAAACGATGGTTACTTTAACCACATTTAACAGTACATTAGCAACATGCTAACAAAACATTTAGAAAGGCAATTTACAAATATCACTAAAAATATTATGTTATCATGGATCATGTCAGTTATTATTGCTCCATCTGCCATTTTTTACTATTGTCCTTGCTTGCTTACCTAGTCTGATGATTCAGCTGTGCACAGATCCAGACGTTAATACTGGCTGCCCTTGTCTAATGCCTTGAACATGAGCTGGCATATGCAAATATTGGGGGCGTACATATTAATGATCCCGATTGTTACGTAACAGTCGGTGTTATGTTGAGATTAGCCTGTTCTTCAGAGGTCTTTTAAACAAATCAAATTTATATAAGAAGGAGGAAACAATGGTGTTTGAGACTCACTGTATTTCTGGCTGCATCTATAATTCAGATTTTTAATCTCCGTATCCGCTTACATATATTTATATATAATCTACTTTTTAATCTCTATAATGTATAATTCAGATTTTGATCTCCATATCCATTTACATATATTATATATCTTCCAAGGGTTTTTTTCCCTCCTAGGACTTTTTTCCCAGTGCTAGCACGCTGGGTTTTTCTCCTAGGGTTTTTTTTCCACCCCTGGGAGTCAGCCGACATTGTATATGCCATTCTTGTATATGTTACATATTACCACGCTTGTTTGTACAGCTTATTTTTAACCACTTCCCTTTTTTCTGTGCTTCTAATATGTAAAGCTGCTTTGAAACAATTACCAATTGTAAAAGCACTATATAAATAAATTTGACTTTGACTTGTATGTCATTTCCATGTACTGAACTCTTGTAATTCAACTATGCCAAGTTAAATTCAAATTTTCATTCTATGGCACCTTTAAAGCTGCAGTCCGTAACTTTTTTTGATTAAAAATGATCCAAAATCAATTTTCGAGTTGCTGGAACAAAGGACTTTTGGCGAGTCTTTGTCTGTGAAGTTCAACGAAGGTTCTTGCAGGGTTTGAGTGAATTCTTGGACAAGTTTATCGTGCAGTCAGGTCGATGGTCGGTCCGTCGACTTAACGAAGGCCAAGACAAAAAGGTACAATTGAAAGTGAAAGCAAAAGCCACAATCCAATGCATGGCATCGTATTTTGAACAGTCTGTTGGTTCTGCCTTTCCGGGTGTTTTAGCCAATCCGATATGGTTTTGGGTGGGTCCTACGCCCAGTTCTCCTGTTCTTGTATGTAATAAACATATTGTCCATATGGTCCTTTTGTTCTCAAGTTTTTAGGAATTTTGATCAGAACTTAACTTTGCTAGTTCAAAAGCTGTACATTTTACATAAATCAATTTTACACCAAAATACTGACAAACATTCATCCATCACAACCATACCAAACAGTACACGCTTTCTGTAATTGAGGTAGATTTTCTTTTAAATTTACCTGTAATCAACGTTTAAAAACACACAGAAAGAATTACATAGGTTTCAAAAACAAAATAGAAGCATACTTGATACATATGAAATGTGGTGTTTTTGGTGATAAGTTGTCTTTTGGCAGTATTTTCTAAATTGTCTTTGTACCCAAAGAGTAGCTTTACTGTCTGCCAGGAAACTTTGGAATGTCTTTTGAAATGCAAAGCTGGGCAATAAGGGAATGTTTCTTGAAGGAGATTCAAGAAACATTCATGATGGCCTGCTGTGACTTTAATCTCAAGATGTGTCACAAATCCAAGTTTGTTGATCCATTTGTTCCTTAAGGTCAACAAAGTGAGAGAGAGTCTTTTTGATCTGTCCCTACAGTCAATGGTCTCCAAATGGCAGAAATTGGAGAACAGGATCTTTCAGCAATTAAATGATTCATGCAGGTCTTGGTGGGGGAATTAGTTGATTCTCTTTAGAATGTGGAGTGTTTTGGTCATTTAATGTGCTTCGTTCAGTAATAATCCTACATTCTTCATAACCTATATCAGCTTCTGGGCCCATTCCTGATTGATGGCAATCCATTCTTGGCTTATTAGCTCTCTGAGTTAATCACAATTTGTGGGCTGCTTCTTGTCCACTCGGCTTTTGAGGATTGACCGCATGTTGTCTTTGGGATTAAGATATGGGGAGTTGCCTGGCCGCAAATTAAAAATGTCAATGTAATGTTCTCCGAGCCATTTCATTATCACTCTTGCCTTATGACTTGGTGCTCCATCATGCTGGAAAATGCACAGATCATCACCAAATCCTGGATCGTTGGGAGCAGTTACTCTTGCAGAACGTTTTGATACCGTTCTTTATTAATGGCAGTGTTTTTGGGCAGAAATGTGAGAGAGTGCACTGCCTTGGATGAAAATCAATTTGGATGGTCTCAAGATGCTTCACTGTTGGCATGACACAGGATTCATGGTAGTGTTCACCTTTTCTTCTCCGGACAAACAATTTTCCAAATGTCCCAAACAGTTGGAAGGGGGCTTCATCAGAGAAAATAACTTTGCACCAGTCTGCTGCTTATAAATCCTTGTACTTCCTGCAGAATTTCAGTCCTTGATTTTCAGTTTTGAAAATCAAGGAATTGATTTCTTTCAATTTCAGAATTTCAGTTCTGTCCTTGATGTTTTTCTTGGAGAGAAGTGGCTTCTTTGGTGCCCCTCTTGACACCAGGCATTCGTCTTACTGTGTATGCAGATGCGCTCACAAACACCCACTGCCAATATTGAGCAAGCTCTGCACTGATGGTGACATGATCCATAGCTGACATGATCCTGGTGCTTGCTGGACATTCTGAGGCCTCTTCACTGCAGTTGAACCTCTCTCCTTGAAGTTCTTAATAATCCGTTAAATGATTATTTTAGGTGCAATATTCTTTACAGCAATTTTCTTGAATGTGAGGCCACTTTGATGCAAAGCGGTGATGTTGTGATTTTGGCTGCCCCTAAAATGGGTCATACTATTGACATTACCTGAGCAGCTGAATTAAATATGCTAGAAAACCTAGCTCATGCAAGAATGTGCATTGATTGCATGGACCAAGCAAGAACATAATGTAAGTGTTTAAAATGCATGTACAGCAGCAGTAGGCTCCTGTCACATTTACTTTAAGAATTGTCATTGAATAGTGGAAAAGTTCAAACTGTTGTCACACGTATTCTGTTTTGTTTGTTCTTAGATCTGTTTTTATCGACTTTTAGTTTGTATTCATCAGTCACATGTGTTCTTTGTCTTTGTTTCCTGCCACTCATCTGTTTCTATGGACACTCATCTGTTTCTAATCATCATCACAGCTGCTCATCATTCAGTTCATCACCATCATGTATTTAAGTTCCTCCCTGTGCACTTTCAGTTGTCAGTTGATGTTTGTGTATATGTGGACACACTATTACACTTTCCGTTTAAAGTGTAATTAAAGTCATTTTGTATTGGATCTCATGTACCCTTGTCTTCATCCGTCTTCATCTTCGTGACAACTGTAGCATTTTATTTAAATTGAAAATAAGGAATCTCAATCTACATTGAGCATGGCACATGGCTCCAAAGTTTAAAGTTAAAAAGTTAAAAATAACACCAGGGTATCTGGTGCTGGATGTTTGGGCATTACTAAGTGGTTGCATACAGGCTCAAAAGAGCCTGTCCTATGATATTCTGGTCCCTCAGTGGCTGTTTTCTCCATGTATGTGGGATTTTTTTTCAACAGGCAATTTGATTGTTTAGAAAAGTAACAGTAGACCTCTGTTCAACAAGCTGCACAATTTTAGGTACATTTTTTGTCCCCCAGGACTAATGGGTTGGGACAAGTTATGTTTGAGTGTGACACTAAGTGTTACGGTTTTGTTCAAATTGGAATTTAAAAAAAAAAAAAAAAACTGAGTGAACATACTTAAACTACAGTGTGACACAACTGGGGCCTGTAAAAAAAAAAAGACATATGGTCTCAGTGTTGTCATCTGCAGACGGTCGCAGTGCCAGCTGTAAAACCCTCTCAGTGCTCAGCTGAGGTGCTGCACGGTATTCAGAATTCAGGCATAAACACTGATGCAAAACAGTCAACCATTTTTCATTGAGTGCATTATTATGGGGCTGTGTGGAATGGTGCTCTTTGTGTTGAATAATTTCAAAACACAATATTATTGCTATGACCACAGATAATTGATAATCATAGATATCACTTTTCAGTATGGTTTTGGGGTTGAGAAACAATAAAAGCAAACACGTTAAAGGGGTGGTATAAAGCCACTTTTACAAAATGTAAAAAGTCTCTGATATCCCCAAAGTGTGTATGTGAAGTTTTAGCTTGAAATACCCTACAGATAATTTTTTAAAGCATGTTAAATTTGTCACTTTTTGAGAGTGAGCAACAACGCTCTGTTATGTGTGTCCCTTTAAATGCAAATGAGCTGCTGCTCTCAAAAGGGGGTGGAGTTTCAGGAGCTCATGTTGGCATTTAGGGGTGCCTCTGCAGACGCAGACTCACTGAAAATGTCAGAAACTGTTCAGCCTTTTATGTTCAAAACAGAGTCCAACAATGATGGAGCCATTGGTTGTGAGGGAAAGATTCCCAAAGAACCCAGCGCTAATTGGAGCTGAGAGTTTTGTTCTCACGTAGGGCCCTATGAAATCCGTTTTATTTTTTCCCAAATTCCATTTTATTTTTTCCTAAATTCGTTTTTTTTCCATTTTAATTTTTCTGGATTCCTTTTTATTTATTTATTTTTGGCTCCATTTTAATAGTTAAATTAATTCTTAGTAATCAAAAGCATGTCTAATTAATTTAAATAATGAATCTTGTCCAATTTACCAACAATTTAATAAAAGTTTAACAAAAAAATTTACATTTTTTTAGGGCCCTATGATAAACGTTTTATTCGTTTTATTCTAGAAAATTTTGTACATTTTAAAGATAATTCATTAATCTGATGCACTATGAGAGTTCAAAATTAAGAGCTCCAACATATATTCAGTGTGTAAACTGAACAAAGAAAAAGTATTGTACCTGAACTTTAAATAGGGCTCACATCTCCCAAATCCGCTGTTAAAAATAAATCATCCACCCGCCAACTTCCCAAACCTACAATATTCTCTGATTTAGATATCTGCACCTGATCATCACAAAATAATTATTCAAATTCTCAGTGTTTAACACTCTGAGGTCTGACGGTATCGCCGGCGATACCACCGTGGTTTTTTTCTTATCAGTGTGAAAGAGACTCAAAATACTCCGTCAATGTTGCACATACAATTAAGAGTTATACACCATTTTAATCTGTGGAATATCTTCTTTCATTTGTGTACACTCAGAGTAAAAACAGAATTTTGTGCTTTTTGTAAAATAAAGAAAACTAACATGATGCGTGATTTCTCCTCTCCCTCTGAACGAACTCCAATCTGATAGTTCTCAGAAAATGAACTGTAACTTAGTGAATACTAATGACAAAAAAATTACACTTATGTCTAAAAAAACGTTAAGATGTCAGGTTTTAAATCATGTAAGTCAAATCGAAAACAAACCTTCTTTGTTTATGTAATCTGTATGAAAAGAGAGCCATGTCAGAAATCCGTGATTCAGCTCATTATCTGCTAATGCGGCCACGCCCACGGAGCCAGCGCTATTCAGACGCTAATTCAGTCAATACATGCATTTATTATCTCAATCGTGTATTTATTGTCTTGAAAAGTGTTTATCTGGATGTAAAAGTCATGGTTAGCGATCTCTAGAAGACATGCAGTTACTTCCTGTTTACTTGTCTTCTACAGATGAAGTTTAGATGAGTTTTTGTTTCTTTAGCGCCCTCCTGCTGCTGTATGAATTGGAAACTCCATTCATGGAATAGCCTCTTCTTCTTTTAGATGAATTTGTGGACTAAAATGCACAGAGCGCCCTCCGACTTCAAGGATGAATTGAAAACACCAGCGCTCATAGTAATGACAGTGAATATTAAATAAAAATAACTCCTCTGTATAGAAAATTGACATAAGCATATGAGAATCCAATATTTCTCCAAATGTGCATGCTTTTAAACTAAAAGCCTATATTCAGACTCTTTGCATCACAGAAATACATTATATTTTAAAGTATAATATAAAACCATTACTTTATATTGTAATAATATTTTTCTGTATGTTTCATATATCATAATGAGCTTGAGACATCACAGAAGGTTTTTTTTCACAGCCTACCTGACTGAAATGCCTCATTAATATGCAAGTCATTTCAGCTCATTACTATCCAATTCTTTTGTCTTCTCAGGTGAGAATGGCCCATTTTCAGTGGTGATTCACGCCTCCTTGCATACTGTGTTTCTTGGCAAAAAGTGTCTTACAAAAACTAAATCAATATATTGTTAAATATGAAGGAGTAGGCAGCATAATTTTTACATAATTTTGAAGCAAAAACTCTAGTCTACAACCTCCAATACCCTAAAGTCTTATGAACACAGATTTATTATACTTTTTTTGGCCTTATTTCAGTGACTTAAGTTTTTTGTTTTTTCAACAACCACGCATAAATGTTATTCCTTCAAAAACACAAACATGTACATACATGTTCCTCACATATTATTGTAGCCTAGTTTGTGCTGAATACAGTGTAATGACACTTTTTCCATTAATATGTTTATGAACAACTGAAAAAAGCACAAATGTCAGGGCATGTCAAAAGTTCTCCAGGCCCCAAATCAGCCTCAGACTCCAGAGGGTTAAGCATGATGATATGGTAACACATCAAATTTAAGTAGGCTGCTTTTAAATAAACTCAAACTGGGGGGGTCCTTTGTGTTTTATATAATGACCACTAGAAGGTGCTCTAGGCATATGCTTACCTTGATTGATTGTTTTTCCCTAAATAGAAATACGTTGTCGTTAAAAACGAAAGTGACGCACATTCCTTGTGTTTTACCAAATGAGAGTTCTGTGACTTTATTAAAATCAACACATTAATGATTTATCTCTCATCCACCCGTGACCCACCTAGGGCTGGGCAATATATTGCATGCTATTGTCATGCGCATTTGTCAGTAAAGCCGGTTCCCTGATTACCGCTAAATCGCCATCACCTGTTTTCAAATGGAGCGGCATTTAATAGACAGAGCCGTAGATCACTGACAAGCTATGAAATATCGCGTTCATATCGCAAATGAATCGCCTATGGCTCTGATCTACGGCTCTGTCTATTAAATGCCGCTCCGAAAATGCAGAGGAGTAACAAATATATGTATTGTGTTTTACAATAAATAAATAAATCTAAGTCTGCATCACATTTCACATCATATTTCAAATCTGGTGCATACGTACACACACCTGTCTGTTACGATTGTAAGACACTTGCCTTTTTATATCATCTTTCGGCTTGATTTTCTCACAAATGTGTGCAGGCAGATTTTCTCACAAATGTAGTTGAGCAACTTCCTCTTCCAAAATAGCAGATGGCGCTTTGCTATGGGCCAATTTACACTAGTCTCCCGAGAGAAGCCCCGAAACGCGTATTTATAATAATAATAATAAATATAGCTGCAAGCAGCAATGCGGGGCCAAGCACCGAAGGCACCGCAAACAGAGCAACACAGCAAGCAGAGCAGCATTTCAAGCAGAGCAGCACTGTAAGCAGAACAGCACATCAAACAGAACAGCACAGCATGCTGAGCAACACTGCAGGCAGAACAGCACAGCAAAAAGAGCAGCTTTTAAAGCAGAGCAACACGGCAAGCATTTCAAGCACTCAAATGTCTGAGCTGTAGTGCAGTGCGGCAAAAATTGAATGTACATGAAAAACAGCTGGTTCAGAAGTAGAGGTGAGAATGAGCTCAAAATGACCAGAAGCTTCTTGGGATGATAGAGGAATTGAAATGACAACATTACAAACAATTTTATAAAGTTACCCCACGTGGGATTCGAACCCACAATCTCTGGATCATGTGTCTGTCCCTCAACTCTTTGCGCCACTGAGCAGACAGTGTCACACAGCGGTCAGAGTTCAGTAGTTCATGAGAATGAACTCACAATGAAGAGCAACACAGCATACATTTCATGCACTCAAATGTCTGAGATGTAGTGCAATGCAGAGCAAGAAGAGCAAAAAGAGCAGAAATTGAATGTACATGAAAAACAGCTGGTTCAGAAATATAGGTAAGAATGAACTCAAAATGACCAGAAGCTGAGATGAAAATGAACATAGAATTAATAAAAATAGATATATTTCTAATTAAAAGAAGAAAGACTGGTACAATACTTGTTTGGATAATAAAGGAATTGAAATGACAACATTACAAACTATTTTATAAAGTTAACCCACACGGGACTCGAACCCACAGTCTCTGGATCACGTGTCTGTCACTCAACTCTTTGCACCACTGGGCAGGCAGTGTCACACAGCTGTCGAAGTTTAGTAGTTCATGAGAATGAACTCACAATCAAGAATTTTTATAAAAATGCACCATATGTTATATTTATAAATTTTAGTTTAGATCATTCACAGAAACATTCCATATCAGGAACAGAAGCAATTTGTACAAAATAAGCATTTAGCATGCTAAGCTAATTTGAATATGACCTCGCTTGTGTTTGTTGTCTTATGCTGAGACGAATATCTTGGGAATGGTAGCGAATATCAAAAATCCGTTCAGTCATTTCTATGCAGCTCGGTCCAAAGATCATCTGAGCTGATTTTGGACAAAATTGGACAAAATTTGTGGGAGGAGTAGCAAAAAAACTGTTTTTCATTTATTTCAATATGGCGGACAGGGACATTTAAGGAAAATGACAAATGACACATCGTTGGAATTGGCGTTAGCCAGGGAATAAAATGACATAAAGCATACACATTTTGGAAAATGTTTTCAAAAGTTATAAGCGTTTTTGCAAAAAACATTATATCTGTGGAACAGTAGGTGGCGCTGTGTTGAATCTTCTCAGGTACCTTCAGGACCTTCTAAAGGTCACACGTACCAATTTTTGTGAAGATATGTCAAATTGTTTAAAAGATATTGCAATTTATGACAAAATTCAAAATGGCGGACATGTGTATCATCTAATGTTGAGAAAATATATATCCTCGGATTCGGCATGGCCCCATGAATCCATAGACACCAAGATCTTGATTTTCTGACAAACTGTTCAAAAGTTATTGGCCAAAATAGCCATTTTTCAGATCTCATGAACTGTAGGTGGCGCTGTTCCCGAATTTGGCATGGAACCTCAGATCATGGTATTGATCGAGTGTACCAATTTTTGTTTCGATTGCTCAAATTTTGGCCGAGATACAGCCTCTATAGCAATTTCAGGTCGACCTCGTGAACTTCATGACAACATAACTTTTGAACATATATGATTACAAAAAATCTGTTCAGTCATTTTTGTGCAGCTCAGATCAAAGATCATCTGATCAAAGTTTGGACAAAATTGGACAAAATTTGGAGGAGTAGCGAAAAAACAGATTACTGTACTTTTCAAAATGGCTGCTACTGTAATGGGCGGAGACTTAATGTAATATGTTGAATAGCATCAGCATGAAGAGCCAAATCAGATGTACTAAATTACATTTTTCTAGAGCAAATGGTTCAAATGTTATAACCTTTAGAATGTTGAATTTTTGAACTGGTGGTGGCGCTATAGAGTTGGTCCTAGAGACTCCAAAATTGGTCAGATTTCTAGACATGACCATCCCTACAAGTATGCCAAATTTCATCATTTTCTCATGTTCCGTTGATAGGGCTGCCATAGACTCCCATTCGGAAGAATAATAATAAAAGGGAAAACGTACAATTACAATAGGAGCTACAGCCCCTTCGGGGCTTGGCCCCTAATTAAAGCTGCAAGCACCGATGAAAGGGCCCTCGCACCCGGGCTCACCGCCACCCGTTGGCCTCAGGAAAACAGCGAACAGTGGGCAACATGCATGTAAGCGAGTAAATACAGGAGAATTATGGCAAAATCATGTAAAACTGCCACACTTCCTGCTGCCAGCAGGTGGCACTATGACTAACTGAATATTGGCATATAGATATGTTCAGGCCAGGACTCTTATCACACATGTGAAGTTTGGAGCAGATCGGACATTGTATGACTGAGTTACAACGGCTTCCTTTTTCATGGCGAAACATCAGACTTTGTCATGCCGCCACGGACACTCCTTCAGCGAAAACACTAGATCTTCGCAATTTAATGTCGCAAAGGCCTTTAGATTTGACTGACCAAAAATGACATTGATCTGACTAAATCTCTAGGAGGAGTTAATCACAGAGTAAAACATGTCATTTCCTGTTGCCTACAGGTGGCGCTATGACTGTAACAGAATATTGTTATGATGATGTCTTCAGGCCAGGACTCTAATAAAACATGAAGTTTGGGGCAGATCGGACATTGTTTGTCTGAATTACAACAACTTGCTGTTTCATGGCAAAAACATCAAACTTTGTCAGGGCGCCACGGACACGCCCTTCAGTGAAAACTCTAGATCTTCCCAATTTAACGTCACAAAGGTCTTTAGATTAGACTGACCAAAAATGACATTGATATGATTAAATCTATAGGAGGAGTTCGTTAAAGTACAACGTCTGGAAAATGCAAAAAACGGTGAATTAATTCAAAATTTCTGACTTCCTGTTCGGTTTTCGGATTTCGCTCCAAGAGAATTTTTTGTAGGTACTGGGCTGATAAATGTGTGTACCGAATTTCAAAACTCTAGTGTAATGTAGCGAGCGGGGGCTGTACGTTAGATGGCGCTATCGAGCCATTTTGCCACGCCCAATTCCGAAACCCATAACAGACGTAAATTTTCACCACTTCTGACGCGTGTGCAAAGTTTCATGAGTTTTCGAGCACGTTTAATTCACTCCACATTTACTGCACTACAAGATGCCGCTATAGAGCCCCTCCTCCCTGCCCATTTTCAAAGGATTACATGTGCCAAGTTTTAACATTATTCTGATGAATTTTGAAGCAAATCAGGTAAAAATAAGAGGGTGATCTCAATGTATGCTGAAAGTGACACATTTTCTGCTTCCAGCTGGTGGCGCTATGACTTTGAATCACAATAGTCACATCCATGTGATCAGCCTTGTACAACGAAGACTAAGCCGAAGTTTCATCAAAATCAATTAATGCATGCAGAAGTTATAACACTTTGTTTCCCTTTTCTTGCCATAAATTTGTTGCCTCGCCACGGCCAAACCGTTTGAGATATCCAAAATCCGTTTGCAATTAAATAACTTCAATGTGTTAGCAACAAGTTAAAAAAAGTTTGGTGTAAATTGGATAAACCTTTGTAGGAGTAGTAGTATAAAATTCATAGCCTGTTTTTTCAAAAAATTAACATTCAAACAAAAATAGCCGACTTCCTGTTGGTCGGAGCTAATGAATGTAAATTAGAAAATTGTCCGGCTTGATGAGAATAATATGTGTACCGAGTTTGGTGACTGTAGGAAAAACTAACCCCCCCACTTTTGTCAAAAGGTGGCGCTACTGAGCCCCTCCACCACGCCCATTTCTATGACTTTGTCCATGTCTACTGGTTGACTATATTGATGTGTGTGTCGAGTTTCATGCAATTTGAAGCATGTTAAGAGCCTCAAAAACACTCAAGAATATTATTACAGTTTGACCTGTTGCCATGGCAACAATATTTCAAATATCAAAAATCCTGTCATAGGTCTACATCTGCTGTGTATTGACATTACACTGATGAAGTTTGAAGCAAATCAGGTAAAAATAAGAGGGTGATCTCAAAGCATTTCAAAAAGTGATACACTTCCTGCTGCCAGTTGGTGGCGCTATAACTTTGACTCACAATAGTCACATCCATGTGATCAGACTACTACAACCAACACACTCGTGAAGTTTCATAAAGATCAATATATGTATGCAGACGTTATAACACATTTCCTATTTCCTTTTTCTCGCCATAAATTCGTTGCCTCGCCACGGCCAAACCGTTTGAGATATCAAAAATCCCCTGGCAATTTTTAATCATCAGTGTCTTGACTTCATGCTGACCGAGTTTGGTGGCGATCGGATTAATCGTCTTGGAGGAGTATATCAAATTCCAGAGCATGCGTTTTTCAAACAACCGTTAATAGCTGACTTCCTGTTGGTGTGGCATTTAACTTAGAGCACGAAAGTTGTTCGGCCCGATGAGGTCTATATGTGTACCGAGTTTCATACTAATACGTGCAAGCGTGTTTAATATATGGACCAAATTTTCAGACTTTTTTCAAGGGGGCGCTGTCGAGCCCCCCCGCCACGCCCGGGTACCAGCCTCTGCGGCGTCCTAATGGCCGCAGATTCCAATGTGTGTGCAAATTTTAAGGAGTTTTTGAGCATGTTAAGGCCCCCAAAAAGCCCCGGAAGACGAAAAAAAAAAATAAATAAAATAAAATATAGCTGCGAGCAGCGATGGCGGGCCCAAGCCCGGTGGCACCGCCACCCCGGTGGCTTCAGGGCAACTGTGCACAGCGGGCAATAGGCACTTAAAACGGTTAAACATCAAAGGACTATGTCAAATTCACTCCACATTTACTGCACTACAAGGTGCCGTTATAGAGCCCCTCCTCCCTGCCCATTTTCAAAGGATTACATGTGCCAAGTTTTAACATTATTCTGATGAATTTTGAAGCAAATCAGGTAAAAATAAGAGGGTGATCTCAATGTATGCTGAAAGTGACACATTTTCTGCTTCCAGTTGGTGGCGCTATGACTTTGAATCACAATAGTCAAATCCATGTGATCAGCCTTGTACAACGAAGACTAAGCCAAAGTTTCATCAAAATCAATTAATGTATGCAGAAGTTATAACACTTTGTTTCCCTTTTCTTGCCATAAATTCGTTGCCTCGCCACGGCCAAACCGTTTGAGATATCCAAAATCCGTTTGCAATTAAACAACTTCAATGTGTTAGCAACAAGTTAAAAAAAGCTTGGTGTAAATTGGATAAACCCTGTAGGAGTAGTAGTATAAAATTCATAGCCTGTTTTTTCAAAAAATTAACATTCAAACCAAAATAGCTGACTTCCTGTTGGTCGGAGCTAATGAATGTCAATTAGAAAATTGTCCGGCTTGATGAGAATAATATGTGTACCGAGTTTGGTGACTGTAGGAAAAACTAACCCCCACTTTTGTCAAAAGGTGGCGCTACTGAGCCCCTCCACCACGCCCATTTCTATGGCTTTGTCCATGTCTACTGGTTGACAATATTGATGTGTGTGTCGAGTTTCATGCAATTTGAAGCATGTTAAGAGCCTCAAAAACACTCAAGAATATTATTACAGTTTGACCTGTTGCCATGGCAACAATATTTCAAATATCAAAAATCCTGTCATAGGTCTACATCTGCTGTGTATTGACATTACACTGATGAAGTTTGAAGCAAATCAGGTAAAAATAAGAGGGTGATCTCAAAGCATTTTAAAAGTGATACACTTCTTGCTGCCATTTGGTGGCGCTATAACTTTGACTCACAATAGTTACATCCATGTGATCAGACTACTACAACCAACACACTCCTGAAGTTTCATAAACATCAATCAATGTATGCAGAAGTTATAACACATTTCCTGTTTCCCTTTTCTCGCCATAAATTCGTTGCCTCGCCACGGCCAAACCGTTTGAGATATCCAAAATCCGTTTGCAATTAAACAACTTCAATGTGTTCGCAACAAGTTAAAAAAGCTTGGTGTAAATTGGATAAACCCTGTAGGAGTAGTAGTATAAAATTCATAGCCTGTTTTTTCAAAAAATTAACATTCAAACCAAAATAGCTGACTTCCTGTTGGTCGGAGCTAATGAATGTAAATTAGAAAATTGTCCGGCTTGATGAGAATAATATGTGTACCGAGTTTGGTGACTGTAGGAAAAACTAACCCCCACTTTTGTCAAAAGGTGGCGCTACTGAGCCCCTCCACCACGCCCATTTCTATGGCTTTGTCCATGTCTACTGGTTGACAATATTGATGTGTGTGTCGAGTTTCATGCAATTTGAAGCATGTTAAGAGCCTCAAAAACACTCAAGAATATTATTACAGTTTGACCTGTTGCCATGGCAACAATATTTCAAATATCAAAAATCCTGTCATAGGTCTACATCTGCTGTGTATTGACATTACACTGATGAAGTTTGAAGCAAATCAGGTAAAAATAAGAGGGTGATCTCAAAACATTTCAAAAAGTGATACACTTCCTGCTGCCAGTTGGTGGCGCTATAACTTTGACTCACAATAGTCACATCCATGTGATCAGACTCCTATAACGAACACACTCGTGAAGTTTCATAAAGATCAATATATGTATTAAGACGTTATAACACATTTCCTGTTTCCTTTTTCTCGCCATAAATTCGTTGCCTCGCCACGGCCAAACCGTTCGAGATATCAAAAATCCCCTGGCAATTTTTAATCATCAGTGTCTTGACTTCATGCTGACCGAGTTTGGTGGCGATCGGATTAATCGTCTAGGAGGAGTATATCAAATTCCAGAGCATGCGTTTTTCAAACAACCCTTAATAGCTGACTTCCTGTTGGCGTGGCGATTAACTTAGAGCGCGAAAGTTGTTCGGCCCGATGAGGTCTATATGTGTACCGAGTTTCATACTAATACGTGCAAGCATGTTTAATATATGGACCAAATTTTCAGACTTTTTTCAAGGGGGCGCTGTCGAGCCCCCCTGCCACGCCCAGGTACCAGCCTCTCCGGCGTCCTAATGGCCGCGGATTCCAATGTGTGTGCCAATTTTCAAGAGTTTTTGAGCATGTTAAGGCCCCCAAAAAGCCCCGGAAGACGGAAAAAAAAAAAAAAAAAAAAAAAAAAAATAATAATCCTTAGAAGAACAAGAGGGCCCTGCGCGAATTTTCGCTTGGGCCCTAATAATTAAAGCTGCAAGCAGCGTTGAGAGGGCCCTCGCACCCGGGCTCACCGCCACCCGTTGGCCTCAGGAAAACAGTGAACAGTGGCCGACATGCATTTAAGTGAGTGAATACAGGAGAATTATGCCAAAGTCATTTCGAAATGCCACACTTCCTGCGGCCAACAGGTGGCGCTTTTACCGTAACTGAATTTTGCCATGTTGATGTCTTCAGCCCAGGACTATCATTGAACACGTGAAGTTTGAAGCAGATCGGACATTGTATGCCTGAGTTACAACAACTTCCTGTTTCTTTCGTGGCGTTAATCGCATACATTAGCACTCAGCCAAGTGTTGCATGATTTAACGTGTTTTTTAGCATGTCTGGTACTTCGTGGCATGATGAAATGTGAATCTGGTAGTGAATTACAGTATAAAGCATGCCACTTCCTGTTGCCAGCAGGTGGCGCTATGACTAACTGAATATTATCATATAGACGTCTTAAGGCTAGGACTCTTATCACACATGTAAAGTTTGGAGCAGATCGGACATAGCATGCCTGAGTTACAACAGCTTCCTCTTTCATGGCGAAACATCAGACTTTGTCAGGCCGTCACAGACACGCCCTTCAGCGTAAACTCAAGATCTTTGATATTTAACATCTCAAAGGCCTTAAGATTAGACTGGCCATATATTATGTGCTTCTGGTTTAATCTCTATGAGGAGTTGATCACAGTGTAAAACATGTCATTTCCTGTTGCCCCCAGGTGGCGCTATGACTGTAACTGAATATTGTCATATAAATGTCTTCAGGTCAGGACTCTAATAAAACATGTGAAGTTTGGGGCAGATTAGACATTGTATGCCTGAGTTACAACATCTTCTTGTTTCATGGCGAAACATAGAACTTTGCTAGGCCACCATGGATACGCCCTTCAGCGAAAACTCTAGATCTTCGCAATTTAACGTCTCAAAGGCCGTTAGATTAGACTGACCAAATATGATGTTGATCTGATTAAAGCTCTAGGAGGAGTTCGTTAAAGTACAACGTCTGGAAATGGCAAAAACTGCACAAATTTTGCAAAGAAAATTAAAAATATCTGACTTCGTTTTGGTTTTCAGATTTCACTCCAATAGACTTTTTTGTAGGTATTGGGCTGTTAGATGTGTGTACCAAATTTCATACCTGTACGTGAAACGTAGTGTCAGGGGCACTTCATTGAAATTTTTTATGTGGCGCTATCGAGCCATTTTGCCACACTTAATTCTGAAACCCATATCAGACATAAATTTTCACCACTTCTGACGTATCTGCAAAGTTTCATGAATTTTCGAGTATGTTTCAGCCCTCAAAAAAGTGATTCACCTTACATGGCGAAACATCAGACTTTGTCGGTCACCACGGACACGCCCTTCAACGAAAACTCAAGATCTTTGCAATTTAATGTCTCAAAGGCCTTAAGATTAGACTGGCCATATATGATGTTGATTTGGTTTAATCTCTATGAGGAGTTAATCACAGTGTAAAACATGTACTTTCCTGTTGCCCCCAGGTGGCGCTATGACTGTAACTGAATATTGTCATATAGATGTCTTCAGGTCAGGACTCTAATAAAACATGGGAAGTTTGGGGCAGATCAGACATTGTATGCCCGAGTTACAACAACTTCCTGTTTCATGGCGAAACATCGAACTTTGCCAGGCCGCCATGGACACGCCCTTCAACGAAAACTCTAGATCTTCGCAATTTAATGTCTCAAAGGCCCTTATATTAGACTGACCAAATATGATGTTGATCTGATAAAAGCTCTAGGAGGAGTTCGTTAAAGTACAACATGTGGAAATGGCAAAAACTGCCAAATGTTTGCAGAGAAAAGTCAAAATATCTCACTTCCTGTTGGGTTTACAAACTTTGCACCCAGGGGCTTTTTTGTAGGTATTGGGCTGTTACATCTATCTACCGAATTTCATAACTGTACGTGAAACGTAGCACGAAGGGCGCTTAATTGAAATTTTGTAGGTGGCGCTATCGAGCCATTTTGCCACACCTAATTCTGAAACCCTTATCAGATGTAAATTTTCACCACTTCTGACGCTTGTGCAAAGTTTCATGAGTTTTTGATAATGTTTAGGCCCTCAAAAATGCGATTCATTTTGGAGAAGAAGAATAATTGGCTGAGCAATTCCAATAGGGTCCTCACACCATCGGTGCTCGGGCCCTAATTAAAGCTGCAAGCAGCGTTGAGAGGGCCCTCGCACCCGGGCTCACCGCCACCCGTTGGCCTCAGGATAACAGTGAACAGTGGGCGTCATTCATTTAAGTGAGTGAATACAGGAGAATTATGCCAAAGTCATTTCGAAATGCCACACTTCCTGCGGCCAACAGGTGGCGCTTTTACCGTAACTGAATTTTTCCATGTTGATGTCTTCAGGCCAGGACTATCATTGAACACGTGAAGTTTGAAGCAGATCGGACATTGTATGCCTGAGTTACAACAACTTCCTGTTTCTTTCGTGGCGTTAATCGCATAAATTAGCACTCAGCCAAGTGTTGCATGATTTAACGTGTCTCTAGCATGTATGGTACTTCATGGCATAATGAAATGTGACTCTGGTAGTGAATTACATTGTGAAGCATGCCATTTCCTGTTGCCAGCAGGTGGCGCTATGACTAACTAAATATTGTCATATAGATGTCTTTAGGCCAGGACTCTTATCACACATGTGAAGTTTGGGGCAGATCGGACATTGTATGCCTGAGTTACAGCAGCTTCCTCTTTCATGGCGAAACATCAGACTTTGTCAGGCCACCACAGACACGCCCTTCAGCGAAAACTCAAGATCTTTGAAATTTATCATCGCTAAGGTCTTGAGATTAGACTGATAACATTTGATGTTGATCTGGTTAAATCTCTATGAGGAGTTAATCACAGTATAAAACATGTCATTTTCTGTTGCCTGCAGGTGGCGCTATGACTGTAACTGAATATTGTTATGAAGATGTCTTCAGGTTAGGACTCTAATAAAGCATGTGAAGTTTGGGGCAGATCCGACATTGTTTGTCTGAGTTACAACAACTTCCTTTTTCATGGCGAAGACATTGAACTTTGTCAGGCCGCCACGGACACGCCCTTCAGTGAAAACTCTAGATCTTCGCAATTTAACGTCACAAAGGCCTTTAGATTAGACTGACCAAAAATGACATTGATCTGATTAAATCTCTAGGAGGAGTTCGTTAAAGTACAACGTCTGGAAAATGCAAAAAACGGTGAATTGATTAAAAATATCTGACTTCCTGTTTGGTTTCGGATTTCGCTCCAAGAGAATTTTTTGTAGGTACTGGGCTGATAAATGTGTGTACCGAATTTCAAACCCCTAGTGTTATGTAGCGAGCGGGGCTGTACGTTAGATGGCGCTATCGAGCCATTTTGCCACGCCCAATTCCGAAACCCATAACAGTCGTAAATTTTCACCACTTCTGACGCGTGTGCAAAGTTTCGTGAGTTTTCGAGCACGTTTAGGCCCTCTCAAATGCGATTCACTTTGGAGAAGAAGAATAATAAATATAGCTGCGAGCAGCGATGGCGGGCCCAAGCCCGGTGGCACCGCCACCCCGGTGGCTTCAGGGCAACTGTTCACAGCGGGCAATAGGCACTTAAAACGGTTAAACATCAAAGGACTATGTCAAATTCACTCCACATTTACTGCACTACAAGGTGCCGCTATAGAGCCCCTCCTCCCTGCCCATTTTCAAAGGATTACATGTGCCAAGTTTTAACATTATTCTGATGAATTTTGAAGCAAATCAGGTAAAAATAAGAGGGTGATCTCAATGTATGCTGAAAGTGACACATTTTCTGCTTCCAGTTGGTGGCGCTATGACTTTGAATCACAATAGTCAAATCCATGTGATCAGCCTTGTACAACGAAGACTAAGCCAAAGTTTCATCAAAATCAATTAATGTATGCAGAAGTTATAACACTTTGTTGCCCTTTTCTTGCCATAAATTCGTTGCCTCGCCACGGCCAAACCGTTTGAGATATCCAAAATCCGTTTGCAATTAAACAACTTCAATGTGTTAGCAACAAGTTAAAAAAAGCTTGGTGTAAATTGGATAAACCCTGTAGGAGTAGTAGTATAAAATTCATAGCCTGTTTTTTCAAAAAATTAACATTCAAACCAAAATAGCTGACTTCCTGTTGGTCGGAGCTAATGAATGTAAATTAGAAAATTGTCCGGCTTGATGAGAATAATATGTGTACCGAGTTTGGTGACTGTAGGAAAAACTAACCCCCACTTTTGTCAAAAGGTGGCGCTACTGAGCCCCTCCACCACGCCCATTTCTATGGCTTTGTCCATGTCTACTGGTTGACAATATTGATGTGTGTGTCGAGTTTCATGCAATTTGAAGCATGTTAAGAGCCTCAAAAACACTCAAGAATATTATTACAGTTTGACCTGTTGCCATGGCAACAATATTTCAAATATCAAAAATCCTGTCATAGGTCTACATCTGCTGTGTATTGACATTACACTGATGAAGTTTGAAGCAAATCAGGTAAAAATAAGAGGGTGATCTCAAAGCATTTTAAAAGTGATACACTTCTTGCTGCCATTTGGTGGCGCTATAACTTTGACTCACAATAGTTACATCCATGTGATCAGACTACTACAACCAACACACTCCTGAAGTTTCATAAACATCAATCAATGTATGCAGAAGTTATAACACATTTCCTGTTTCCCTTTTCTCGCCATAAATTCGTTGCCTCGCCACGGCCAAACCGTTTGAGATATCCAAAATCCGTTTGCAATTAAACAACTTCAATGTGTTCGCAACAAGTTAAAAAAAGCTTGGTGTAAATTGGATAAACCCTGTAGGAGTAGTAGTATAAAATTCATAGCCTGTTTTTTCAAAAAATTAACATTCAAACCAAAATAGCTGACTTCCTGTTGGTCGGAGCTAATGAATGTAAATTAGAAAATTGTCCGGCTTGATGAGAATAATATGTGTACCGAGTTTGGTGACTGTAGGAAAAACTAACCCCCACTTTTGTCAAAAGGTGGCGCTACTGAGCCCCTCCACCACGCCCATTTCTATGGCTTTGTCCATGTGTACTGGTTGACAATATTGATGTGTGTGTCGAGTTTCATGCAATTTGAAGCATGTTAAGAGCCTCAAAAACACTCAAGAATATTATTACAGTTTGACCTGTTGCCATGGCAACAATATTTCAAATATCAAAAATCCTGTCATAGGTCTACATCTGCTGTGTATTGACATTACACTGATGAAGTTTGAAGCAAATCAGGTAAAAATAAGAGGGTGATCTCAAAACATTTCAAAAAGTGATACACTTCCTGCTGCCAGTTGGTGGCGCTATAACTTTGACTCACAATAGTCACATCCATGTGATCAGACTCCTATAACGAACACACTCGTGAAGTTTCATAAAGATCAATATATGTATTAAGACGTTATAACACATTTCCTGTTTCCTTTTTCTCGCCATAAATTCGTTGCCTCGCCACGGCCAAACCGTTCGAGATATCAAAAATCCCCTGGCAATTTTTAATCATCCGTGTCTTGACTTCATGCTGACCGAGTTTGGTGGCGATCGGATTAATCGTCTAGGAGGAGTATATCAAATTCCAGAGCATGCGTTTTTCAAACAACCCTTAATAGCTGACTTCCTGTTGGCGTGGCGATTAACTTAGAGCGCGAAAGTTGTTCGGCCCGATGAGGTCTATATGTGTACCGAGTTTCATACTAATACGTGCAAGCATGTTTAATATATGGACCAAATTTTCAGACTTTTTTCAAGGGGGCGCTGTCGAGCCCCCCTGCCACGCCCGGGTACCAGCCTCTCCGGCGTCCTAATGGCCACGGATTCCAATGTGTGTGCCAATTTTCAAGAGTTTTTGAGCATGTTAAGGCCCCCAAAAAGCCCCGGAAGACGGAAAAAAAATAAATAAATAAATAAAAAAAATATATATATAGCTGCGAGCAGCGATGGCGGGCCCAAGCCCGGTGGCACCGCCACCCCGGTGGCTTCAGGGCAACTGTGCACAGCGGGCAATAGGCATTTAAAACGGTTAAACATCAAAGGACTATGTCAAATTCACTCCACATTTACTGCACTACAAGGTGCCACTATAGAGCCCCTCCTCCCTGCCCATTTTCAAAGGATTACATGTGCCAAGTTTTAACATTATTCTGATGAATTTTGAAGCAAATCAGGTAAAAAATAAGAGGGTGATCTCAATGTATGCTGAAAGTGACACATTTTCTGCTTCCAGTTGGTGGCGCTATGACTTTGAATCACAATAGTCAAATCCATGTGATCAGCCTTGTACAACGAAGACTAAGCCAAAGTTTCATCAAAATCAATTAATGTATGCAGAAGTTATAACACTTTGTTTCCTTTTTCTCGCCATAAATTCGTTGCCTCGCCACGGCCAAACCGTTCGAGATATCAAAAATCCCCTGGCAATTTTTAATCATCAGTGTCTTGACTTCATGCTGACCGAGTTTGGTGGCGATCGGATTAATCGTCTAGGAGGAGTATATCAAATTCCAGAGCATGCGTTTTTCAAACAACCCTTAATAGCTGACTTCCTGTTGGCGTGGTGTTTAACTTAGAGCACGAAAGTTGTTCGGCCCGATGAGGTCTATATGTGTACTGAGTTTCATACTAATACGTGCAAGCGTGTTTAATATATGGACCACATTTTCAGACTTTTTTCAAGGGGGCGCTGTCGAGCCCCCCTGCCACGCCCGGGTACCAGCCTCTCCGGCGTCCTAATGGCCGCGGATTCCAATGTGTGTGCCAATTTTCAAGAGTTTTTGAGCATGTTAAGGCCCCCAAAAAGCCCCGGAAGACGAAAAAAAAATAAAATAAAAAATAAAATAAATAAATATAGCTGCGAGCAGCGATGGCGGGCCCAAGCCCGGTGGCACCGCCACCCCGGTGGCTTCAGGGCAACTGTGCACAGCGGGCAATAGGCACTTAAAACGGTTAAACATCAAAGGACTATGTCAAATTCACTCCACATTTACTGCACTACAAGGTGCCTTTATAGAGCCCCTCCTCCCTGCCCATTTTCAAAGGATTACATGTGCCAAGTTTTAACATTATTCTGATGAATTTTGAAGCAAATCAGGTAAAAATAAGAGGGTGATCTCAATGTATGCTGAAAGTGACACATTTTCTGCTTCCAGTTGGTGGCGCTATGACTTTGAATCACAATAGTCAAATCCATGTGATCAGCCTTGTACAACGAAGACTAAGCCAAAGTTTCATCAAAATCAATTAATGTATGCAGAAGTTATAACACTTTGTTTCCCTTTTCTTGCCATAAATTCGTTGCCTCGCCACGGCCAAACCGTTTGAGATATCCAAAATCCGTTTGCAATTAAACAACTTCAATGTGTTAGCAACAAGTTAAAAAAGCTTGGTGTAAATTGGATAAACCCTGTAGGAGTAGTAGTATAAAATTCATAGCCTGTTTTTTCAAAAAATTAACATTCAAACAAAAATAGCCGACTTCCTGTTGGTCGGAGCTAATGAATGTAAATTAGAAAATTGTCCGGCTTGATGAGATCAATATATGTACCGAGTTTGGTGACTGTAGGAAAAACTAACCCCCCCACTTTTGTCAAAAGGTGGCGCTACTGAGCCCCTCCACCACGCCCATTTCTATGGCTTTGTCCATGTCTACTGGTTGACAATATTGATGTGTGTGTCGAGTTTCATGCAAATTGAAGCATGTTAAGAGCCTCAAAAACACTCAAGAATATTATTACAGTTTGACCTGTCGCCATGGCAACGATATTTCAAATATCAAAAATCCTGTCATAGGTCTACATCTGCTGTGTATTGACATTACACTGATGAAGTTTGAAGCAAATCAGGTAAAAATAAGAGGGTGATCTCAAAGCATTTTAAAAGTGATACACTTCTTGCTGCCATTTGGTGGCGCTATAACTTTGACTCACAATAGTTACATCCATGTGATCAGACTACTACAACCAACACACTCCTGAAGTTTCATAAACATCAATCAATGTATGCAGAAGTTATAACACATTTCCTGTTTCCCTTTTCTCGCCATAAATTCGTTGCCTCGCCACGGCCAAACCGTTTGAGATATCCAAAATCCGTTTGCATTTAAACAACTTCAATGTGTTCGCAACAAGTTAAAAAAAGCTTGGTGTAAATTGGATAAACCCTGTAGGAGTAGTAGTATAAAATTCATAGCCTGTTTTTTCAAAAAATTAACATTCAAACCAAAATAGCTGACTTCCTGTTGGTCGGAGCTAATGAATGTAAATTAGAAAATTGTCCGGCTTGATGAGAATAATATGTGTACCGAGTTTGGTGACTGTAGGAAAAACTAACCCCCCCACTTTTGTCAAAAGGTGGCGCTACTGAGCCCCTCCACCACGCCCATTTCTATGGCTTTGTCCATGTCTACTGGTTGACAATATTGATGTGTGTGTCGAGTTTCATGCAATTTGAAGCATGTTAAGATAAAATAAAATAAATAAATATAGCTGCGAGCAGCGATGGCGGGCCCAAGCCCGGTGGCACCGCCACCCCGGTGGCTTCAGGGCAACTGTGCACAGCGGGCAATAGGCACTTAAAACGGTTAAACATCAAAGGACTATGTCAAATTCACTCCACATTTACTGCACTACAAGGTGCCTTTATAGAGCCCCTCCTCCCTGCCCATTTTCAAAGGATTACATGTGCCAAGTTTTAACATTATTCTGATGAATTTTGAAGCAAATCAGGTAAAAATAAGAGGGTGATCTCAATGTATGCTGAAAGTGACACATTTTCTGCTTCCAGTTGGTGGCGCTATGACTTTGAATCACAATAGTCAAATCCATGTGATCAGCCTTGTACAACGAAGACTAAGCCAAAGTTTCATCAAAATCAATTAATGTATGCAGAAGTTATAACACTTTGTTTCCCTTTTCTTGCCATAAATTCGTTGCCTCGCCACGGCCAAACCGTTTGAGATATCCAAAATCCGTTTGCAATTAAACAACTTCAATGTGTTAGCAACAAGTTAAAAAAGCTTGGTGTAAATTGGATAAACCCTGTAGGAGTAGTAGTATAAAATTCATAGCCTGTTTTTTCAAAAAATTAACATTCAAACAAAAATAGCCGACTTCCTGTTGGTCGGAGCTAATGAATGTAAATTAGAAAATTGTCCGGCTTGATGAGATCAATATATGTACCGAGTTTGGTGACTGTAGGAAATACTAACCCCCCACTTTTGTCAAAAGGTGGCGCTACTGAGCCCCTCCACCACGCCCATTTCTATGGCTTTGTCCATGTCTACTGGTTGACAATATTGATGTGTGTGTCGAGTTTCATGCAAATTGAAGCATGTTAAGAGCCTCAAAAACACTCAAGAATATTATTACAGTTTGACCTGTCGCCATGGCAACGATATTTCAAATATCAAAAATCCTGTCATAGGTCTACATCTGCTGTGTATTGACATTACACTGATGAAGTTTGAAGCAAATCAGGTAAAAATAAGAGGGTGATCTCAAAGCATTTTAAAAGTGATACACTTCTTGCTGCCATTTGGTGGCGCTATAACTTTGACTCACAATAGTTACATCCATGTGATCAGACTACTACAACCAACACACTCCTGAAGTTTCATAAACATCAATCAATGTATGCAGAAGTTATAACACATTTCCTGTTTCCCTTTTCTCGCCATAAATTCGTTGCCTCGCCACGGCCAAACCGTTTGAGATATCCAAAATCCGTTTGCAATTAAACAACTTCAATGTGTTCGCAACAAGTTAAAAAAGCTTGGTGTAAATTGGATAAACCCTGTAGGAGTAGTAGTATAAAATTCATAGCCTGTTTTTTCAAAAAATTAACATTCAAACCAAAATAGCTGACTTCCTGTTGGTCGGAGCTAATGAATGTAAATTAGAAAATTGTCCGGCTTGATGAGAATAATATGTGTACCGAGTTTGGTGACTGTAGGAAAAACTAACCCCCACTTTTGTCAAAAGGTGGCGCTACTGAGCCCCTCCACCACGCCCATTTCTATGGCTTTGTCCATGTCTACTGGTTGACAATATTGATGTGTGTGTCGAGTTTCATGCAATTTGAAGCATGTTAAGAGCCTCAAAAACACTCAAGAATATTATTACAGTTTGACCTGTTGCCATGGCAACAATATTTCAAATATCAAAAATCCTGTCATAGGTCTACATCTGCTGTGTATTGACATTACACTGATGAAGTTTGAAGCAAATCAGGTAAAAATAAGAGGGTGATCTCAAAACATTTCAAAAAGTGATACACTTCCTGCTGCCAGTTGGTGGCGCTATAACTTTGACTCACAATAGTCACATCCATGTGATCAGACTCCTATAACGAACACACTCGTGAAGTTTCATAAAGATCAATATATGTATTAAGACGTTATAACACATTTCCTGTTTCCTTTTTCTCGCCATAAATTCGTTGCCTCGCCACGGCCAAACCGTTCGAGATATCAAAAATCCCCTGGCAATTTTTAATCATCAGTGTCTTGACTTCATGCTGACCGAGTTTGGTGGCGATCGGATTAATCGTCTAGGAGGAGTATATCAAATTCCAGAGCATGCGTTTTTCAAACAACCCTTAATAGCTGACTTCCTGTTGGCGTGGCGATTAACTTAGAGCGCGAAAGTTGTTCGGCCCGATGAGGTCTATATGTGTACCGAGTTTCATACTAATACGTGCAAGCATGTTTAATATATGGACCAAATTTTCAGACTTTTTTCAAGGGGGCGCTGTCGAGCCCCCCTGCCACGCCCGGATACCAGCCTCTCCGGCGTCCTAATGGCCGCGGATTCCAATGTGTGTGCCAATTTTCAAGAGTTTTTGAGCATGTTAAGGCCCCCAAAAATCCCCGGAAGACGGAAAAAAAAAATAAAAATAAAAAAAAACGAGCAGCGATGGCGGGCCCAAGCCCGGTGGCACCGCCACCCCGGTGGCTTCAGGGCAACTGTGCACAGCGGGCAATAGGCATTTAAAACGGTTAAACATCAAAGGACTATGTCAAATTCACTCCACATTTACTGCACTACAAGGTGCCACTATAGAGCCCCTCCTCCCTGCCCATTTTCAAAGGATTACATGTGCCAAGTTTTAACATTATTCTGATGAATTTTGAAGCAAATCAGGTAAAAATAAGAGGGTGATCTCAATGTATGCTGAAAGTGACACATGTTCTGCTTCCAGTTGGTGGCGCTATGACTTTGAATCACAATAGTCACATCCATGTGATCAGCCATGTACAACGAAGACTAAACCGAACTTTCATCAAAATCAATTAATGTATGCAGGAGTTAAAACACTTTGTTTCCCTTTTCTTGCCATAAATTCGTTGCCTCGCCACGGCCAAACCGTTCGAGATATCAAAAATCCCCTGGCAATTTTTAATCATCAGTGTCTTGACTTCATGCTGACCGAGTTTGGTGGCGATCGGATTAATCGTCTAGGAGGAGTATATCAAATTCCAGAGCATGCGTTTTTCAAACAACCCTTAATAGCTGACTTCCTGTTGGCGTGGCGATTAACTTAGAGCGCGAAAGTTGTTCGGCCCGATGAGGTCTATATGTGTACAGAGTTTCATACTAATACGTGCAAGCATGTTTAATATATGGACCAAATTTTCAGACTTTTTTCAAGGGGGCGCTGTCGAGCCCCCCTGCCACGCCCGGGTACCAGCCTCTCCGGCGTCCTAATGGCCGCGGATTCCAATGTGTGTGCCAATTTTCAAGAGTTTTTGAGCATGTTAAGGCCCCCAAAAAGCCCCGGAAGACGGAAAAAAATAAAAATAAAAAATAAAAATAAAAATAATAATCCTTAGAAGAACAAGAGGGCCCTGCGCGCTTAATTCGCTTGGGCCCTAAAAAAAAAAAAAAAAGAACGCCAACAATAACAATAGGTGCCTCCGCACCTTCGGTGCTTGGCCCCTAAATATAGCTGCAAGCAGCAATTACGGGGCCAAGCACAAAAACGGCACAAGAAGCCAGCCAACATGGCCGTGAGCATCAGACCAACAGCAGCAGTGAGCAATTAGAAAAAAAAAGTTATTAGCATTTTTGTCAAGTTTGTTATAACTTTTGAGCACGAGGTGGCGCTGGTCCGAAACTTCTCAGGCTGCTTCAGGGCATTGTCCTGATGACCCATACCAAATTTATGAATTTTGGTCAAACTCATCAGAAGTTATGAGCAAAATAACAATTTTTCATATCTCCACTCCAGTAGGTGGCGCTGCACCGAAACACTGTATAATGCCTCAGGTCATGCTTGTGATGACATGTACCAAGTTTGGTCTAAATATGTCAAAGCATTGTAGAGATACAGCTTCAAGGGTAATTTTTGCATCACATCTCAAATTCTTTGCTCCGGTATACGAAAACGGTTTGACTTATCGACTTGAAATCCATAACTTTTTGTCGGCATGGTCTGAAGATGACACGGTTCAATTTTGGTGAAAATTGGAGCAACGGTCTAGGAGGAGTTCGAAAAAGTAGGTTTTTGAAGAAAAACAATATGGCGGACAGGAAGTTCAGCTGAATATGGCAAATTTGATATTTATGTTCTCAGCATGACCCAAGGAATCTATTGAGACCAGTTTCATTACAATCGGTAGATATAATCAAAAGTTATTAGCATTTTTGTAAATTTTGTTATAACTTTTGACCACAAGGTGGTGCTGGTCCGAAACTTCTCAGGCTCCTTCAGGGCATTGTCCTGATGAACCATACCAAATTTATGAATTTTGGTCAAACCCATCAGAAGTTATAAGCAAAAACAGCCATTTTTCATATCTCCACTCCAGTAGGTGGCGCTGTGCTGAAACATTGTATGATGCCTCAGGTCATGCTTGTGATGACACATACCAAGTTTGGTCTGAATATGATAAAGCATTGTAGAGATACAGCTTCAATGGTAATTTTTGCATCACATCTCAAATTCTTTGCTCCGGTATACGAAAACGGTTTGACTTATCGACTTGAAATCCATACCTTTTTGTCGGCATGGTCTGAAGATGACACGGTTCAATTTTGGTGAAAATTGGAGCAACGGTCTAGGAGGAGTTCGAAAAAGTAGGTTTTTGAAGAAAAACAATATGGCGGACAGGAAGTTTAGCTGACTATAGCAAATGTGATATCTATGTTCTCAGCATGACCCAAGGAATCTACTGAGACCAGTTTCATTACAATTGGTGAATACAGTCAAAAGTTATTAGCATTTTTGTAATTTTTTTTATAACTTTTGACCACAAGGAGGCGCTGTGCCGAATCTTCTCAGGCTCCTTCAGGGCATTGTGCTGATGACCCATACCAAGTTTTGTAAAGATACGTTAATGCGTTCGTAAAATACAGCATTTTAGCACAAAATTCAAAATGGCCGACGGCCAAAATGGCCGAATTGGGAAAATTGATATCATTCGACTCGGCATGATTCCCCGAATCCAACGAGACCAAATTTATGATTTTTGGACAAACCCATCAGAAGTTATAAGCAAAAATACCCATTTTTCATATCTCCGCACCAGTAGGTGGCGCTGCGCCGAAACACTGCATGGTACCTCAGGTCATGCTTGTGATGACATGTACCAAGTTTGGTCTGAATACGATAAAGCGTTGCGGAGATACAGCCTTACTTCTGTTTTCGCAAGCACTACGTACAATTCGTTCGTGAGTTTTTCGAAAACGGTTTGAGGAATCAACTTGAATTCCATAACTTTTGTCAGCATGGTGTGAAGATGATCTGATTCAATTTTCATGAAAATCGGAGTAACGGCCTAGGAGGAGTTCGAAAAAGTAAGTTTTTCAGAAAATTCAAAATGGCGGGAAAATTTTCATGACGGAAAATGACGTCATAGGGTGCGATCGATTCGTCTTGACCCAAGGAATCAGAGGAAAAAAGAGTTTTGTTTCTAGCCCTTACGGTTCAAAAGTTATTAACATAAACATAAGTGCAACTTTGGACAGCTGGTGGCGCTAGAGGGATTGAGTTAGAGACTCCAAATTGGCTATGGTCATAGATCAGACTGTCCTCTAACTGTGTGCCAAATTTCATAACTTTCCCGCAAGCGGTTCTATGGGTTGCCATAGACTTCAAGAGCGGAAGAAGAAGAAGAAGAAGAAGAAGAAGAATAAAAAAAAAAAAAAAAAGAACGCCAACAATAACAATAGGTGCCTCCGCACCTTCGGTGCTTGGCCCCTAAATATAGCTGCAAGCAGCAATTACGGGGCCAAGCACAAAAATGGCACAAGAAGCAAGCCAACATGGCTGGGAGCATCAGACCAACAGCAGTAGTGAGCAATTAGAAAAAAAGTTATTAGCATTTTTGTCAATTTTGTTATATCTTTTGACCACAAGGTGGCGCTGGTCCGAAACTTCTCAGGCTCCTTCAGTGCATTGTCCTGATGACCCATACCAAATTTATGAATTTTGGTCAAACTCATCAGAATTTATAAGCAAAAATGGCATTTTTAATATCTCCACTCCAGTAGGTGGCGCTGCGCCGAAACAGAGTATGCTGCCTCAGGTCATGCTTGTGAAGACACATACCAAGTTTGGTCTGAATATGTCAAAGCACTGAAGAGATACAGCTTCAAGAGTCGTTTTTGCATCATGCCTCAAATTCTTTGCTCTGGTATACGAAAACGGTTTGACATATCGACTTGAAATCCATAACTTTTTGTCGGCATGGTCTGACGATGACACGGTTCAATTTTGGTGAAAATCGGAGCAACGGTCTAGGAGGAGTTTGAAAAAGTAGGTTTTTAAAGAAAAACAATATGGCGGACAGGAAGTTTAGCTGACTATGGCAAATTTGATATCTTTGTTCTCAGCATGACCCAAGGAATCTACTGAGACCAGTTTCATTACAATTGGTGAATACAGTCAAAAGTTATTAGCATTTTTGTAAATTTTGTTATAACTTTTGACCACACGTCGGCGCTGTGCCGAAACTTCTCAGGCTCCTTCAGGGCATTGTGCTGATGACCCATACCAAGTTTTGTAAAGATACGTTAATGCGTTCGTAAAATACAGCATTTTAGCACAAAATTCAAAATGGCCGACGGCCAAAATGGCCGAATTGGGAAAATTGGATATCATTCGACTCGGCATGATTCCCCGAATCCAACGAGACCAAATTTATGATTTTTGGACAAACCCATCAGAAGTTATAAGCAAAAATACCCATTTTTCATATCTCCGCACCAGTAGGTGGCGCTGCGCCGAAACACTGCATGGTACCTCAGGTCATGCTTGTGATGACATGTACCAAGTTTGGTCTGAATACGATAAAGCGTTGCGGAGATACAGCCTTACTTCTGTTTTCGCAAGCACTACGTACAATTTGTTCGTTAGTTTTTCGAAAACGGTTTGAGGAATCAACTTTAATTCCATAACTTTTTGTCAGCATGGTCTGAAGATGATCTGATTCAATTTTCATGAAAATCGGAGTAACGGCCTAGGAGGAGTTCGAAAAAGTAAGTTTTTCAGAAAATTCAAAATGGCGGAAAAATTTTCATGACGGAAAATGACGTCATAGGGTGCGATCGATTCGTCTTGACCCAAGGAATCAGAGGAAAAAAGAATTTTGTTTCTAGCCATTATGGTTCAAAAGTTATTAACATAAACATAAGTGCAACTTTGGACAGCTGGTGGCGCTAGAGGGATTGAGATAGAGACACCAAATTTGCTGTGGACAAAGGTCAGACTGTCCTCTAACTGTGTGCCAAATTTCACAACTTTCCTGCAAGCGGTTCTATGGGTTGCCATAGACTTCAAGAGCGGAAGAAGAAGAAGAAGAAGAAGAATAAAAAAAAAAAAAAAAAAAAGAACGCCAACAATAACAATAGGTGCCTCCGCACCTTCGGTGCTTGGCCCCTAAATATAGCTGCAAGCAGCAATTATGGGGCCAAGCACAAAAACGGCACAAGAAACCAGCCAACACGGCTGGGAGCATCAGACCAACTGCAACATTGAACAATTAAAGACGTATTAAGATCATTTTAGGCATAAGAGCTGAAAAATTATCAAAAATGAGGATTTACTGGTTCATAACTTTCGACCAATAGGTGGCGCTGTGTCCAAATTGTTGTGGTATGGTCAGAGTGAGGTGACAATGACACTTCCAAAGTTTGGTGTCAATATGTCAAAGCACTGAAGAGATAAAGCTTCAAGAGTCATTTTTGAATCATGCCTCAAATTCTTTGCTCTGGTATACAAAAACGGTTTGACATATGGACTTGAAATCCATAACTTTTTGTCGGCATGGTCTGAAGATGACACGGTTCAATTTTGGTGAAAATCGGAGCAATGGTCTAGGAGGAGTTCGAAAAAGTAGGTTTTTAAAGAAAAACAATATGGCGGACAGGACGTTTAGCTGACTATGGCAAATTTGATATCTATGTTCTCAGCATGACCCAAGGAATCTACAGAGACCAGTTTCATTACAATTGGTTAATATAGACAAAAGTTATTAGCATTTTTGTAAATTTTGTTATAACTTTTGACCACGAGGTGGCGCTGGTCCGAAACTTCTCAGGCTCCTTCAGGGCATTGTCCTGATGACCCATACCAAATTTATGAATTTTGGTCAAACTCATCAGAAGCTATGAGCAAAATAACAATTTTTCATATCTCCACTCCAGTAGGTGGCGCTGCACCGAAACACTGTATAATGCCTCAGGTCATGCTTGTGATGACATGTACCAAGCTTGGTCTAAATATGTCAAAGCATTGTAGAGATACAGCTTCAAGGGTAATTTTTGCATCACATCTCAAATTCTTTGCTCCGGTATACGAAAACGGTTTGACTTATCGACTTGAAATCCATAACTTTTTGTCGGCATGGTCTGAAGATGACACGGTTCAATTTTGGTGAAAATTGGAGCAACGGTCTAGGAGGAGTTCGAAAAAGTAGGTTTTTGAAGAAAAACAATATGGCGGACAGGAAGTTCAGCTGACTATAGCAAATGTGATATCTTTGTTCTCAGCATGACCCAAGGAATCTACTGAGACCAGTTTCATTACAATTGGTGAATACAGTCAAAAGTTATTAGCATTTTTGTAAATTTTGTTATAACTTTTGACCACAAGGTGGCGCTGTGCCGAAACTTCTCAGGCTCCTTCAGGGCATTGTGCTGATGACCCATACCAAGTTTTGTAAAGATACGTTAATGCGTTCATAAATTACAGCATTTTAGCACAAAATTCAAAATGGCCGACGGCCAAAATGGCCGAATTGGGAAAATTGGATATCATTCGACTCGGCATGATTCCCCGAATCCAACGAGACCAAATTTATGATATTTGGACAAACCCATCAGAAGTTATAAGCAAAAATACCCATTTTTCATATCTCCTTACCAGTAGGTGGCGCTGCGCCGAAACACTGCATGGTACCTCAGGTCATGCTTGTGATGACATGTACCAAGTTTGGTCTGAATACGATAAAGCGTTGCGGAGATACAGCCTTACTTCTGTTTTCGCAAGCACTACGTACAATTCGTTCGTGAGTTTTTCGAAAACGGTTTGAGGAATCAACTTGAATTCCATAACTTTTTGTCAGCATGGTCTGAAGATGATCTGATTCAATTTTCATGAAAATCGGAGTAACGGCCTAGGAGGAGTTCGAAAAAGTAAGTTTTTCAGAAAATTCAAAATGGCGGAAAAAATTTCATGACGGAAAATGACGTCATAGGGTGCGATCGATTCGTCTTGACCCAAGGAATCAGAGGAAAAAAGAATTTTGTTTCTAGCCCTTATGGTTCAAAAGTTATTAACATAAACATAAGTGCAACTTTGGACAGCTGGTGGCGCTAGAGGGATTGAGATAGAGACTCCAAATTTGCTGTGGACAAAGGTCAGACTGTCCTCTAACTGTGTGCCAAATTTCACAACTTTCCCGCAAGCGGTTCTATGGGTTGCCATAGACTTCAAGAGCGGAAGAAGAAGAAGAAGAATAAAAAAAAAAAAAAAAAAAAGAACGCCAACAATAACAATAGGTGCCTCCGCACCTTCGGTGCTTGGCCCCTAAATATAGCTGCAAGCAGCAATTACGGGGCCAAGCACAAAAACGGCACAAGAAGCCAGCCAACATGGCCGTGAGCATCAGACCAACAGCAGCAGTGAGCAATTAGAAAAAAAAGTTATTAGCATTTTTGTCAAGTTTGTTATAACTTTTGAGCACGAGGTGGCGCTGGTCCGAAACTTCTCAGGCTGCTTCAGGGCATTGTCCTGATGACCCATACCAAATTTATGAATTTTGGTCAAACTCATCAGAAGTTATGAGCAAAATAAAAAATTTTCATATCTCCACTCCAGTAGGTGGCGCTGCACCGAAACACTGTATAATGCCTCAGGTCATGCTTGTGATGACATGTACCAAGTTTGGTCTAAATATGTCAAAGCATTGTAGAGATACAGCTTCAAGGGTAATTTTTGCATCACATCTCAAATTCTTTGCTCCGGTATACGAAAACGGTTTGACTTATCGACTTGAAATCCATAACTTTTTGTCGGCATGGTCTGAAGATGACACGGTTCAATTTTGGTGAAAATTGGAGCAACGGTCTAGGAGGAGTTCGAAAAAGTAGGTTTTTGAAGAAAAACAATATGGCGGACAGGAAGTTTAGCTGACTATAGCAAATGTGATATCTATGTTCTCAGCATGACCCAAGGAATCTACTGAGACCAGTTTTTTTATAACTTTTGACCACAAGGAGGCGCTGTGCCGAAACTTCTCAGGCTCCTTCAGGGCATTGTGCTGATGACCCACACCAAGTTTTGTAAAGATACGTTAATGCGTTCGTAAAATACAGCATTTTAGCACAAAATTCAAAATGGCCGACGGCCAAAATGGCCGAATTGGGAAAATTGGATATCATTCGACTCGGCATGATTCCCCGAATCCAACAAGACCAAATTTATGATTTTTGGACAAACCCATCAGAAGTTATAAGCAAAAATACCCATTTTTCATATCTCCGCACCAGTAGGTGGCGCTGCGCCGAAACACTGCATGGTACCTCAGGTCATGCTTGTGATGACATGTACCAAGTTTGGTCTGAATACGATAAAGCGTTGCGGAGATACAGCCTTACTTCTGTTTTCGCAAGCACTACGTACAATTCGTTCGTTAGTTTTTCGAAAACGGTTTGAGGAATCAACTTTAATTCCATAACTTTTTGTCAGCATGGTCTGAAGATGATCTGATTCAATTTTCATGAAAATCGGAGTAACGGCCTAGGAGGAGTTCGAAAAAGTAAGTTTTTCAGAAAATTCAAAATGGCGGAAAAATTTTCATGACGGAAAATGACGTCATAGGGTGTGATCGATTCGTCTTGACCCAAGGAATCAGAGGAAAAAAGAATTTTGTTTCTAGCCATTATGGTTCAAAAGTTATTAACATAAACATAAGTGCAACTTTGGACAGCTGGTGGCGCTAGAGGGATTGAGATAGAGACTCCAAATTTGCTGTGGACAAAGGTCAGACTGTCCTCTAACTGTGTGCCAAATTTCATAACTTTCCCGCAAGCGGTTCTATGGGTTGCCATAGACTTCAAGAGCGGAAGAAGAAGAAGAAGAAGAAAAAAAAAAAGAAAAAAAAGAACGCCAACAATAACAATAGGTGCCTCCGCACCTTCGGTGCTTGGCCCCTAAATATAGCTGCAAGCAGCAATTACGGGGCCAAGCACAAAAACGGCACAAGAAGCCAGCCAACATGGCCGTGAGCATCAGACCAACAGCAGCAGTGAGCAATTAGAAAAAAAAGTTATTAGCATTTTTGTCAAGTTTGTTATAACTTTTGAGCACGAGGTGGCGCTGGTCCGAAACTTCTCAGGCTGCTTCAGGGCATTGTCCTGATGACCCATACCAAATTTATGAATTTTGGTCAAACTCATCAGAAGTTTTGAGCAAAATAACAATTTTTCATATCTCCACTCCAGTAGGTGGCGCTGCACCGAAACACTGCATAATTTCTCAGGTCATGCTTGTGATGACATGTACCAAGTTTGGTCTGAATACGATAAAGCGTTGCGGAGATACAGCCTTACTTCTGTTTTCGCAAGCACTACGTACAATTCGTTCGTGAGTTTTTCGAAAACGGTTTGAGGAATCAACTTGAATTCCATAACTTTTTGTCAGCATGGTGTGAAGATGATCTGATTCAATTTTCATGAAAATCGGAGTAACGGCCTAGGAGGAGTTCGAAAAAGTAAGTTTTTCAGAAAATTCAAAATGGCGGGAAAATTTTCATGACGGAAAATGACGTCATAGGGTGCGATCGATTCGTCTTGACCCAAGGAATCAGAGGAAAAAAGAGTTTTGTTTCTAGCCATTATGGTTCAAAAGTTATTAACATAAACATAAGTGCAACTTTGGACAGCTGGTGGCGCTAGAGGGATTGAGATAGAGACTCCAAATTTGCTGTGGACAAAGGTCAGACTGTCCTCTAACTGTGTGCCAAATTTCACAACTTTCCCTCAAGCGGTTCTATGGGTTGCCATAGACTTCAAGAGCGGAAGAAGAAGAAGAAGAAGAAGAATAATTAAAAAAAAAAAAAAAAAAAAAAAGAACGCTAACAATAACAATAGGTGCCTCCGCACCTTCGGTGCTTGGCCCCTAAATATAGCTGCAAGCAGCAATTATGGGGCCAAGCACAAAAACGGCACAAGAAACCAGCCAACACGGCTGGGAGCATCAGACCAACTGCAACAGTGAACAATTAAAGACGTATTAAGATCATTTTAGGCATAAGAGCTGAAAAATTATCAAAAATGAGGATTTACTGGTTCATAACTTTCGACCAATAGGTGGCGCTGTGTCCAAATTGTTGTGGTATGGTCAGAGTGAGGTGACAATGACACTTCCAAAGTTTGGTGTCAATATGTCAAAGCACTGAAGAGATACAGCTTCAAGAGTCATTTTTGAATCATGCCTCAAATTCTTTGCTCTGGTATACAAAAACGGTTTGACATATGGACTTGAAATCCATAACTTTTTGTCGGCATGGTCTGAAGATGACACGGTTCAATTTTGGTGAAAATCGGAGCAAAGGTCTAGGAGGAGTTCGAAAAAGTAGGTTTTTAAAGAAAAACAATATGGCGGACAGGACGTTTAGCTGACTATGGCAAATTTGATATCTATGTTCTCAGCATAACCCAAGGAATCTACAGAGACCAGTTTCATTACAATTGGTTAATATAGACAAAAGTTATTAGCATTTTTGTAAATTTTGTTATAACTTTTGACCACGAGGTGGCGCTGGTCCGAAACTTCTCAGGCTCCTTCAGGGCATTGTCCTGATGACCCATACCAAATTTATGAATTTTGGTCAAACTCATCAGAAGTTATGAGCAAAATAACAATTTTTCATATCTCCACTCCAGTAGGTGGCGCTGCACCGCTCCTCGACTCAGGGTCTGCAGGAAACTTCATCTCCGGCACCCTCTGTCGATAACTCAAGCTCAAGATCTCCCCGTCTCCGACTAGCTATCAAATACAATCCATCACAGGCAAACCGCTGAGTCGAAGAAACGACCGTCATTGTGTGGGACCACTCCAACTCCTGTTGGCATCTTGCACTCGGAAAAGATTCATCTGCTGGTTCTGGAGGAGTCCACCGCTGATGTGGTTCTAGGGCGCCCGTGGCTTGAACAACACAATCCCACCATCTCCTGGTGCACGGGCGAAGTCCTGAAGTGGGGCGACCACTGCTTTCCTGTTTGTTTCCCAGCACTCCTGTTCCGAAATCTCCACTCTCACAGTCTCTTTCCATCAATGCCACCTCCATCGAAAGTCCTGTAGAGAAGCGCTCCGTGGATGTTCCCCCGGACCACGCCCCCTTCAGTGACGTTTTCTGCCCACAACGCGCCTCCAAGCTTCCTCCACACCGGCCATGGGACTGTGCCATCGATCTGCTACCGGGTGAGCCAGTGCCCAGGGGACGCATCTACCCCCCCTCAACCAAGGTTACATCCGCCCGTCTACTTCGCATGCTGCTTCAAGCTTCTTTTTCGTGGCTAAGAAGGACGGAGGCTTGAGGCCCTGCATCGATTTCCGTGCCCTCAACAAAATCACTGTCAAGTTTCGCTACCCACTTCCCCTCGTCCCAGCGTCCCTGGAACATCTCCGCGGTGCCACTGTGTTCACTAAGTTGGATCTCCGCGTACAACCTCATCCGGATACGTGAGGGGGACGAGTGGAAGACCGCCTTTGTCACGCCCACCGGACACTACGAGTATCTCGTCATGCCGTATGGCCTGGTCAACGCCCCCTCCGTATTCCAGGATTTCATACACGAGGTGCTCCGGGAGTTTCTCCACAAGTTCGTTCTGGTGTATATTGACGACATCCTCATCTACTCCCGGAGCTTGGCCGAACATCGCCACCACGTTGCGGAGGTCCTCCAACGCTTACGGCAATTTCATCTCTTCCTCAAAGCTGAAAGGTGCTCCTTTCACCAGCCCTCTGTCCAGTTCCTGGGGTACATAATAGATCATAGTGGCATCCGGATGGATGAGGGGAAGGTCTCAGCTATCCAGTCCTGGCCCACTCCATCATCAATCAAAGAACTCCAGCGCTTCCTAGGTTTCTCCAATTTCTACCGCCGTTTTATCAAGAATTACAGTACCATCGTCAGTCCACTCACCAACTTAATCCGTCACCAGCCCAAGTCTCTGTCCTGGTCCCAACAAGCCACCAACGCCTCCGAGACCCTTAAGAGAGCCTTCACCACCGCTCCCCTGCTCGTCCACCCTAATCCAGATCTCCCATTGATCGTGGAAGTGGACGCCTCCACCACCGGAGTGGGAGCGGTCCTCTCGCAGCAGCAGGGGACACCAAGTAGACTCCATCCATGCGCCTTCTTCTCCCGCAAGCTCAACCCGGCGGAGGTCAATTATGACATTGGTGACCGCGAACTCCTGGCCGTCAAGCTTGCCCTCGAGGAGTGGAGGCATTGGTTGGAGGGGGCTACTCATACATTCCAAGTTCTCACTGATCATTAAAACCTTGAATATCTGAAGGCTGCCAAAAGACTCAACCCTCGCCAAGCTCGCTGGGCCATGTTTTTCTCAAGGTTCATTAGTTTGGTCTTTTTTTGACACAGTGATTACACACAAATCAATCACATATGTACACAAACACAATATGTCAGCAATTCTAATACAGCTCCCACATTCAGTCACCAGGTCTAGTATTTTTCTAATTGTTGCACAAATTGGCTCACCTTTATTAATACACATATGCATTATATCAGTCCACTCATTAGACATGCCTCTTACACCAGACATTTGGTTCTTGAGGTTTGTTAAACGTTTGGGGTCTACATCACATCCATTTACAGCAACAGGCACATCAACACAGTCATTAATGATCTTATACAACAAGTTTGTCAACTCGCATCTAATACGGCATTTAAGTAAACATTTTGCCAGCCCCATTGCTGTAGCGTATGCACACGTATCAGGATAATCAATAAACTTTGGAATGTTCAGAACGCTTTTAGCATGCTGGACTGGGTTGTAAAACCCCCCCAGAGACTGACCAGATCCACATTCCAACACCCCACACACACAGGGACACACAAAAACACACACACAGACAGACACAGAAACACACAATCATACATTTTGAACTGTATTTGTAAACTACCACTATGCTGAAATATATATTTCATATATTTCTAGGGCCTATGCATGTTTCCTAGTGTTTAAATGAGTGTATTTGTGCTAGTGTGCATTTTAACGATATAATTTTGTCTGTAAACCATAACTTCTCTCCTATGCCTTTCTGACCTATCGAGTTTGGTCTCTCCGTAAAGCTCCGGACACGAGCTATTCACTGAGATATGTCACACCGCTGATAAATGCATTTTTCTATGTGTTTAATGATACTGTGAAGAACGCACTCCATTTGGAGATCTGATCTGAGAGTCATAAATCATGCAGATTAAGTCGTGAGGCCAAACAAAGGAAAAGCTTTCCCGCCAACTTTGCACCCATGTTATTGGCTACCCCACCTCAAGGAGGTGTGTCGGCTTATCTGTCATAAAAGCAAAGACGCACAATTTCTTGTGTGTTCTCTCCCGATTGTCTCACGAGCATCTCGTGCACGTTTTTCCCGGACCCCTCCGGTGACCACGCGCTGCCACCGCGCTCAGCTTCGGGATCGCCATCTTCCAGCGAAACTCACTCTCGTCCTCAGTTCAAACCTTCCCGCTGAACGGAGGAAGCCAACGAACTGCACCAGCGCTAACCTGAAATTCGACACACGCAACCAATGCAAGTATACTGCCGTTTCTCAATCTTAGATGATGAAACTGATTTCCGTGCTGGCTTAGGACTGGTTGTGAGTTTGCTACTTGCCTTCTCTCTCTTTCCTTCTCTACTTCTATTCTTGTACATAGGTGTGTATTTTCTTGTATATATATTTAGATGTATAACCTCTGTATTCGTAGTTTGCATATATTAAAACGTTATTCATGCTCGATTGTTCTGTTTGTTCTTTCAGCGGAAAACCCAAGTCACTTTAACGTTTTTTTCGATCGCTTTATGCTTTAGTTATTTTCATGGCCAGAGAATAACTCCGTTTATAATATTCTGTGAGGGACTTAGTTTGCTGGACAAACGAGCAGTTTCTCTAAATAATTATTAAACCAGAACTAATCATATATGTAATTGATTATAATTCGTTGTAATTGATTCACAATATATGTTTAATTCCCCATTGGGTCGATATATGAATCATAATTTATTCATAACCTTATGAATTATTATATTCATATTTCATCCATAAATTGATTAATAACCGCTACATTTCGTTACATATATTATTTGGTGGAGGATGCGGGCAACGTTTTAAACTTGGTTTTCGGTAAAAGAGCAATGTAGAATAATTTTGTATGATTTAACTTACATGCGCGCTTTATTCAGTGAGAAGACGCACGGGTCCTCACTACGCACCGTTAACAAGCTGCTGTTTGTGTCTAGAAACACTGCAGGCATAGCCTTGGTTGACCGTGAAATACACTGCAGTCCATTGATATCTCAAGCTCGTATCTGTGAAGGACGACAATCTTTGCAGTAAGTTACAGTTTTGAATATTAATTTCCGCTTGAATAAACGAATTGAATCGTGTTCAGCGAGTTTAGAGGGTCGTGGCGAGATTCCTGCGATCACTCTTTCGAGGCCTCATTATATTTACCCGCTATTGAATCTGAATTTCTTGTGTCGTCCAAAAATTCACAATAGCCGGTTTGCTCCTGGGTTACGTCGTTTGGACTAGCTACCCAAAACCACGTGATCCCCGTTACAGATCTAATCGGAAAAGCAGTCCGTCTGGTTTATCGATTGATGTGTAATAATTTGGAGCTCGTATCAGCATTCTGATCCAATGTTGATTAGTAACAGCGGCGAAGCAATCCCGCAAAAGTTACATATTCGCGTGCATTAAAGTTTGCACCAAAGGGACTGATTCCCAGAGTTGTGTACCCGTGAGTAAAACGGTACACATATATTTATGAAAGAATCCGCTGAGGTTCTATAGTTGTAATCGTGACCGTGCAGTTAAAACAGCGTAAGGGTCAGAACCCCACAAAGCGCTCGTTTTTGTATCACGAATTAAGGAAGGGGGATGCAGTAACTCTGATCAGACGCCAGAGGGCAGTCTACTCAGGTGTGGCACCCCTCCCTACTTATTGGTTGTGTGGACTCATTGACGCCACCGCGTGGACGTTCTGAGTCAAAGCCGCTCCATGCTTTGAACTGAAATTATCTCCAAATTATCTTTTGCTTCTCTATACTGCGGGGAGTTGTAAAAGTAATTTGCTTTTGGTGGTTATGCTTTCCAATCATTGTTGGAGTGTGGTTTACTGATTTAAATTTAATTTAAACACGTTTAAATTTTTAATTTAAATTGTTTCCCTTCCAACAAGGGAATTCACTTTCTGAGAGTGCGCCCCCTGGTGGACACTGTCAGATAAGTCAATTCTCTTTTCCCTTGTATTCTTTTTCCTGTATTCACAGATCTACTTTATTTTATTTTATTTCAGTTTATTTATTTTATTTTTATTCCACTTTGTGTTATTTCATCCATTCCCTTTTTGTCTTTTCTCTCTCTCAAGTTATTTCTTTAGTTTACTTTGGAAATTCATTCCCTTTATTACTTAATGTTTTATTTTATTCACTCTTAGTTCTGGGTCCTGTGTGTTATTGGCTGGCAATAATATTCACGCACACCCAAGCCTCCCTTATTTCATACACTTATTTTTGAATTTAATTAAATAACATTTAATTCAATTTTAAAATTAAGTAGTGTCAATCAGTTGGCATTTTGCTATCAACAAGCAATTCTCTTTAGGAAAAATCTGCAAATAGGGAAGGCTTTCTCTTTTCTTTCTCCCATTCTGTTATTCTATGCACTCATTTAAATTTAATTGAACAAGTTTAATTCAAATTTGAATCAAGTGCCTCTGAATTATCCTCTTTTCGCTTTTTCCCATCCTGTTATTCTATGCACTCATTTAAATTGAATTGAACAGAGTTTAATTCAAATTTGAATCAAGTGCATCTGATTTGTTTTTGTTTTCTGTTATTTTTACTTTTGTTCTGCTTCTAGCTAGTTCATTTTAGACCCCTACTCTTTTATCCTACACACTTAATTAGTTAAATTCTATTTAAACAAGATTTAAATTGAGTTTTAAATTTACAATTAAGTCGTGTTTACCTGATTGTTTGTGCACTTGCAGATAAGGCCCTTTAGCGCCCTGGGGTGAGCTGACGGTTGCTCCAGTGAGTTCCAGTGAGTGGAGCTACCTGGCCTGGCGCTTCTTACACTAACCGTGTGTGAATCGTGGACATTCTGACCCCGTATCACGGGCAACACGCAAGGACATCAGCGAGTTGTGTATCAGGTACAGGGAGGCAACGAGACCCGGGGTGACAACAAGCGGCAATTTTGTTTAATTTCCCTGCTCAGGCTTCTGCACGACAGAACCGCCCGTTTGGAGTAACTGCCCGTAAAGGGGACAGACTCTGAGTTCAGGGAAAACTCAATCTTGACTGGTCACTCGGGCCGTTGGCGCAAATACCTTACCGAAGTGCGCAATTGTACTGGTGTTCCCTGTTTGAGAGGTTGCACCGTGGTACAAAGGGGACAGGTGGCCACGGACACCGCAGTAGAGTGTTTGAACGTCGAGGAAAGGTTGCCTGCCATTGAGTTCTTATCTGAGCACCCACAATTCACCCAGGCCTAAATTAGTGACATACAGTCATTTCACCTAATTGAAAGCCACAGAATATTACATATTCTTCAATTACTCAGGTGCGGGCCAACCCTTATGCTCTCGATCCATACCATCCCTCTAGGTTTTATGACGCAACAGTGCACTCGCCGGACACCGTTATAAACCCAGCTGGAATAGGAAGTTTAAGTTTCACTTCTCCCCTCTAGCCCTTCTGTTTTAGTTTATTGCGATTCTATTTTTATTCCTTTCTATTTGTTTACTGCTATATTTCTCATTTAATTGCATCCACCCTGTTCTGTTTTGCTTCTCTACTGTGTTTGTTTCTTTCAGTTCATGTAAAAGCAGAGCCTGTGAGAGCCATCACGGAAAACTGAGTAATAGATAGACGACCGAGCAGCGAGAGTCATCAAAGGACTCTTAGGGCTACCGCCTGTCAAAATCTTTATTCAAATCCGGCACTCACCCACACAAATTGACCCGCGTGGTCCTTTTGGCTATCGACAATTAAGTGTCTAGCCTACATTCCACTAACTGTCTGCACCAGTTAACTGGAACCAAACCAAAGAATTATATAATCATGCATTATTATAAGTCGTTAGCCCTGCGCGTGCTTGCATTGGTTCTGTTTGTGCTGTCTTTCTCTCGCCAACAGCAAGCTAACGTGTTCAGAGCAGCCAGCCCCAGCACCCATGGGGACGGACTCAAGACCGGGTTGGGCTCCCTGACCAGCACGATCCTGCCCAACGACGCCGTGGATCCCCAGCACCTAAGCAACGAGCAGCTGGACGACAACCTGAATCGACTAATGGCCCACGATCCAATGCCGAGTTACAAAGAGTGGGCGAGAGTCATCCGAGCCATCGCCCACAACCTCAAGCTCCAGGCGGAGGACGCCCGGAGGAATCAGGCCCAGATTCATCGTCACCACGATCAGCGACTTGTCGAGACCCAGAACCAGCGTTGGACAGCGGACGAATCCAAACCCGAGCTGCAGGAGGAGCTGCAAAGACTTCAAAAAGCCCTTGCAGAGCTCCACCTGGAGGTGGAGCGTAGAAAACTGACTGGAAAACTCCAACACAGCGAAGCTCCCCTAGCCAAAGCAGAGACTACGCTGAAAGACAGACACACTAAAGCCCTGACCTGTGAAAATCATCTCAAACAGGCCCAGAAAGGAGTTATGGCTCCGAAACAACAAAGAGACTATGTGAAGGAACTTGACACTGGTTACAGAGTACTGAAAAGTGGCATGGGAGGGGAAACACACATCACCGAGTTTCCCCTAACCAGTCACGAAGCCCTAATTCCAAATGGGGTTAAAAGTCCACTGCCCAAAACGTCCAACGGCCAAGAACCTTCGCCAGCAGCTGTCACATCCAACTGCCAGCACCTGCGACAGGTTCTGATCCAAAAGCTTTCTGACCCTGCATCAGATCAAGGGCTCCCTGCTGCCATGGACCTAAAACGGGGCAGACTGAATAACCCATACACTTTCTACAGCCGAATGCAAAGAGGGTACTACGGAGCACGTAACCAGCCAGCAACGGAGGAAGATTTCATCTTCAACCCTCTGCTTCTCCGAGAGCTGCACCCTGCGGTGAGTGATCATCTGGCAGCCTTGGCCTGCTCAAGCAGCATGTCTATTCAGCAGCCGCGAGACTTGGTCGACGAAGCTCAAGCCAAGCAGAGAACTGCGTCTAAAAAGACTGTAGAAATTCCAACCAGTTACCCAGACTCCGATCACTGTCCAGAAACCTGTCCTTACCTTTTTGAAAGACTGAGAAATGAAGCTGAAAGACAAACTCAGACTCTCAAGTCACAAAGATGTGAGCTGAATGTGCAGTCGCACAGTCCAAATGAGGTCCACCTTGAACACACAGCTCCCACACACCACACCATTGGTCGAGTGAGCCTGGTACCTCCTGTGTGCGTAGCGCAAATGGACACGTTTCTCTGTTCCACTCACAAAGACCTGCTAGACTGTTTTGAGCCCTTATTGAACGCCAGACCACTGAAAATCTGGGCTCAAGTGTGTGAACTTCTGCCTTCCCAGTCACCCAGGCCACCTGAGCCAGACGGTCAGGTCACAGAGGTCGCGGGAAATCTCCCAGCTAACCGCGGGAACCCGGTCTTAGAGCACAGTTCAAGTTCGCTACCCGGCACACTTCAACCCACCATAGACTGTAGCTCCCTCTGCTCCAAGGTCATGACAGACTCACAGCTGAATGATGTAACTACAACAGACATTATTCTCACACTGTGGGCAGACAACTCAGCCTTCAGCCACACGCTGTTAAGTGCCCTCATTGAAGGAACACCGGACCTCCCATTTGTCAACATGCAAATACGCTTCCCATTGGACTTTCGTCTGTCAACCATGATGACCGTCAAGGACATCTGCGTTGTGAACTTCAAATGGAACAACCGGCATTTAACCCATCACTTCCTGGTCCTTCCAGACATCCTGATGCACTCTAATGCTCATACGGACAGTGCAAATGAGTTGTTGTGGGCCCCAATGACTGTACAGCTTCCTGTTGTTCCTGTCAACACTGCCAACTTCCTGTCAGGCCAGACTATCCAACAGGTCTGCATCCTGATCAACATACAGGAACCTGTAGTACCACCTTACACCAAAGGGGGTGCTGTTTGGATCAACATACAGGAAATTGTAGTACCACCTTACACCAAAGGGGGTGCTGTTTGGCTCAACAGGCAATGTGGTCAAACCCTAAGCCACATGCTGGGCTCCTTCACACTGTCACCTGAAGGCGTGGAACTTGGACTTGCTCTAAAAGCCACACCGCTAACTGAAGTGTCACCCTACGTAGTTCACAGCTGGCTCAACGAATGCATGGTCACAGACATCAGCATTCCCAAAGCCCACCATCTAGAATGGATAATGGACCACGGCCCCTATGACTTTGAACGCAAGTTAACAGTCATTAACTTAATACCAGCTGCCATGGTCCCAGAAGGAAGCTTAAGCAACACAAGTTTCACAGCATCCTTCAAGAGCATCTCCATCACTTCCATCAAACTGGTACCCACAGAACAGGTGCACAGAACGGAGCTGATGGAGGACAAACACCTTGCAGTACCCACAGTCGCTAACCAGCCTGCCTGTGAAACTCAGGAAAGCGCTGCACCTCGGACAGCCAACCTGACAGCTTACACTACAACAGAGGAGCCCTTCCCAAGGTTTGAGCCTAAAGGCCAACAGATCCAGAAAGATGCAAGTGCGCTAAAGAATGATGCAGACTGTCGAAGACTCAGAAACGTCTTGCACAAATTCAAAGTGACATTTGACAAAGACCTTTTATGCTGTGGTCTCACTAAACTTCACACAGTGCATAGTGCAACACACCCAAATGCTCCTCCCACCTTAATCAGGCAGTACGAAGGTCACATCGCCCCACATGAACCAGTACAGGAGGTTGTTCATTCAACAGAAGGAAAAGGTGTTATCTGCCCATGCAACAGCACCTATTCAGTCCCTACCTGGTCCATTGTCAAACCAGACAGCAAGTGGCGATCCACCAGCGACTTCAGGAGGCTGAACCAGCAGGTGCCACTGCCACAACGTGCCAGAAAGCACAAGTCTGCACGGAGCAGAGATTCAGCTGCCTGTCAAAACTGCTATAACAGCACACCAGCGTTGACACTTGAGATACTGGTACCCCAACAACAGCGACCAGCCTGTCATAGATACCTCAAAGAGAATGCGTGCCAAGGAATGCCCACGGCCTACGTCGATGGACGTTCCTACAACCATGAGGGCATCTTACAGGCAAGTGCAGGGGCACGATGGTTAAACAACCAACCCTGCCAACCACAGAACAGCAGGTGGGGTCCCCAGTCATGTCAGTATGGTGAAGCAGCAGCGACCCTCAAAACCTTTCAAGTCTCCTCTGTCCATAACATCAGAGAACTCATGTGCACAGACTCACACTTTGCCAGACCTTGTTTCACATGCCATCTTCTGGGCTGGAAACAAACTGGTTTCAAGACTGAATGCAACAAGCAGGTGAAACATCAACACATGTTCCAGACACATGATCACCTCACCCAAGCACACGACATGATCGTTTACTGGGAAAAGGTGAAAAGATGCTTAAAGCAACCAGGGCGTGACAAAGGCGTGAACGACCAAATTAATGCCCTTGCCAAGACTGGCACCCTGCATGACAAGCTATGGTCACACCCACCCCATTCACCCACCCTTAGTGTGGCAACAACAACCCGCAGCCAGCGGACTGTTCCTGCAACATTTCCCGCCTCACTGCCACTGCCACTGACAACCAAACTTGCCAACACTTCCATGCAAAATGTTTTGTACCACCACTCATACCCCTCCAACCTCCCGTTCACGGCACCTGGTCCCATGACCGACCACATGCTGCGTGTGGGAGTGAACTTTCTAAAATATGTCCCTGATGTCTTCACAGCGCCAAAGCTTGTACTGCCACAGGGCCAAAAGGGGGGTGAACTGATATACACCCACGACACACCATGTGCCAAACACCATGGCACCAGAACTATTTATGAGACTTTGGAACAAGTGGCGTACTGGCCCAGCATGCAGAAAGATGTGGCAAAGTATGTCAGAGAATGTCAGGTTTGCTGTCAAGTCCAAACTGTAAACCCAAACTACAGAGCTCCACTGCAACACAGAGGAGTCACGTTTCCACGGTCAGTCGACCAGAAAGACGGGACTGTAAAACCTCATCTGATGCTCATGGCCATCACAGACACCATACAGGAGTCAACTCAGGTGTTCCCCACAGAACTACTGATGGCACGGCAGGTGCCACTGCCGTTGCATCTGTACCAACCAGGAGACTTGAGTCTCATCACAGCCTGCTCCCCTCATCAGCATCACAACAAGCTCCGCCTACAACTGAGAAAGCAACTCGCAACACAGAGCCAAACCCTGCAAACCACCTGCAAATCCTGGAAAGGTATTGCGGTGGTTCTCCGCACTCACAGTTTCCTGCTGATCCAAACTGCGAACTCAAGGAAGCAACTGTTTACAGTCCTCCAGAATGACTTTGCCCAAAATCAGCTGGTTATAGCTCTGTTGACAGACCTGCTGCGAGAAATTAGCTTCTCTATGGACAGAGTGGCTATGAATAGGATTCCTCAGTATCCTACACAAACTGTGCTGGACTTTGCTACTGGCAGACCCAAAGACACGGTCAATGTCAGGTGGCGGCAACGTAACACCCATGCCAAGAAACACACCTCAGTTGCGGTAGCCTACCACAACAGCAACCCACGGCTGTGCCCGGCTCCCCACTTTCGCAGGTGTAGTTTCACCAAAGACTTTCAGTACTTCTGCCCAAACCAGCTCTTCCTCAGAAACCACACTGAAGGAATGGGCCGGTTGCAGCCCATGACCAGCGACACACGCTGCCCGGCCAAGCCTCGCACCCCAGTTATCGGAACACAAGCCGAGACTGTGGGTGATCGACTGCTCATCCACACCCCCACTCATGCAGCCATCCTAATCTACAATCAGCACGACACCACCACTCGTGTCAGCCTGCCCAATCCAAGTAAGAGGATCCATTTACCCCTGAGTTCCATCCTTTATCACAGCCATCTGGCAGTGCACTGTCTCTCAAGCAAAGAGGACCAGTCAGAACTGGAAATCCCATCTTCCCCCAGGGATCACAATCACACCTTAGATCCAGGAATGGAACTGAGGATTGACAAAGGGGGTCCCAGCTAAGTGACAGTACTCCTATTGATGCAGCCCTCCAAGCACTCTCACGACTGCCTGTCCTGACCAGCTCACCTAGAGCCCGAGCTTGGACTGCTGCCAACACAATCCGTTGCCTCTCCATGGCAATCAAGTACGCACTCGCCCTGGCCTTCATCCTATCCCAAGGGATCAAAGGGATGCAAGAGTCCATGAACAAGGGCTTATCTGCCCTCCCTCAAGGACCAGTAGGAACCACCTGCTGCGTGACCATCCGGATCCATGTGCCATCGAACTTGGTTACCGTCCAACGAAGTCCGCACAGGAACTTCGTTGGCCGAAAGGGGGAATCTGTAGCGTATGCACACGTATCAGGATAATCAATAAACTTTGGAATGTTCAGAACGCTTTTAGCATGCTGGACTGGGTTGTAAAACCCCCCCAGAGACTGACCAGATCCACATTCCAACACCCCACACACACAGGGACACACAAAAACACACACACAGACAGACACAGAAACACACAATCATACATTTTGAACTGTATTTGTAAACTACCACTATGCTGAAATATATATTTCATATATTTCTAGGGCCTATGCATGTTTCCTAGTGTTTAAATGAGTGTATTTGTGCTAGTGTGCATTTTAACGATATAATTTTGTCTGTAAACCATAACTTCTCTCCTATGCCTTTCTGACCTATCGAGTTTGGTCTCTCCGTAAAGCTCCGGACACGAGCTATTCACTGAGATATGTCACACCGCTGATAAATGCATTTTTCTATGTGTTTAATGATACTGTGAAGAACGCACTCCATTTGGAGATCTGATCTGAGAGTCATAAATCATGCAGATTAAGTCGTGAGGCCAAACAAAGGAAAAGCTTTCCCGCCAACTTTGCACCCATGTTATTGGCTACCCCACCTCAAGGAGGTGTGTCGGCTTATCTGTCATAAAAGCAAAGACGCACAATTTCTTGTGTGTTCTCTCCCGATTGTCTCACGAGCATCTCGTGCACGTTTTTCCCGGACCCCTCCGGTGACCACGCGCTGCCACCGCGCTCAGCTTCGGGATCGCCATCTTCCAGCGAAACTCACTCTCGTCCTCAGTTCAAACCTTCCCGCTGAACGGAGGAAGCCAACGAACTGCACCAGCGCTAACCTGAAATTCGACACACGCAACCAATGCAAGTATACTGCCGTTTCTCAATCTTAGATGATGAAACTGATTTCCGTGCTGGCTTAGGACTGGTTGTGAGTTTGCTACTTGCCTTCTCTCTCTTTCCTTCTCTACTTCTATTCTTGTACATAGGTGTGTATTTTCTTGTATATATATTTAGATGTATAACCTCTGTATTCGTAGTTTGCATATATTAAAACGTTATTCATGCTCGATTGTTCTGTTTGTTCTTTCAGCGGAAAACCCAAGTCACTTTAACGTTTTTTTCGATCGCTTTATGCTTTAGTTATTTTCATGGCCAGAGAATAACTCCGTTTATAATATTCTGTGAGGGACTTAGTTTGCTGGACAAACGAGCAGTTTCTCTAAATAATTATTAAACCAGAACTAATCATATATGTAATTGATTATAATTCGTTGTAATTGATTCACAATATATGTTTAATTCCCCATTGGGTCGATATATGAATCATAATTTATTCATAACCTTATGAATTATTATATTCATATTTCATCCATAAATTGATTAATAACCGCTACATTTCGTTACATTGCACAACATGTATTCCCCATTTCAGTATCACAGTCAGACAACTTGTGCGGACCCCTTCCAGTTGTCCACGGCGTCATAGACAATCTGTTCGCTGCTGACATCCACAACTTTCTCTCTGACTTCACAAAGTTTTTCCACAATGTAAACTTTGTCACGCAGTTCGTGCAAAATAGTATCCACTGACCCCTGGATCCTTTGGGGATGAATTCTTAAACCACACCGGCTCAGTGCCTGAGCTATGATGTGTTTGAGTCCTGGTTTAATTAGATTATGAGTCAGCTCCTCAAAGTATGTGTCAAAGAAATAGGCATCAGGTTCAAACAAACAGGAATGTCTAATCTGACTCGGGTGCTGCACCTCACAACCCAAGCAAATCTGTTTTAGCTTTTTGTTGATGAGATGTTCCAGGAGGACCACAACAGTTGCTTTTATGATTCTGAACCCATCAGACCGAATAATTCCGTCTGTGTCGTCAACCCCACCATAGGCTGCAGCTCCAGCTACTGCTCCTGTGTTCCCGTACGGTGTTGTAAGGAAAGTCAGGTTGTGATATCCCAGATCCATGCAAAATTTATCCAGCCAGCTGTTGTCATAAGTTTGTGGGTGGGACTCCTGCGATATAGCACTGTCATTAGACATTGTTATGTCATAACTTTGTGGGTGGGGTTCAAATGGCATAGTGTTATCGTCAGGCATAGCTGGTCCAGTCTCAGAGGTACTGGTGTAGCAGTAGTTAGATGCAGTTTCTTGAGACATGGTGAATGAATGTAGTGAGTGTACCAATCTTGCAGATGTTTTAATGTTTGTAGTAAGTGGGCGGACTTAAGAGGCGGTCTTCTTGGCTGGTAACGCCCTGCTCAGGATGAAACAATTTCACCTTTACACTGTTGTAGCGATCGTACATATCACACCATCTGAACATCTTGTTAATACAGGTAAAAACATTGTCAAACAGACAAATATCTTTCCACTGAAACAAAAATTTCATGTCATAGCACACGTGATGCTCAGTCTCAGGGATAGGCCATGCACGTTCGCAGAGTTTTGTCTTTTTGTTGGAGCAAAATATATAGACACAATCGTCTGGTAGCTTTTTACTATGATCACCGACCACGCGAAATCTGGTGTCAGGACTCACACCATCCCACTCTGCGATTGTCGTGGCAGATTCGATGTCTCTTTGTCCCTTCAGATCTGGTCTCGAAGAAAAACTCACAGAGTCGAAGTTCCAGGTCTCAGAAAAACTCACAAAGTCGAAGTTCCAGGTCTCAGAAGTATTTAACTTTATTGTCAAGCAACAAAGTGAGATGCCAGCTCCGCATCTCAGGCTCCCTTAGCTGGGGCTCAGTTTTATACATTTTTCTTATCTCTTAAAATACAACAAATTAAGATCATTGGCTTTTTCTTATCTCTTAAAATACACCAAATTAATATCATTGGCTGGTAATATTCGCTCTTACATTTTCCCATATTCTCACTTACACGTGTTCTCCCCTCACACCTCCTTAATTGCAGGTGTTGCTTATGTAAGAGAATTTTCTTAGTAAGGGTGACCAGTTTCCAGCTACTGTACATCTTTTGCCTTAATTTCTCATGGCCTTCTGCCAATTTGATGGTCAACCCTTTTCCCATTGGCCAAATGAAACATTGTATCAAAACAGTGAACACTCCCAGAGGCAAGAGGCCTTCACGTGACACCCTTGACAATGTTCTTGTTCATTTCACAGCCACCTGTTGTCTAGTGGAAAATTACAAACAAAATATTCTTAGTGGTCAAGTAAATTTGCTTGACCCTTACAGATACAAAGGCCAAAGGGCCTCAAAGCACTTCTAGCTTTTATAATAAACAAACAAATTCTACAATTGTTTTCTATTGGATGGATAAAATACTCCATCACGATGTAAAACGGTTCGTCGCCACAGTCATTCAGATTTCTCCAAACGTAGTTGAAAAAATAAACCAGTCTTTCGCAGGGAAAATCAGACATGGCTCCTGTGATGTAAATTCATCTCCAACATCCACAGCGTAGAGTTTTACAACCCGCATCACTTTGTCAAACACATAGCGCCCGACGCGTCCACCAGACATTGAGAAATCACGTTTCACAAATTTCATATCTTCATGAAGATATATATGATGTCTCTTCTTTGGTGCAAAAGTCAACTTTTCACCCATTTCAACAGGGCCTCTTGTTGGTGAAATACACATCACTTTTCTTGTAGTTTTAGGGGTGCTTGGACTACCCATTGTAAAAGATGACTTGCAGAATCTCCTCTGTGTTCAACAAATGTACCCCATACACCTTATTTAAATAACAGGACCAGGATCCACCAAAATGTCATAAAAATGCCAAATCTGGGCTGAGATACAACCTCCATAAATTTACCCATATATCTAACTATAAATCCAACTTACATTATATCTCATTGACACTCTTGACCTGCCAATCAGGGGACAACAGCCATAAATTCAACCATAAAAAACAACCATTGACAACCACTGACCTGCCAATCAAGGCTCACAGCCCTTATAAAACATATTTGACATCCACTGTCCAGCCAGCTTGAGTGACAACACACAGAAATTTGGGTCATAAATTAGGGCCATAAATTAGGGTAATAAATCATCATTCTGACACAGTGTATATGATACTCTACTCGCACATATAAATACATTTGTCAATCCAGAAACTATGCAATGTGTAGTTAGCAGCATAAACAAATGTGTTATATAGGCCTACAGAAAGCAAAGATCGCTGCCATATTAGCCACTGAAGCTATCAATTACAACACGAGAAACACAAAGCTGCACTTATGCAGAAATGTCCGTTATAATAAATGAGGTTGTGTGTGTGTGTCTGTCTACGTTGTGCAATTTATCTCTTATTATATATACTTTGTTGGTTATAATGAAAGGATTCAACATGCAGCACTCGCGCTAAGCAAAAACTCATACAGACTAACAAACGCATCCGATTGGCTATTGTGTTCACGTGCTCAACACAAATGTCTTCAAGTATGATGGTACATTTTAAACCACTCCGTATTAATAGTGATCAAACTAATGTGTTATAGTAGTGACCTACACATTTAAAACAGTGACATTGTAACAGTTCAGCCCATGTACAGTTCATCCCTCCAGCAGAGGCAGCCGTCACCTGAGTTTTAGCGGTTCTTCCTGTTTGTATTCCTACTTCCTGTTTGTAGCCTTATAAGCCATGTGCTTCTCTGAATACCTTGCTACGTATTGCATGTTAACTCTGCCTTACCAAGCCTCTAATCTTATCTCTGTCTATTCCACGTGTCTTGACCATTTAGCCTGTTTTTGGATTTACCCTTTTGTCTACTGTTTTGGATTTGGCCAGTTGTCTGCTTGCCTTGCTGTGTTTTTGAACCTTGCCTGGACTTTGACTACGTCTTTTGCCTGCCGTCTTGTATTGTTCATTCTAAGTTTGGTTTTGTCAATAAACAACCTCTGCATTATGGATTCAACTCCGTCTCCAGCTATGGGTTCCTTACAGAATACGTCGCCTGACCAGAATCCAGCGGAGGTTGCACAGCTCAGAGCAAGGATTGCTTATCAAAGTGATGTGCTACAGGAATTTCAGGAGCAACTTGTGAGTCTCCGAGCTGCTAATGAACACCTGACACGTTATATCCAGTCGATGCCTTCTCCTCGCCCTGACACGGTAAGACTGGCACAGCCAGAGAAGTTTGATGGGTCTGCTGACAAATGCAAGGGGTTTCTGAGACAATGTTCAATTTATTTTTCTCACCAACCAAACGCCTTCAATCAAGAATCAACCAAATGTGCATTTATGATGAGCCTGCTTACTGGTAAGGCGTTAGAGTGGGCCACGGCAGTGTGGGATAATGATGAACGAGTTCAAAAGTCCTTCACTTATTTCTCGCAACAAATTAAGGAAGTTTTTGAATACCCTGCAGGGGGAAGAGACATTTCTGTACAGTTATTACATCTACGCCAGGGAAAATTATGTGCAGCTGATTATGCAGTGCAATTTCGTACTTTAGCTGCACAGAGTGGTTGGAATGAGGTTTCTCTAAAATCAGTGTTCCGTGAAGGTTTAAACCCCACCCTGCAAACTGAGCTAGCTACCAAGGATGAATCATTATCTTTGTCTGAGTACATTACCCTGACCATTAAGATAGACAATCTCATGCGCAATCGTCCTCAATCCAGTGCATCCAGGCCTGTCCCTGTTACCATCTCATCTCCTGTTTCATTGTCAGCCGACTCGGATGAACCTATGCAAATAGGACGTGCAAGGGTGCCCGAGGAGGAACGCCAGCGCAGGCGAGATGAGGGACTATGCTTCTACTGTGGCCAACCTGGACATCTTTGTAACGCCTGTCCAGATAAGGCCAAACATCCAGCTGGATCCTCTAAAAGGGTGAGCATCACATTCGACACAGTTTCTGGTCAAAACTTCACTCTTCCTGTGACCATTTTAACTGAAGATAACCAATCGTATGTTACAGCACTAGTGGATTCAGGAGCTGCCTTGAACCTTATTCATCATCAGACAATCACCAAGTTCAATATCCCTACACTACCATGTAATCCTCCCATCAGAATCACTGCAGTCGATAATGCACCCATAGGCACAGGGCAGATAACCCAGAAGACCATCCCTATCCAGATCCAAGTAGGACTGTTCCATGTTGAAACCATAACACTCTATGTCATCACATCTCCCTGCCACCCCATTATACTAGGTTACCCTTGGCTGTTACTCCATGACCCACTGATCTCCTGGAGAAGAGGAGAGTTGCTGCAGTGGTCTTCATTCTGTCAAGAGCATTGCCTAGCCACAGAGTTTATAGCACCTTGCCTAACCACGACTGTGGAGAGCCCCCTGACTAACATCCCCACTCACATCCCTAAGGAATATTCTGAATTCATTGAGGTATTTAGCAAGGACAAGGCCACTAAATTACCACCTCACAGACCTTGGGACTGTGGCATTGATTTGTTACCCAACTCTTCTCCCCCTAGAAGCAAGGTTTATCCACTATCTCTCCCTGAGACACAAGCTATGGAGGCTTACATTGAGGAGGCACTAGCATCAGGTTTTATCCGTCCCTCTACGTCTCCTGCTGCAGCTGGATTTTTCTTTGTTGAAAAGAAAGATGGTGGACTCCGGCCATGTATAGACTACAGGGGTCTGAATGCCATCACAGTTAAGTACAGCTATCCCCTGCCATTGGTCCCATCTGCCCTAGAAACAACTACGAGAAGCCAAGATTTTTACTAAGCTGGACCTCAGAAGTGCCTACAACTTGGTGCGGATCAGAGAAGGAGATGAGTGGAAAACCCCATTTATCATCACTAGGAGGCACTATGACTACTTGGTCATGCCCTATGGCCTAGCCAATTCTCCTTCGGTATTTCAGTCATTTGTCAATGAAATTTTCAGAGATCTTCTCAATAGCTGTGTAATTGTTTACATTGATGATATCCTTGTTTACTCAAGGACCAGAGAGGAGCATATTCAACAAGTCAAGACCGTACTCAACCGTCTGCTTCACCATCAGCTGTATGTGAAGGTGGAGAAATGTGAGTTTCACACCACCACCACAACCTTCTTAGGTTATCTCATTAGTCCCAAGGGAGTTGAGATGGATGAATCCAAGATTAATGCAGTCATGGGGTGGCCAGCCCCTACATCCGTCAAGGAACTACAAAGGTTTCTTGTGTTCGCAAATTTTTACAGGCGGTTCATAAGGAACTACAGCACAATTGCAGCCCCTCTCACTGCTTTACTCAGAGGAAAACCAAGGAAGTTTACTTGGCCCGAGAGTGCACAAGATGCTTTTAAGGAACTCAAGTCTAGCTTCACCACTGCTCCCATTCTGAAACACCCAGACCCAGACCTCCCATTCATAGTGGAAGTGGATGCTTCAGACTGTGGCATCGGAGCCGTCCTTTCTCAGCACCATGGTTCTCCAGGTAAACACCCATGTGCCTTTTTCTCTAGAAAACTCACCTCTGCAGAATTTAATTATGATGTAGGTAACAAGGAACTGTTGTCCATCAAATCTGCCCTCGAGGAATGGAGGCACTGGTTGGAGGGAGCCAGGTACCCGTTTCAAGTCATTACTGACCACAGGAACTTGGAATATATTAAGAAAGCAAAGAGAATGAATCCGCGACAGGCCAGGTGGGCACTCTTTTTCACCCGATTTAATTTCACTGTTACTTATCGCCCAGGCAGCAAGAATGGTAAGGCAGATGCCTTGTCACGAAGATATGATCCTGTTCATTCATCACCCCACCCAGAACCCATTCTGCCACAGTCGGTCATCATTGCGCCCATTCGTTGGGACATCATGGAGGAGATCCATCGTGGACAAGAAGATGAACCCTCACCATTGGAATGTCCTCCCAATAGGCAGTATGTACCCCAAGATCTTAGACCAAGGGTCTTAGAGTGGGTTCACACTTCTCCAAGCTCTGGTCACCCAGGAATTCAAAGAACGGCTGCGTTGGTACATAACACTTTCTGGTGGCCCACTCTGCTCCAAGATGTGACTACTTATGTTAATGCCTGCCATGTCTGTGCACGTCAAGTTAGAACTCCCCGTCAACTCCCTGCAGGGCTCTTAGAACCTCTGCCCATCCCACAACGGCCATGGTCAAACCTAGCAATAGACTTCATCACAGACCTTCCTAATTCCAATGGTTACACTGCCATCTGTGTCATAGTTGATCGTTTTTCTAAGTCATGTCATTTGATCCCCATGAAGGGTCTAACTACAGCTATGGAGACGACGGAGGCCCTGTTTAACCAGGTTTTCAGGGTGTATGGACTCCCAGACATCATTGTCACAGACCGGGGTCCACAGTTCACATCACGGGTATGGAAAGCTTTTTGCCATCAGTTAAATATCAATGTCAGCTTAACCTCTGGCTATCACCCTCAGGCTAATGGTCAAGTGGAGAGAGTAAACCAGGAAATTGGATGCTACTTACGCTCCTATTGTAGTCGTGAACAGCACCAATGGAGCACTTTCCTGCCATGGGCTGAATATGCCCAGAACTCCCTTACACACTCGTCCACAGGACTAATTCCTTTTCAGTGTGTTCTGGGTTACCAACCACCACTGTTCCCTTGGTCGGGAGAACCTTCAGAGGTGCCAGCGGTGGATGACTGGATTAAGAGGAGTGAGAGTGTATGGGACAGTGCCCATGTCCGGCTACAACGAGCCATTAGGAAACAGAAGTTTTAGGCGGACCGCAGAAGACGTCCCCATCCTAATTACCAACCTGGCCAGATGGTATGGCTTTCGACGAGGGATCTACGTCTGAGACTACCAAGCAGGAAGCTCAGTCCAAGGTACGTAGGTCCTTTTAAGATACTAAGACAAATCAACCCAGTGACCTATACGATAATCAGCAGGAAGCTGTAGTCTATATCTCCTTCCTTCCATGTGTCCCTCCTGAAACCTGCACACCCTGCTCCGGAGAGTGTAACCACTGAATCTACGCCACCTCCACCAGAGATCGAGATCGAGGGTTCTCCTGCCTATCTTGTCCGGGACATCCTAGTTTCCCGTAGGAGGGCTAATCGGTCACATTACCTCGTGGATTGGGAGGGACATGGTCCTGAAGAGAGATCCTGGGTAACAGCCTCAGCGATTCTAGACCCCTCACTCATCAGTGACTTCCACCGGGATCATCCAGATCGACCGGCACCCAGACCAAGGGGACGGCCCAGGAGAAGAACACCTAGAGGTGTTCCTAGAGGGGGGAAATCTGTAACAGTTCAGCCCATGCACAGTTCATCCCTCCAGCAGAGGGAGCCATCACCTGAGTTTTAGCGGTTCTTCCTGTTTGTATTCCTACTTCCTGTTTGTAGCCTTATAAGCCATGTGCTTCTCTGAATACCTTGTGATGTATTGCATGTTAACTCTGTGTGGTAAGGTTCTTGTGTAGTGGGAAGGAAGAGGACAGGGATCGGCTTTGGCTGCTGACAGTCTTTTTATTCTCACCAGAGAAAATATCAAACAAAACAAACAAAAGGACGGTGCAACGCACACTCGATAATTCCACATCCGAGCACGGGCTTCACTCCAAGCAACGAGCACGGCTCACACATCGACTGTCAGCATACTCTCTCTCTCTCACCCGCTCCTGCTTCTCCTGGCATTTTATCCTGTCTCCACGCCAATTACTGGAACGAGAAACAGGTGTTTGTGATTTGCATTCAACCTGTTCAATCACCGCGCTTCCCCAGACGCTCCCTCCTGTTGCAGACCCCGCTAAACCACGCCCCCCTCGCCACATACCCCCACCGCCCGACTCAGGCCGGGGAGCTGGCATTGGATACTTGTCAAATTTCGACACTGCATTCACCTTGCGATAATCCACACAGAATCGCACTGAGCCGTCCGTTTTGGGAACCAAAACTATTGGGCTTGCCCAGTTACTGCTGGATTCCTCTATTACCCCCATTTCAAGCATCGCCTCTAATTCTGCCTGAACCACTTTTTTTTTGTGTTCAGGTAACCTATACGGCCGGCTGCGAATCACCACGCCCGGCTCTGTCTCGATGTGGTGCTGAATGAGGTCAGTACAGCCCGGTAGGGGAGAGAACACGTCGGCAAACTCCGCCTGTAATTTGGAAACATCAGTGAGCTGTGAGGGCGAAAGGTGATCTCCCCCCGGGGCCAGAGCGAGGGATTGTTTTTTTACATTCGCCTCTGGCCCGAGATCATCCTCTCCGCTAATCACCGTCGCCAGCATCACTGACTCCGCCTCACTCCACTTTTTCAGGAGGTTGAGGTGATAAATTTGACGTGCCCCTGTCCTATCGGACCGTATTACTTCATAATCGAGATCACCAACTCGCCGTGTGACCTCAAATGGTCCTTGCCACTTCGCCAGTAATTTTGAGCTTGACGTGGGGAGTAATACGAGTACTTTCTCTCCCGTTGCAAATTACGCAGATTAGTTCCCCCGTCATACAACCGGCACTGTCTGTCCTGGGCTTGTAACAAATTCTCCATAGATAGCCGCCCCAAAGTGTGGAGTTTTGTTCTCAAGTCCAGCACATACTGAATTTCATTTTTCGATTGAGATGGTCCGTCCTCCCAAGACTCTCTTAGGACATCCAACACCCCGCGGGGGTGGCGCCCAAAGAGAAGCTCGAAGGGGGAAAACCCCATGGAGGCTTGCGGGACCTCTCGCACAGCGAACAACAGGGGTTCCAACCATTTATCCCAATTTTTGGCGTCTTCTTGAACGAACTTACGAATCATGGATTTAAGCGTGCGATTAAAACGTTCGACCAACCCGTCCGTTTGTGGGTGAAAGACGCTGGTTCGAATCGATTTAATGCCCAAAAATTTGTACAGTTCGCGTAGCGTACGTGACATAAACGCCGTGCCTTGATCAGTGAGGATTTCTTTTGGAATCCCCACTCGGGAGATTAAACTGAGAAGGGAAACTAGGTCGTTGGTGGTAAAAACCCCATTCATTTAAGTTGCCACTGTATGTCTAGTCAGTCGGATGGAGCGCTGCAACAAATGGACGCCCATTTCCTTCTTAAGTGAGCGACCAAGTGTACGTTTTGCCCCTTACCTCTGGCATAGTACGAAAGGTGACGTTTAGGACTTTGGTGGGAAGCCTTGGCCGAATGGGGACGTTTCGGACTTTGGTGGCGAGAGTTAGGCCGAAACTGGACGCTTAGGACTTTGGTGGAAAAAATCTAGGCCGAAAGGGAACGTTTAGGACTTTGGTGGAAAAACTTAGGCCGAAAGGGGACGTTTAGGACTTTGGTGGAAAAAAATCTAGGCCGAAAGGGGACGTTTAGGACGTCCATGGGAAAACTTAGGCCGAAAGGGGACATTTAGGAGTTTGGTGGAAAAAATCTAGGCCGAAAGGGGACGTTTAGGAAGTCCGTGGAACCACTTAGGCCGAAAGGGGACGTTTAGGACGTCCGTGGAGAAGCGCTCCACCCCGTGGCCGCAACCGGTACCGCGTCCGGGAGCCAGGATTTTCGGACCCCCGCCCCGGGGCCCCCCTCGGGCCGAGAGACGAGGCCCCCAAAAAATCCCTGGGGGGCGGCGCGCACTTCCCACGAATGGCCGTCCGCGGCCTGCAAAACAGGCCGTTCGCGTACGCTCCCACGGAACGCCGTACTCTTAGGGGAGTAAGGGAGCGGTGGTGAAGGCTTCTTTGAGCTGGTTGAAGGCGTTGGTGGCTGCCGGGGTCCAGGACAGAGACTTGGGCTGGTTGCGGAGTAAATTGGTGAGTGGATGGGCGATGGAGCTGTAGCCTTTGATGAAACGTCTATAGAAATTTGAGAAACCGAGGAAACGCTGGAGTTCTTTTATGGTGGTGGGTTCTGGCCAGTTGGTTATGGATTCCACCTTCCTCTCGTCCAATCAGATGCCACTGTGGTCGATGTTATATCCCAGGAATGAAATGGACGGTTGATGGAAAGTGCACTTTTCGGCCTTGAGGAACAGATGGTACTGACGAAGGCGGGTGAGGACCTCCGCAACGTGTTGGCGATGTTCGGCCTGGCTCCGGGAGTAGATGAGAATGTCGTCAATGTAGACCAGGACAAACTGGTGGAGAAACTCCCGGAGCACCTCTTGAATGAAGTCCTGGAATACGGAGGGGGCGTTGACTAGTCCATACGGCATGACCAAGTACTCGTAGGGGCCAGTAGGGGTGATGAAGGCGGTCTTCCACTCATCCCCTCACGTATCCGGATGAGGTTGTACGCGCTGCGGAGGTCCAACTTCGTGAATACAGTGGCACCACGGAGATGTTCTAGGGCCGCTGGGACGAGAGGAAGGGGATAACGGAACTTAACAGTTATCTTGTTGAGTGCACGGTAGTCAATACAGGGCTGCAAGCCTCTGTCCTTTTTAGCCACAAAGAAGAAACTGGAAGCAGCAGGGGAAGTAGACGGCCTGATATAACCTTGGGCGAGGGCTTCCTTGATGTAATCCTCCATAGCCTTCTCCTCCAGGATGGAAAGAGGGTAGATCTTTCCCTTAGGCACTGGTTCACCCGGAAGCAGGTCGATGGCACAATCCCATGGCCGGTGTGGAGGCAGCTTGGAAGCCCGCTGAGGGCAAAATACGTCGCTGAAGGGGGCGTAACACTCGGGGATCTCAACAGAACGTTGTTCAATAGGACTTTCGATGGACGTGGCGCAGAGAGAGAGATCAGGTGAAGAGGCTGGTGGCACTGGCAGATCCGTCAGACAGTGAGTGAAGCAAGTGTCGCCCCACTTCAGGACTTCGCCGTTTTCCAGGAGATGGTGGGATTGTGCTGCTCCAACCAGGGGCGCCCCAGAACCACGTCAGCGGTGGAGTCCTCCAGAACCAGCAGATGAGCCTCCTCCTGATGTAGAAGTCCAACTTGTATGGTCACTGGACCTGTCACGGTGCGGACGCGCTTACGGCTCAGGGGTCGGCCGGTTATGGAGCAGATCTTGTAGATGGTCGGAGTCTGAGAGGTCTTGATACGTAGTTGGCGACAGAGGGCACCAGAGATGAAGTTGCCGGTGGACGCCGAGTCGAAGAGCGCGATCACTGTAAGGGAGACATTGGCGGCAGTAAGATTGACGGCAGTAGTGAGTGGTTTCATTTTGCGAGTAGCAGGAATAATGGCACTCACCAGGGGTCGCAGCGGTCGTGTGGGGCATGCTGCAATCACATGCCCCGGTTCACCAGAGTAGAGACAGAGACGAAGGGTGAGACGGCGGCGGCACTCTTCATAGGACAGACGAGAGTTTTCTACATCCATGGGTTCTTGAGCTGGTTCTGGAGTGCTGATGGGTTCGGATCGGCAGAGTGGCACGGTGGAGAAGGACTGGTCCTGGTGCTCTTGGAAGCACGCCTGCATGCGAGTGGCACAGCGGATGGAGAGCTGGATGAATTTTTCTAAGCCGATGTTGTCCTCGCATGCAGCGAGTTGCAGCCGCACCCGAGGTTCCAATCCTTGCCGATAGTTCGTTATCAGGGCTTGTTCATTCCATCCGCTGATTGCTGCAAGCGTTCTGAATTGCAAAGCATAATCATAAATGGACATGGATCCTTGTCTCAAATTATAGAGTTTCTCACCAGCTGAAGAGTCTGTGATAGGTTTCCCGAACACCTCCCGGAAGTGGGAAATAAACGACGAGTAGGATTGGGTTACCGCGCCCTGCTGGGACCAGATGGAATCGGCCCACTTCAATGCTTTGCCGCTGAGCTGAGAGATGATGAACGCTATTTTGGAGGTGTCACTCGGGTACAGGTGCGGCTGCATCTCCAGGACCAGTGTGCATTGCAGCAGGAAACCGCTGCAATCCTCCGCCGATCCTGAGTAGGGCGCCGGTTTGGCCATGGGACAGGCGTACGGCGGCAGTGGAGGAGTGTTGACGTGAGCTGTGGGGTTAGCTGGTGCTGGTGCAGGTGAAGGTTGAAGAACTGGAGATGGTGGCGGTTGATGGATGGTAAGTGTGTGCCGGAGCGCATCCACCAAATCTTGAAAGGGGTCGGGTTGGCTCATCCTGGGTCTACGGTGTTGGTCCGGTCTTCTGTTACAGTAGACTGAGGACAGACACAGATGTAACGTATAACAGTAGCTTTATTTGACCACAGGTGAGCAGGGTGAATGAAACGGGTAAGAGAACTGGTAGTAGTTTGACTTGAGCAGATAATACGAGGGATAGTTACTGTCCTTATCTTTGCAGGGAGATACACGCTGGAGCTTGGAGATCGCTGGAGAACATGGAAGCTGACGGGAACACACTCACGGAGCAGACAAAGCACACAATGGGTATGAGAAGAGGAGTCCTTGAGGTAAGCATATACCTGAAGGGTATGCAAACGAGACCGGACGTGGAGTGCTGTGTGCGTGAGTGTTTTATAGTACTGTTGATGAGGAGAGTGATGAGGTGCAGGTGGCGGTGATCAGTACTCTGGAGAAGGTGCGCGCTGTGATTGGGTGACGTTGGAACCTGACGTGTCTGTGACAACAAGTTGTAATGTTTTTGAAAAAAAAAAAAAATTGTATATAAACATCTTTATTAAACATCTTTAGCATTACTGTTTCAAATAACACTGTATTAGCATGAATCTGAAGAGCTGAATGAACACCCATAAACCAAAGCGCTTTGTTAGGTGGTTTTAGCTCAACGGGATGCAACTTATATATGATAAAGTAGATATTTATACAAAAAAATTACAACTTATACCTGCACAAAATCATGCACAGATGTACATGAATTAAGTCACAAAGTGTGAACTCCTGTTCTGGATACGCTCCCCACAACAACACACTAAAAAAACGGCAACTAATCCAAAATAATTCACAGCGTTTTATTACAGTTGTTACAGTTATGTACAGTTGCTGTTTGAGTGCGCATGCTGAAGAGATGATCACCGGTAGGCCTACAATGAAGCGCTTTCCTGCCACGTTCATTAACTCAACCAAATGCATCCTATATGAGTTTAATCAGATATATATATATATATATACAAAATAAAAAAATACAACTTATAATTCCACAAAAGGCTGTGAATGCACAAGTAAACTGACTGTGCTAGTCATAAAGGTGTAACTCCGCAGATGCGCTCTTCGTGTAACAACGCTCTGATTTCACAGATTTGTGATTCACCTTAACTGTATCTTCCTTCAAGCAGTTCAGTACTATCATGGAGAACAACGCACATCATATAATCCATTATTTATCAGTGTTAAAATATCAGCCTAGTTCGGACTGAGAATGATAACATTAAAAAGAGCATTTATCGGCCAGTAAGATATGGTGGCTGATATATCATGAATCCCTGATTGGTTATGGCAGTATATTTATAGAGTTTTAACTATATGCATGATTTCAATGTTAACTTATGTCTGTAAGGAACCCATAGCTGGAGACGGAGTTGAATCCATAATGCAGAGGTTGTTTATTGACAAAACCAAACTTAGAATGAACAATACAAGACGGCAGGCAAAAGACGTAGTCAAAGTCCAGGCAAGGTTCAAAAACACAGCAAGGCAAGCAGACAACTGGCCAAATCCAAAACAGTAGACAAAAGGGTAAATCCAAAAACAGGCTAAATGGTCAAAACACGTGGAATAGACAGAGATAAGATTAGAGGCTTGGTAAGGCAGAGTGTGGCGAGGGGGGCGTGGTTTAGCGGGGTCTGCAACAGGAGGGAGCGTCTGGGGAAGCGCGGTGATTGAACGGGTTGAATGCAAATCACGAACACCTGTTTCTCGTTCCAGTAATTGGCATGGAGACAGGATAAAACGGCAGGAGAAGCAGGAGCGGGTGAGAGAGAGAGAGTCTGCTGACAGTCGATGTGTGAGCCGTGCTCGTTGCTTGGAGTGAAGCCCGTCCTCGAATGTGGAATTATTGAGTGTGCGTTGCACCGTCCTTTTGTTTGTTTTGTTTGATATTTTCTCTGGTGAGAATAAAAAGACTGTCAGCAGCCAAAGCCGATCCCTGTCCTCTTCCTTCCCACTACACAAGAACCTTACCACACTGGTGCCGAAACCCGGGAGGGAAGACGGAAGCCGCCGCCATGCAGGCATCCCCTGCCGCTGGAAAGCTGTTTGCGGACATCATCGCATCCCTCGCGGTCCTTCATCAAGAACAACATCGGGCCCTGCTGGATCTCCGTAATGACCAGGAGCGCCGCTTCGAGGCGATCATCCAGGGCCAGCAGGAGGACCGCGAGAGGTTCCGGAGCTGGATAGACCGGGAGGTTCCCACGGAGACCAGCGCGGCAGCTGCTGGCTCCTTCCAGCTGCCACTGCAGAAGATGGGCCCGCAAGATGACCCGGAAGCCTTCCTGGACCTATTTGAGAAGTCTGCTGAGGTGTCAGGTTGGCCCCAGGACCAGTGGCCCATGCGGCTCGTCCCGCTGCTTTCGGGCGAGTCGCAGGTGGCAGCACAGCAGCTGCCCATCCAGAACATCCTGGTCTTCAACGACCTCAAGAGGGCCATCCTACAGCGGGTCGGCCGCTCCCCCGAGCAGCATCGTCAGCGGTTCCGGTCTTTGGAGCTGGGGGAGGCGAGCCGGCCCTTCGTGTTGGCCCAACAGCTCCGGGACTCGTGCCGCAAATGGCTGATGGCCGACGGAGGCGACGTGGAGCAGATGATCGATCGCGTGGTGCTGGAACAGTTCACCACTCGGCTCCCGAAGAAGGTCCAGTGCCACCGGCCCACGTCGCTGGATTCGGCCATCCAATTGGCGGAGGACCACTTGGTGGCGTGCCCAGGGGTCGGCAAACCCCTGCCATCTGTCTCTCTCTCTCCCTCTCTTCCTCCTCTCTCTCTCTCCAGACCTATCCCTTTACCTAGGTCCCGTCCGCCCGGCCCGCCTCGTGTTCCGCCCCGGGGGCGGGGTGGAACGGATTATCGGCCGTTCGTGGCGCGAAGAGCCCCGCCCAGGGGGGCGGGACTGGCCACCGCCGGGCTGGACCCCGCGCCTGCTTCTCCCCTCTCTCCACGCCAATCATCCGGCCCGTTCTCCGCCACTGGAGCGGCGGGCAGGTCTGGGCCGGCCTGTTGGCGTTGTGGGGACCCGGATCACTTCATAGACCGGTGTCCAGTGATGGAGGTGGGGACATTGATCCGGGTCCCGGACGACCTGCAGGTTGCCCCCGGTCAAGCTGGTCAGTACCAGATACGAGTGAGTATCAAGGGGGGTACATATCAGGCTTTGGTGGACTCAGGTTGTAACCAAACTTCCGTGCATCAAAGCCTGATTTCATCCGGGCATTGGATACAGGCCGCATGGTTAGGGTACGGTGTGTGCACGGGGATATTGCGAGTTATCCGTTGGTGTCAGTCAGGATTCTATTTAGGGGTCAAAAGCATAGTGTGGAGGTGGCAGTTAATCCGCACCTCCGGCACCCGATAATTTTGGGGACGAATTGGCCCGCATTTAATAAATTATTGGAACATTTATGTTCGGGTGCCTCTTGGAGTAGATGTTCACGAGGAAAGGAAGTGCGAGTGCAGGCGGGGGAGACTGATCGGGGACCAGTGATGACTGCCTCAGGGGAACAGAGCGGAATCGGGAGACTGATTCTCTCGGACCGTGATGATTTCCCCCTGGAGCAGTCTCACGATGACACGCTGAAAAATGCGTTTGAGAGGGTCAGCACGATCGACGGTCAGCCTCTCCAGCCTGGACGACCACTGCCATTTTGCGATTATTAAAGATAGGTTGTATCGAGTGACCCAAGACACTCAATCAAAAGAAGATACAACCCAGTTGTTAGTACCAAAGAGCCGCAGGGAAATGCTTTTCCATGCGGCTCACTCTAACCCAATGGCTGGACACTTAGGACAAACAGCGACACTAAATCGCCTCATGACCCGATTCTTTTGGCCGGGCATTCACGAGAACGTGCGCAGGTGGTGCGCGTCTTGTCGTGAATGTCAGCTGGTAAATCCTCCGGCCACTCCAAAAGTGCCTTTGCGCCCCCTTCCATTAATGCAGGTCCCCTTCGAACGAATTGGCATTAGAGCGATCAACGAGAGGGCATCGTTTTGCATTAGTCATTGTGGATTATGCAACACGATATCCAGAAGCAGTGGCTCTCCGCAACATTTCCGCTAAGAGTGTTGCGGACGCCCTCTTCTGCCTTAGGGAAGCACGCTTACTCGGGGGTGTCGGAACAGCCTATTTGGCACTCCGTGGACAGTCATTCGTGGACACTCCGCACCGCCCCCTAGCGTCTGCAATCTGTACAGGAAAGTCCTATCTGTCCACTTTTGGCCTACTTTGCACTCCGTGTACGGCCGTTCGTGGACACTCGATGTCGCCCCCTAGCGTTGGCGCCCCGTACAGGAATGTCCTATCTGTCCCCTTTCGGCCTATGCCAGGGGTAAGGGGGAAAATGTACACTTGGCCGCTCACTTAAGAAGGAAATGGGCGTCCATTTGTTGCAGCGCTCCCTCCGACTGACTAGAAGTACAGTGGCAACTTAAATGAATGGGGTTTTTCCCACCAACGACCTAAATTCCCTTCACTCAGACAGATCATCCCTCAGATCAGGTCTGAGGACTGGTTTGTAGCGATAGATCTGAAAGACGCATACTTTCATGTATCCATCCATCCTTCACAAAGGAAGTTCCTCAGGTTTGCTTTCGGGGGAGAAGCTTACCAATACAGGGTTCTTCCGTTCGGCCTATCCCTCTCACCCCGCACGTTCACGAAGTGCGTGGATGCAGCGCTGGCTCTGCTGAGACTCCAGGGCATCCGCGTGCTGAACTATATCGACGATTGGTTGATATTAGCTCAAACAGAACAACTGGCAGTTCAACATCGAAATGTTGTTCTGTCGCACATGAAGAGGCTTGGGCTGAGGCTCAACGCCAAAAAGAGTGTGCTGGTCCCAAGTCAGGTTGCAAACTACTTAGGTGTAATCTGGGATTCCACCACGATGCAGGCACAGTTGTCCCCTGCTCGTGTGAGTTCCATTCTCAGGGCCGTGAAAGGGGTGAAGTTAGGCCAGTCACTCACTGTAAAACAGTTTCAGAGACTAGTGGGTCTGATAGCAGCTGCGTCCAACGTTATTACCTTTGGCCTCCTGCACATGAGACCCCTACAGTGGTGGCTCAGGACCAAGGGGTTTTCCCCGAGGGGAAATCCTTTTCGCATGATCAAAGTCACTCGGCGATGCCTTCGTGCTCTGGTCATGTGGAAAAAGCCTTGGTTCCTAACCCAGGGACCCATGCTGGGGACTTCTGGTCTTCGCGTAATGCTTACGACAGATGCTTCCCTCACGGGCTGGGGAGCTGTCATTAGTGGCCGCTCAGCTCAGGGTCTGTGGGAGGACCATCAGTGCTCCTGGCACATAAATCGGCTGGAGATGATGGCGGTGTTTCTTGCATTAAAACACTTCCTCCCCGACCTGAGAGACCATCATGTGCTGGTCCGTACGGACAACACTGCGGTGGTCTTGTACATCAACCATCAGGGGGGTTTATGGTCTCGCCTATTATCCAAGCTGGCCAGTCGCATCTTACATCCCGGGGCGGTTGAATGTGGGAGCGGACGCCCTGTCGAGGCAGGGCACGAGACCGGGGGAATGGAAACTCCACACCGAGGTGATGGAGTTGATATGGAAAACGTTCGGTCGAGCTCAAGTCAATCTATTTGCCACAGAGGAGTCAGCTCAGTGCCCTCTGTGGTACTCACTTCAGCACCCAGCACCTCTAGGGCTGGATGCCATGCTACAGACGTGGCAGAGGCTACGTCTGTATGCATTCCCCCCAGTCTCAATGCTCCCTGGAGTTCTGGAGAAGGTTCGCCAGGAGAAGGTCAACCTAATATTGGTGGCCCCTTACTGGCCGACCAGGATATGGTTTTCTGACATGATGTCTCTACTTCACGGCTCTCCCTTACAGCTTCCCCTCAGGCAGGATCTCCTGTCTCAATCGGGCGGCACGATTCTCCATCCCCGCCCAGAAATGTGGAAACTGTGGGCCTGGCCCCTGAGGGGGCAAGGCTCATAGGAACTGGTCTACCAACCGAGGTTGTGGAGACCATCCTTCACTCCAGAGCTCCCTCCACAAGGTAGTTGTACTTATACAAATGGAAATTGTTCTCTGTGTGGTGTGAACAGCATTATCTGGACCCGGTCCATTCTTCAGTCTCAGACGTGCTTTGGTTCCTTCAGGAAAAGTTCTCGGAAGGTTTAACCCCTTCCATGCTGAAAGTATATGTGGCCGCTATTTCGGCTCATCATATCCCTGTAGGGGGCTCCTCGCTGGGTCGAGACCCCCTAGTAATACGCTTCCTCCGTGGTGCACTCAGGTTGAGACCTGTGGTGCGCATAAAGATCCCGACCTGGGACCTCGCTATTGTGCTCCAAGGGCTGGCTGAGGCTCCCTTCGAGCCAATAGAGGAGGTGTCAGACAAGTTCTTGACACTTAAAACCATCTTTCTCTTGGCCGTCTCTTCTCTGAAGAGAATTGGTGATTTACAAGCGCTGTCAGTCGCTCCATCTTGTCTTGAGTTTGCGCCTGGTATGGTGAAAGCCTTTCTGCACACCAGGCCGGGCTATGTTCCAAAGGTTCCGGCGAGGGTCCCAGGTCCCATTGTACTTGAGGCTTTCTGCCCACCTCCTTTTGCAAATTTGGATCAGGAAAGGAAGAATCTGCTTTGCCCTGTAAGAGCATTAGATGCGTACGTTCACAGAGCTGCCCTGTGGAGAAAAACAGAACAATTGTTTGTATGTTATGGGTCCCCTAAAAAGGGGGGCCCAGCATCTAAACAGCGGGTGAGCAAGTGGGTGGTCGAGGCCATCTCACTTGCGTATGAGACGGTGGGGCGCCCATGTCCTCTGATGGTGCGGGCTCACTCCACAAGAGGTATGGCCGTGTCCAGAGCTCTCCTATCTGGTGTCTCTATGGACGACATTTGTGGTGCGGCTGGATGGTCATCCCAGCACACCTTTATCAGATTTTACAATCTTCACATTAACATCACTCCGGGGGCCAGGGTGCTACAAGATAGCAGCCAGGCACTTGGAGATACGGCGTAGTTGGGATTGCGTTCCCATCACGTCATCCGACGTAGCGTCGATAGTTCCCACGAAAGGGAACGTCTCGGGTTACGAGTGTAACCCTTGTTCCCTGAATACGGGAACGAGATGCTACGTCACGTGGCCGTATCTCCTGCATACCTGGTGCGCTTGCTTCAGACAACCTACAGAAGCTGGCGTGCTTTGTGTTCAGGTGTGCTTTATAGCTTCCCTATCCATGACATCACCCGCTTCTGACGTCACGTCTTTTCATTGGTTGGATACAGAGGTGCTTCACGAACACAAAATACATAAGGTTCCCATCACGTCATCCGACGTAGAGTCTCGTTCCCTTACTCAGGGAACAAGGGTTACACTCGTAACCCGAGACGTTTTTGCATGCAACACAGTGCAACAAACACTGGTAGTGTTCTCTCTTTGCAGCGAAACGGAATAACTTACTGAAATGTAATGCACATGTTATGTGTTATCTCTTCAATGGATAAAGGATGAGTTAGCTCATTCATCGCAAAACAACAAGTTATGTATCTCTCCAATGCATGAGCAATACGTTAGTTCTTGAATAAAGATGCAAGGAAACAGCGCATAAACGTATTTGTTGCGTTAACTATGGCAATACAAAATGGAATAACTTACTGCAATGCAATGCACGTTATGTTTATGCAATGCAGTGTAACAAGCACCTTTCATGTGTTATAGCTTCACTGCACAACTGATCAAGTTACTGCAATGCAATACACATTATTTGTTATCTCTTCAATGGATAATACGTTAGTTTCTTGTATAGAATGCAAGGAAACAGTGTTTACATTACATGTTACAATGCAAAAGCATAATAAGTTAACTATTGCAATGGAAAATGGAATAACTTACTGAAATGCAATGTACATACATTATATGTTTTTTTATGCATTGCAGTGGAACAGCATGTTGTATAAATTTCTTCTTTGCACAACATAAGTTAATTATTGTATGCAATGCACTGAAACAGTTCTTAATGCAACGGTATTTGTAGTTCATTTACTGTTCAATGCACAGAGTAAACAGTTATCTCTTCACTGCAAAACGGAATAACTTACTTAAATGCAATGCACATGTTATGTGTTATATCTCAATGCACAACGGATGAGTTAGTTCATTTATCGCAACACAACATATGTTATGTGTTATCTCTTCAATGCACAAGTTAGTTTGGAAAGGAGCAGAGACAAATGAGTGCTCAGAAATCAGCAATTTTGAAACAACTTCGAATCACTTCAAGAGGAATTTGGGATTTTTTGGGGGATTCTGATGGCCACGTGGCTTACGTGGGCTTGAACTGCTCGTTACACTCTTGACGTCATACATACACGGGTACGTGTAAATGAAAACTTTTCTGAAAATTGACATGTGTGCACGATGTTATTTTTGAAACCGGAGAGGTTGAAATGTCCGTTTATGAAAATAGCCGCCCATGTGTAAACGTAGCCCCAGTCTCAGGCACACTCTCACAAACAAGCTACAGGTGGTGGTGATTTGGCCTGAGGAGGAGTAAAGACACACACACACACATACACACCTACACACACACACACACACACACACACACACACACACACACACACACACACACACACACATGTTAGAGTCCTAGAGAACTGCTGAAATGCAGAAGTCCTAGAGACTGCAACTGGGAAAATACACTAAAATTTAACTGATGTACATAATGTTAATTATGATGTCACTGAGAGGCTTGTAACCAGGCCTTTTACTAAAATTACTTTTAAAAAAATCATTCAAAAAGCGATGAAGTGGCTCATGACTGATGTCTCTGTTTAAGGCTTAGTCTTATAAAACATATATTTTACCTAGCGACTTTGCAATCGCTGCACTTTTGTATGTTGTTCAGTGTCTCATAAGAGACTGAAAAAAATTAACAAACCAAAAATTCATCTTTGTGCTCTCCATCAGACCTGTGTTTGTATAGCCTTTCTTTTCATATCCTAATAGATTCTCAAAAGAATGCATTTGAAAACATCCCTAAAAGCAAGAAAATTGTGCCCAAGTCTACAGTGTAGTCACAAAAGTCTTTAAATTGAGCAATGATTTGACCCATGCTCTCAGTACTTGCAGTTCATTGAATGTTCTTACAATCAAAGTCTATAACTGGTTTCCAGTTTGGCTTGTTGCTGTGCACACAATGCACATGTCAGCACAGCTGTAGCTGCAGAACCAAATGCCTTCTAAAAGATCAGTGAGATGATAACAAATTACTGGACAAATTACTCAGCAAAGACCCTACTGAGACCAGCAAATAAAGTTATTTTTAATATATACTCTTTTAATATAATATAATTCATATTATGATGACATTATGAAATATATTATATTATAATGACCAGGAATTACCTTTAATCTCATGATGATTCACGCAATGGTTTGGAAGAAGAAAGAAGATTGGAGAAGAGCAGAAGGAATCAGGATGTAGCAAGATGGAACCAGAATGTAGACAGAAGTTGGGAGCACCATTAGTGCCGGAAGAATTGTTCTCACAGAACACATTGTTCTCACAGAACACACATTCTAGTTGTTTGTGCTACTACATGTGCACCTAGACTAGTTGAGTTTATTCTATAAACACATGACTGCTTTATTGTAAGTGATGCGTGACACACTTAGGTTTAAGGTTGTAGATGCTATGCAGTCTAGATCATGTGTCTTGTATAAGTTGGAATAACTGTAGTACTGAAATTGTACAGCTATTTCAAGTTTTATGTGTGTTTATGTTGAATTTGTTAAACCATGTACAGGAGCATAGAATTGCCACAAGGTTACAAGGTGGTTCACAATTGTTGTTAAACAAATTGTTAAGAAAGAAAAATGAAAGAAAAATCAAACTAATGAGAAAGAACTTCTTTATCTTTAGCACTTTTAAACATCCACTCACTTAAAAATAAATCACTTCTAGTCAACGACTTAATAACCACAAACAACCTAGATTTTATGCTTCTAAATGAAACATGGCTAGAAGATGGTTGCAGTGCAACATCCTCAATGAAACAGCCCCTCCTAACTTTACTTTTATGAGTGTCTGCAGAGGAGAGGTGGAGGTGTTAGGAGAGGTGGAGGTGTAGCTCCTCTATTTAAAGATGTCTATCAATGCAAGCAAGTGTCATTTGGTGATTACTTGTCTTTCGAATATTTGAGTATTGTGTTAAAAGGTGCTCCTCGTATTCTACTTATAGTTATTTACAGGCCTCCAAAATACTCTCCAGCCTTTGTTGAGGACTTTACAGAACTGTTATCAGCAATTTCCTCAGAGTTTGAATGTTTTGCTTTTACTGGGGACTTTAACATCCACATAGATAATGCAGAATCCAATATGGCAAAAGAAATCATAACCGTTTTGAATACTTTTGATCTGACTCAGCATGTACATGGACCCACACACAATCGTGGACACACTCTAGATTTAATTATCAGTACGGGTCTAAACATTTCATCCATTGTCATTAAGGATGTAGTGCTATTTGATAATTTCTGTATTTTCTTTGATATATTGACCTCTCCTACAGTTGAAGCTAGATCTGTCTCTGTCAAAAAGCGATGCTTAAATGAGAATACTAGTGTACTGTTTATGAAGGCTATATCTTTAACACCAAGCATCTCAAAAATATGGCAAGAATTAGATGCTTTGTCTCCAGTCAAGACTTAGAGAAACTTGTTCATGCTTTCATCATGTCACAGTCCCGCCAGGCTCATCCATCAACCAATCACAGCGCACTCCCTCACCAAAGTTCAAACCACACACACCTGCATCATCACGCAATCGCCACCAGATGCTTAAGCAGAGCGCTTACCTCACTTCACTGTCCAGTCTCGTTGGTTCAAGGACTCCTATTCCGATGCTCCTATTCATTGTGAATACTTACCCTTTCCACTCCAACGTGCTTCCCAGTATTTGTGCTTCGTATCTGTGTGTGTCTACCTACCATCTCTGTAAGTCTGCTCCATCATTTCGCTTCCTGCCATCAACGAGTAATTCATCTGCAAGAGAAAGGACAGTATCATTACTCCAGTTACACTAGGGGTGTGACGAGACAGGTATCTCACGAGACGAGATGAGACTCGAGATTGAGTTCACGAGACGAAACGAGACAAGATTTTTCCACACTATTTTTAAGAAATTCTCAATGGCGAAATACATGACTAGAAAAAATATTCTGCAGGTGTATTTGAAATGTTTTAACAAATCATCTCGTAATGAATGTCATTTCAGTTCTACTTTCTGAGTATGAATTATCATATGCAGTAAAAGACAACAATACTCAAGTACTGTAAAAGGTTTTGCTACTAACTCAACTGACTGACTTCTCTTCTGTATGATTTCAGTCCCTTTTGACCTCCTAACTGAACTCCTTTCCACAAACTGATCATAGAAATAAAAACAGTATAAATAAAAATGTTAACACTTTACAATAAGGTCTCATTTATTAACATTAATTAACTAACATCAACTAACAATGAGCAATATATTTGCTACAGTATTTATTAATCTTTGTTTATGTTAGTTAATAAAAATAGTCATTCATTGTTAGTTCATGATAGTTTACAGTGCATTAACTAATGTTAACAAATGAAACCTTTACTGTTTGTGCTTAATAAGATTAAGAGAAAACTGTTATTAATTTTTTATGGTAACACTTTACAATAAGTGCAACCAAAGTGCAAATAAGACCAATTTTTTCTTTGATACAGAGCTAAGAGATGGTTACAACTATGCTGCTCAGCCTAAAATATCTTTCATATTGAGAGATATTTGCATCCTTCAGGGAGCCGCTTTCAAAATGCGGGGATTGAAATCGCGTTTGAATGCACGCTCGCGTTTACTTTCACTTTTAGCGATCGCACGTAACTCTGAATATGAAGTGGTGGCAACCGTTATCAAACTGAATTAAATGTTTTTTATTTAAATACAAAGCAAAACGAAAGTGGAGGCGTAATGTAAACGAAGCGGTGGCATATTCTTTCCTAATCATCCTAACACTTTGTCATGGCAACAACATCGCGTGCCACGAGATCTCGTCACAGCCCTAAGTTACACTATTCAAAAGTACCAATTTACCAGTAACTTACCTGCTCATCTGTGTTCCCTTGCTGTTTGAAAATAAACACACTATATCTGCAAACCTGTTGTCTCCTACCCTTCTGTCCGTGACACATCACCAGCAGGGTGGTTTATTGTAATGGACTCCTCACTGGCCTTCCAAAAAAGACCATAAGACAGCTGCAGCTCATACAGAATGCTGCTGCCAGGATTCGAGCAGAACCAGAAAATATGAACACATCACACCAGTCCTCAGGTCCTTGCACTAGCTTCCAGTTGCATTTAGAATTGATTTTAAAGTACTGTTACTTGTTTATAAATCACTCAATGGCCTAGGACCTAGTAGAATATAAACCTAACAGATCACTCAGATCATCAGGATCAAGTCACTTAGAAATGCCAAGGGTTCACTCAAAGCAGGGAGAGTCTGCTGTAAATGGCCGCGGGACCAGTGGTCTATGAGGCTGGTCCCGCTCCTCTCAAGAGAAGCACAGGTGGCGGCACAGCAGCTCCCAGTCCAGAACCTACTGGTCTATGACGACCTATGGCGGGCCATCGTCCAGCGGGTTGGTCGGACCCCAGAGCAGCATCAACAGCGCTTCCGCTCCCTCGACCTGGGTGAGTCCGGCCGGCCCTTCATGATGGCCCAGCAGCTCCGGGACTCGTGCCGCAAATGGTTGCTGGCTGAGGGAAGCGACGTGGACCTGGTCATCGATCGCGTGGTGCTGGAGCAGTTCATCACTCGGCTCCCAAAAAAAACTGCCAAGTGGGTCCAGTGCCACCGCCCCACGTTGCTGGACTCAGCCATCCAATTGGCGGAGGACCACATGGTGGCGTGCAAAGGGGTCGGCGAGCCCCTTCCAGCTGCCTCTCTCTCTCCCTCTCTTTTGTCCCCCTCTCTCTCTAAACCTGTCCCTCTTCCTAGGTCTCGTCCGCCCGGCCCACCTCGTGTTCCGCCCCGAGGGGGGCGGGACTCCCTGCTGCCGGGACGGACCCCACTCCTGCTTCTCCCCTTTCTCCGCGCCATCCATTCAGCCCACTCTCTGCCACTGGAGCGGCAGGCAGGTCAGGGCCGGCCTGTTGGCGGTGTGGGGATCCGGATCATTTTGTGGATAAGTGTCCGGTTATGGAGGTCGGGACAGTGATCCGGGTCCCCGACGATCCACAGGCTGCCCCTGGTCAGGCTGGCGGGTACCAAATACCTGTGAGTATCAAGGGGGGTACCTATCAGGCTTTGGTGGACTTGGGCTGCAACCAAACCTCTGTCCATCAAAACCTGATTTCATCTGGGGCATTGGATACAGGCCGCATGGTTGGGGTTCGGTGCGTGCACGGGAGATCACCTCTCGCCTTCCCAGCTCACTGATTTATCCAAATTGCAAACAGAATTTGCAGATGTGTTCTCTCCCCTGCCGGGACGTACCAACCTCATTCAGCACCATGTCAAGACGGAGCCGGGCGTGGTTATTCGCAGCCGGCCGTATAGGTTACCTGAACACAAAAAAAAGGTAGTTCAGGACAAATTGGAGGCAATGCTGAAAATGGGAGTAATAAAAGAGTCCAGCAGTAACTGGGCGAGCCCAATAGTTTTGGTTCCCAAGACTGACGGCTCGGTTCGTTTCTGCGTGGACTATCGCAGGGTGAATGCAGTGTCGAAATTCGATGCGTATCCAATGCCGCGGGTGGACGAATTGCTTGACCGGCTAGGTGCGGCTCGATTTTATTCGACACTGGACTTAACGAAGGGTACTGGCAGATCCCCTTGTCGCCTTTATCCAAAGAAAAGACAGCTTTCACGATGCCGTTCGGATTACACCAATTTGTTACACTTCCGTTCAGGCTGTTCAGGGCACCGGCCACATTTCAGCGACTCATGGATAAAATTCTCCGGCCCCATGCTGCATATGCGGCTGCCTATCTGGATGATATTATTATCTATAGTAATGATTGGCAGCGGCATATGCAGCATGTGAGAGCCGTCCTGAGATCGCTGAGAGGGGCTGGGCTCACGGCCAACCCGAAGAAGTGTGAAATTGGGCGCGTGGAAGTAAGGTATCTGGGCTTCCACTTGGGGCATGGGCAGGTGCGTCCCCAAATTGACAAGACAGCAGTGATTGCGACCTGTCCGCGCCCCAAGACAAAAAAGGAGGTTAGACAGTTCCTCGGGCTGGCGGGATATTATAGAAGGTTTGTACCTAAGGTTTGTACCTTATTCGGCCCTCACCAGCTCGTTGACTGATCTAACTAAAAAGGATGCTCCAGATACGGTCCAGTGGACGGAGCCGTGCCAGCAGGCCTTCACCCAGGTAAAGGCTGCTCTATGTGGCGGGCCTTTGCTTCACTCTCCTGACTTTTCTCTCCCTTTTCTGTTGCAGACTGACGCGTCGGACAGAGGGCTGGGTGCTGTCCTATCCCAGGAGATAGAGGGTGAGGAGCGGCCGTGGTTCAGCGAGGTCTTCAACCGGAGAGAATAGCGGGAGACGCTTGGTAAGTGAGTGGGTTGAATACAAATCACGAACACCTGTTTCTCATTCCAGTGATTGGCGCGGAGACAGGATAAAACGCCGTGAGAAGCAGGAGTGTGTGAGAGAGAGGGGAACTGCTGACTGAGTCGTGTCGAGGTTCTGGAGTGAAGCCCTTGCGGATTGTTTATGCCAAACTTGGAGAGAAGCCCTTGTGGATGGTGTATACCAAACCTGGAGTGAAGCCCTTTGTGGATTGTTTATTTTTGTTGAAGCCTTTGAAAGTTAATAAAGTCTCAGTCAGCAGTTGTTCGCCGACCCTGTCCTCTTCCTTCCCCAACTACAAACTGAACTGTGTTACAGTGTATATCAAAAGTTATCAAAAAAAAGTTGAAATTTTGTTTCACGGTTGCTAAGGGGCGCCAAAATGTACGATGTGGGCGGAATCACAATGATTGGCCACTAGGTGGCACTATAACACGAAAAAAAAACATGAAAACGGCTATAACTATACAACTGTTAGTCCGATTGACTTGAAATTTGAGATGAGGTGTCTTGGTCCAAGGGGGCATGACGGTCTATGAGGACAATGGTGTATCTCAAAAAACATGGCCGCCATTGGCCAATGAAGTTTGAGCACCTATTAGACAAGGTGGCCGATCGGAACCAAACTCAGTGTGCATGATCGACTCATGGGCCTGGAGGTCTATAAGAATTTTGAAAGAAATCGGCCACTAGTTGGCGCAAACGAGTTTCACGACTCCGTAATCATAGGGTGTTTCATAAATCCACACAATATCATTTAATAGATCTCCTCATGCTGAACAATTTTGCCTCAAGAACCAATGCTGTCAATCAAACTGTTCATTAATTATTTGTGAATATTTTAAAAACCTTCTTTTGCAAACTAGGTTTTTGTATTAGGTTTTTCGCCCAATCGGAATAAAACCAGTGCAGGACAATTCTCTGGACTCTCTAGATAAATAATTATCAAAGAAAAGTTGAACTTTACCCATTAGGTCGCTATAACAGGGTCATTTAGAAAGTGGGCATGGCTAAATATACCCAAAAGCCTATAAAACCTAAAGGAAAACTCAGAACTTCACAAAAATTAGTGACCACATGCAAGGTCTGACTATAAAGAAGCACACCAATTTTTTTGGAGATCGGACCATAGCTGGCACTATAACTGTTAGAAAACTTTAAAAAACTTGTGTTTTCAATGCTTTTGGCTGAAAATGTATGTAAATGTAACTCGGGGTGTGATCGACTTATTTTCACGTCTTTAGACTCCTGAATCCTTGCCAAGTTCAACAATACCAGACTTGCCAGGTTTCGGCTTATACTTTGTGCCACGTTGTGATTTAGCACTTAAAAAAACTTTGCGAATATCTTCGAAACCGTTTGTCTGATCGAGAAGAAACCACCATAGGAAAGATGGGAACATAGGAACCTAAGTTGGTTTACTAAATGTTAAAGCCCAAATGTCAAAATTTTGATAGGAAGTGGCAAAGAAATCCAATCAAAGTCTTTCTTGGGTCATTTTTTATGCTCTCATATATATAAGTGTCTATAACTTCAAAACAAAATGAGATATTTTCAGATAAAATTGGCACACATATGTATGGGCACACTCTGAGGACACCCAAAATAAGTGGGGAAGATCGCTCAATAGGTGGCGCTATAACTGCCAAAAAACCTTTAAAAACATATTTTTATACATTAAATTGCCATGTCATTTTGTGCGACCAGATGGCAGCAGAAGGCCACTAATATAATTCAAGGTTTCAAGGTTTTGTCATTTATAATCTCTTTAAACTATATAAATCCTTATAATAACATTACAAATCAAATTTTTTTGTCAAGGTTTATCACTTAATTCGTTCACTGAGACCTGAAAATTATGATTTTTAAAGGGGAAACCTAGAATCTGCATTTTCTTACTTCATTATTGATTTCAAATATCAATTTCTGCAACAAAATGTGTGTGTAAGCACGTTTAATTAATGGAGTTAACATGTAAAATAAACCTTAGAAAAAACAGACACTGTTAAAATGAAAGTAAGCCAATAAGAGGTCCTCTGCTGCCACTTCCTGTCTAAAATAGTAATTTTGTCATACTATTCACTAATATTGTGCTATAATTCATATTTAGACTTGGTGAAATCATTATTTTTACTTATTACTTTTAACAGTTGTGCCACATTAATTAAAAGGAAACCTAAAATGTGTTACATCCCAGGATGTATTATTTTGGTTGTAATTTATTTTTATTTCATTCACAGTAGTTTACAAAGTTGTGAGCGTGGTTGAATGCCCTGTGCCTGTGTTTTTTTTTTTTTTTTTTTTGCTGGCTCTCTGTGTGTGTGTGTGTGTGTGTGTGTGTGTGTGTGTGTGTGTGTGTGTAGGTGTGTGTGTGTGTGTGTGTGTGTGTGTGTGTGTGTGTGTCTCACTCTCTGAGCTTCTGCCTGTAAGGTTGAGTGGGGGATTGAAACAGTATATTATTAACATTTTGCAATCAAGCTAAAATGCTTATGATGTGATGACAAGTATTTCTGCAAAACACTAATGCTGACAATGTAAAAGACACTGTTTTCAACAGATTTAGAGAAATGCTGAATCAGTTCAACCAGTGGACTTTCCCCAACATTCTTATCATAAAGATAACAGTAACCTTGACCCTTCACATTTAGGATTAAAAATTACTCTGCTAGAAATTAGAAGCATAAATAAGGAAAGCTCAATTTCTTTTATCTCCAAGAACTTTAGTTTAAGTTTGAATAGTTATGATATCTGTTGATATGGGTTGTTTTGGAAAATAGATTAATATGTGAATTGACTATATGCAAAGATGTTCTGGTCTTTGTATTATTGAGTCACAAAATATTGTTACAGAAGAACCAATTAGTCTAAAGTTTGTGAAAAGAGGATTAGACACAATGGCACTGTTCCACAAATAATTACAAAAAAAACTTTTGTTATTTATGTTTATCATGATGATCATATATATATTTGGAATAAACAATATTGCATTCCAGCTTTACCAAAACAAGTGATCTAGGCTTTTATGCCTCAGGTATTTTTCTTATTATATTTATGTTAAAGTTATATTATGCAGCACACTGGTATTTTGTGACATATTTTACAGATTTTCACAGTCTTTAACAAGATTAATTTTTCATAGATTTTTATTTTTTTTGATTTACAAATAAATTGCTATTTTATATTCTATCTATTTGTCTCTGCCTGTCAACCTGTATCTATAATGCAAAGTTCAAGGCCTATTTAAATTATCACTCTCAAACATATGGAAGCAATCACTAGGGCCTTTATCAAGCTGAATGGATAAGTCAGAAAGAGTATTTCTAGCCTAAATGTGTAGTGAACAATATATATTTCTAGCCAGTCCGAGTAGTGTATTTTTGAGGACGTAAAATTTGTATAATTGTGCCCATTTAGCAAATGTTTAGGATTAAAAAATTACAGATTATTAAAGGTGCCCTAGAACGTTTTCTTTTTTTAAAAAAAAAAGATGTAATATGTGACCTGATCCAGCAATATGAGTCACAGTGACCCAAATTCCAAAATTGAGATTTTGGTATCAATAGAAAGATGAGACAATAAGCTTTAAAATGATATCCTAGTCAAAGTCATACCTTGAATAGTTTTAAAGATATACCCATTTGAATTATGGTCGCCTGCCCTCTTTTTCCAATTAAAAACCTGAGAAAATCACTTTTAAAGTTTTTTGCCCATTTTTTTGTTGATATCTTTCAAAATCCATTGCATTTAAAGGGATAAACTATTTATTTTACAGCTTAATTTGACCAAAGACATTTATATATATGCTCAAATTATTTGAAAGTATATACTTATTTGAATTAACCCTTTAAGACCTGAAGGCTTTTTTAGAGTGTTTTTTTGTTTCTTTTTTCCGAGCGACACACACAAAAGTAAAGACTCATAACTCCAAAACTCTAGCAAGGAGAGTCAAAAGGTAGGTATTATTTAGAAAACATTTTACATTTTAAGAAAATATAAATTACATTACATTTGGACATTCTCTTGCTGAGAAACAGCTGATAAAAGACAAATATATATATACTTTTTTAAAATAATTTTTCTTTTTTTTATTTGACATGGAATAACTCAGGAACACAATAAGATCGCTAAAAAAATTCTTTTTTGGTGATGCTCTCCTATATGTGAGCTGCATCTGGTTCAAATTTCGTGGTGATAGCATAAAGAATAGTTTGAAAAGTTGTTGTTCAACGGGCGGTAAACTCCAGTTTAGAGTTGCTCCTTCTCAGCACTCGTTAGGAGTTTTTCAAAATGGTTAGATGCATTAAAAAGATGAGATTCTAAGCTTTTAAATGATATCTATTTTGTGTTATTCCATATTGGAAAACGAACATGGATGGGTCTGGGAACATTGGATACACACTGCATCCCGGAAAGATGAGAGACATGTTTTTAGCCAAGTATGTTAAATCATTCTGTGAGTAATATCTTGTGATCAACGCAATATATTATTAGGGCCAAAGCCCTGTAAGGGGCTGAAGGCCCTTTTGTTTTCTTTAGGATTATTATTATTATTAGGGCCCAAGCGAATTAGCGCGCAGGGCCCTCTTGTTCTTCTAAGGATTATTATTATTCGGGCCCAAGCCAATGAAATGGCGAAGGGCCCTCTTGATCTTTTAAGGATTATTATTATTATTATTATTATTATTTTTATTTTTTTTCCGTCTTTCGGGGCTTTTTGGGGGCCTTAACGTGCTCAAAAACTCGACAGCGCCCCCTTGAAAAAAGTTGAAAACTTTGTCCATATATTGAACACACTTGCATGTATTAGTATGAAACTCGGTACACATATAGACCTCATCGGGCCGAACAACTTTCATGCTCTAAGTTAAGCTCCACCCCAACAGGAAGTCAGCTATTAAGGGTTGTTTGAAACAGGGGCGCAGATAGGAATTTGTAACTGGGGGGGGACCAAGCTGTCAGCAAATGATTTAAACTCAATTAGTTATTTGGCGTAATTTGGGCTTTAACTTGTGCTCAAGTAGTTACTTTGCAAAATATGAATGAATGAATGGCTAAAACTACTATTTCAAATGTCTAAGAATAACTAAACATTTGAAATTTAAGTGTTAATTACAAGTTTGTTGCAATTTACAGAAATATCTTTCAAAAGATTTTTTTTTTTCATCCTAGCCCATAATTTAAGAATCTATATCCTCCGTTGCTCCATACAAAAAACAAAAAAAAAACATTATTTCCTGCTATAAGAGGATGTCAAAAGTTTATGTAGGTCTTTATTTGTTGTTTGCATAAACCTTGCACCACACACATTTACTTATTATAATTATTTTTATAGTGGCTTGCATGACAGTGAACTCAATTTATACAGTACAATGGGTTAAATGATCAGATAAAACATTATTTCCATTATGTTTGGCTAATTGACTACCATTCATATAACCACAGTTTTACCACAAATACCATGGTTAAACTCGGTTAGAGTAGCAAAACCATGGTTAATTTGTGGTTACCATGGTTTAACTATGGTTTAACTACATTTTTTTGGTTTTATTTGTAGTAAAACCATGGTTCATTTTCGTAAGGGCATTATTGTAAAACTAGCTATTCTCCTTCAAAAAAATCTAACCTGCCACATATGGGAATGTCAACAGGCACAGGATACTTACATTGTTTGTTTTTTTAAAAAACGAGGTGACTGTTTTTTGTCTCTTCATTCCGAAATCACTGACTCAGTCGGTGTCAGCTCAGTCATAGTATATGATCACTATGGTTACCGTCCTAAGTCCTACAGGCACGATTGAGGCAGCTACCAGCTCCTCATAGGACCCCGCGTTGCCAAGTCCGCGGTTTTCCATATGGGTTTTCCGCAGAATTGGGTTACTTCATCACTATTTCCGCGGGCTGTTTTTCATGTCGCGGGTTGAAGCAACACCAAATGTGATTTTTACCGGGGAAGCAGTCCCCCTGAAACGCGATTGGGCTTGTTTTGAGTAGCAATTGGGTGGGTTTTGTTGTAACCTGGCAACCCTCCCGAGTCCCGTCGTCACTCAGGAGTCGTAGCAAGCCAAGCACGCGTGCACGCACACACACACACACACACACACACACACACACACACAGAGCGTAAACGTCAGGTATCGTGTGTTTATTGACAGCAGAACAGCGTGTAGTGAGAACGTGACTACAAAGTAATAGTGACCGGTGTAGATTATTATTGTGTGTCACCTTGCTCTGCCCCGTTCGTAGGGGGGGACGGATCGGGTCACTATGGGGGATCGGGTCACAGTGCCATCTGCGCGCCTGGTTTGAAAAACGCATGCTCTGGAATTTGATATACTCCTCCTAGACGATTAACCCGATCGCCACCAAACTCGGTCAGCATGAAGTCAACACACTGACGATTAAAAATTGCCAGCGGATTTTTGATATCTCGAACGGTTTGGACGTGGCGAGGCAACGAATTTATGGCGAGAAAAAGGAAACAGGAAATGTGTTATAACGTCTGCATACATATATTGATCTTTATGAAACTTCAGGAGTGTGTTGGTTGTAGTAGTCTGATCACATGGATGTGACTATTGTGAGTCAAAGTTATAGCGCCACCAACTGGCAGCAGGAAGTGTATCACTTTTTGAAATGCTTTATCACCCTCTTATTTTTACCTGATTTGCTTCAAACTTCATCAGTGTAAAGTCAATACACAGCAGATGTAGACCTATGACAGGATTTTTGATATTTGAAATATTGTTGCCATGGCAACAGGTCAAACTGTAATAATATTCTAGGGTTTTTTTGAGGCTCTTAACATGCTTCAAATTGCATGAAACTTGACACACACATCAATATTGTCAACCAGTAGAAATGGACAAAGCCATAGAAATGGGCGTGGTGGAGGGGCTCAGTAGCGCCACCTTTTGACAAAAGTGGGGGGGTTAGTTTTTTCTACAGTCACCAAACTCGGTACACATATTGGTCTCATCAAGCCGGATAATTTTCTAATTTACATTCATTAGCTCCAAACAACAGGAAGTCGGCTATTTTTGTTTGAATGTTAATTTTTTTAAAAAACAGGCTATGAATTTTATACTACTACTCCTACAGGGTTTATCCAATTTACACCAAGCTTTTTTTAACTTGTTGCTAACACATTCAAGTTGTTTAATTGCAAACGGATTTTGGATACCTCAAACGGTTTGGCCGTGGCGAGGCAACGAATTTATGGCAAGAAAAGGGAAACAAGGTGTTATAACTTCTGCATACATTAATTGATTTTGATGAAACTTCGGCTTAGTCTTCGTTGTACAAGGCTGATCACATGGATGTGACTATTGTGATTCAAAGTCAAAGCGCCACCAACTGGAAGCAGAAAATGTGTCACTTTCAGCATACATTGAGATCACCCTCTTATTTTTACCTGATTTGCTTCAAAATTCATCAGAATAATGTTAAAACTTGGCACATTTAAACCTTTGAAAATGAGCAGGGAGGAGGGGCTCTATAGCGGCACCTTGTAGTGCAGTAAATGTGGAGTGAATTTGACATAGTCCTTTGATGTTTAACCGTTTGAAATGCCGTGCACAGTTGCCCTGAAGCCGCCGGGGTGGCGGTGCCACCGGGCTTGGGCCCGCCATCGCTGCTCGCAGCTATATTTATTATTTTTTTTCTAAGTTTTTTGGGGTTTTGGGGCCCTTAACATGCTCAAAAACTCTTGAAATTTTGCACACGGATCAGAACCCGCGGCCATGACAGCTGTAGAAAAGCTGGTACCTGGGCGTGGCAGAGGGGCTCGACAGCGCCCCCTTGAATTGGGTCAGAAAACGTGGTCCATATATCAAACACGCTTGCACATACAAGTATAAAACTCGGTACACATATAGACTTTATCGGGCCAAACAACTTTCGTACTCTAAGTTACACGTCACCTCAACAGGAAGTCAGCTATTATGGGTTGTTTGAAAAACGCATGCTCTGGAATTTGATATACTCCTCCTAGGCAATTAATCCGATCACCACCAAACTCGGTCAGCATGAAGTCAAGACATTGATGATGAAAAATTGCCAGCGGATTTTTGATATCTCGAACGGTTTGGCTGTGGCGAGGCAACGAATTTATGGCGAGAAAAGGGAAACAGGAAATGTGTTATAACTTCTACATACATATATTGATCTTTATGAAACTTCACGAGTGTGTTGGTTGTAATAGTCAGATCACATGGATGTGACTATTGTGAGTCAAAGTTATACTGCCACCAACTGGCAGCAGGAAGCGTGTCACTTTCAAAATGCTTTGAGATCACCATTTTATTTTTATCCGATTTGCTTCAAACTTCACCACAATAATGTCAAAACATGGCAGATGTAGACCTTTGAAAAGAATTGTGATATCTCAAACATAGTTGCCTTGGCAACACATCAAACTTTTATAATATTCTTGGGCGTTTTTGAAGCCGTTAACATGCTTCAAATTGCATGAAACTCGACACACATATCATTATTGTCATACAGTAGATATGGACAAAGCCTTAGAAACGGGTGGGGAGCAGGGGCTCTGCAGCGTCACCTTTTGACAAAAGTGGGGGGTTTAGTTTAACCTACAGTCACCAAACTCGGTACACTTATTGTTCTCATTAAACTGGACAACTTTCTCATTTACAGTCATTAGCTCTGACCAACAGGAAGTCAGATATTTTGGTTTAAATGTGGATTTTTCAAACATTCTTTTGCACACACATAAGCTCTCTTAGACGTAGGGTCTCAGTCCCCCTACCCCCCTCCCTCTGTGTGTGTGTGTGTGTATGTGTGTGTGTGAGTGAAAGTGAGAGACAGAGAGACAGAGAGAGTTTTACAGCTTCAGATCAGTTATTTAACCCTTTTATTGCAGACTCACTGTGCTTAAGAGTTTATTTGCAACCCTTACTCAAACACATCTGAAGCAGCTAATCAGGCCAGTTAATCTGTAGGCCACTGACAACATATTATTACATTATTAGTTTGATAATTAGGGTTAATTCAAATATAAAAACACACTGCAAAAGCATGCTTTTGGTGCATAAGATTGGGGCACAAACAACAGCTCAGGGAGGTCAAAAACATGAAGTGTGAGGATTATTGACTAGCCTTATTCCTGACTAGCCTACTGCGTTTCAAATTACGGGTTCCACTTCCGGTTTGGTGAACTTCCATTCAAAAAATCTGAAACTTATCATTTCAAATCATATGGTTGCCCTACAATTAAAGCTTATCTGTCAGCTTGACTGAATCAGCTGTCAATTTCTTTCATGTTTTATTTTCAGACATCATGAGAATGACATAACGCTTGGTATTGTAATATGTTACAACAAAAATATCTATGGCAAGAGCTCTTTTCAGCAGCTGCTTTCTATCCTCCAGAATATTTTATTTTGTCTCTTTGCATACTGCTGTAATAGTATGAAAAAGGACAGCATATACTGTACATTTGTGGTCTGTTCTCTCTATATAATTTACAATACATCCCATTAATAATTCACTGGAATGCACAAAGAATCTCCTCAAAGCCTCACGTCTCTTTCCAGGTTTGTTTCACAGGTATCACACAATGCTGAAGTTCATGACCTTTTTTTATTAAGGCAATGTATTACATAATGCACATATATATATATTATTATAGCATATGTTCAACCCATCCGTTATTGCTGTGGAAAAAAATCACACCTTTACATGGCTTGTTTAAATTATGTTGTTGATGCTTTCACACTTTTAAATGTCCATTTATTGTTCATTGGTTGAAGGGTGAGTAGAATAATGTCATCTTATTGTACCCAGTTTAAAAAGATCATAGTGTCTATCACTGACCGTTTACAGTTTAACAGAAATTACTCCCATAATTTGTGCAAAGCGTCATGGGGCGTTGGAATAAGGTGGATACAACATCAGCAATCACAGACATTCGCATTAAGGCTTTGAAAAGAATAGTGATATCACAAACACTGTTGCCATGGCAACGCATCAAACTTTAATATTAGTTTTGGAAGCTTTTGAGACTCTTAACATGCTTCAAATTGCATGAAACTCAATGCACACATCAGAGATATCAACCAGCAGACATGGGCAAAACCGTAGAAACGGTCGGGGAGCAGGGCCTTTTGACAAAAGTGGGGGGGTTAGTTTAACCTACAGTCACCAAACTCGGTACACTTATTGTTCTCATTAAGCCGGATAATTTTTTAATTTACAGTCATTAGCTCCGACCAACAGGAAGTCTGCTATTTTGGTTTGAATGTGGATTTTTTGACTAAACAGGCTCTGAATTTTAAACTACTACTTCTAGGGAGTTTATTCCATTCAGACCAAACTTTTTTTACATGTTGCTAAGACATTGAAGATGTTAAATTGAAAACGGATAATGTATATCTCGAACCGTCTTGCCATGGTAATAGATTGAAGTAATGTAAAAAAGGTAAACGGAATGACTCATATTCTCTATTAAAAAAAAAACACTATACACAATTAATTTATATATAGAATAATATAGATGTTTGAAATAAACACATTTTATTCATTTTCTTATATTTTATTTTGTCTCTTTGCATACTGCTGTAATAGTATGAAAAAGGACAGCATCTGTACATTTGTGGTCTGTTCTCTCTATATAATTTACAATACATCCCATTAATAATTCACTGGAATGCACAAAGAATCTCCTCAAAGCCTCACGTCTCTTTTGAGGTTTGTTTCACAGGTAAATACAATTTATTAAAATGGAAATCACTTTGAAATAGTATCACACAATGCTGAAGTTCATGAACACTTTTATTAAGGCAACGTATTACATAATGCATATTTATATATATCACTAGAGTATATGTTCAACCCATACATTATTGCTGTGGAAAGAATCACACCTTTTCATGGCCAGTTGAAATTACCTTGTTGATGTTTTCACACTTTTAAATGTCCACTTATTGTTTGTTGGTTGAAGGGTGAGTAGAATAATGTCATCTCATTGTACCCATTGTAGTTTAAAAATAAAACGCATTACTGCATTCATAGAGTCTATCACTGATCATAATTCAGATTTTGATCTCCATATCCATTTACATATATTATATATATCTTCCAAGGGGTTTTTTCCCTCCTAGGACTTTTTTCCCAGTGCTAGCACGCTGGGTTTTTCTCCTAGGGGTTTTTTTCCACCCCTGGGAGTCAGCCGACATTGGCTTAATGTAGCACCATCTTGTATATGTTACATATTACCACGCTTGGTTGTACAGCTTATTTTTAACCACTTCCCTTTTTCTGTGCTTCTAATATGTAAAGCTGCTTTGAACAATTACCAATTGTAAAAGCGCTATATAAATAAATTTGACTTGACTTGACTTGACACTGACTGTTTACAGCTTAATTACTCCCATAATTCACGCAAAACGTTATGGGGTGTTGGAATAAGGTGAATACAACATCAGCAATCACAGACATTCGCATTAAGGCTGGATTAGATTTCTCAGAGCACTGTGGAGTTTGCACAAATAACAGTATGTAATTTGCTTTAGAATTTTTATAGAGGTTGTCTAAGAAAAAAAACACAGACATGTCAGATTAGGATGATATTCTGCACCCATTTGAAATTGACAATACATTCTATGACATGAAAGTCATCTCAGTTTAAACAATATCATGGATGTGGCTTTTGTGGTTTATCATTATACGAGCATCAGCTACTGCAGTAAATGTGGTGTGAAATTGACATAGTCCTTTTATGTTTAACTGTTTTAAATGCCCATTGCCTGCCATGCACAGTTGACCTGAAGCCACCGGCGTGGCGGTGCCACCGGGCTTTGGCCCGTCATCGCTGCTCGCAGCTATATTATTAATTTTGGATTCGTTTTAATCTTGAGAATTTGCTTTAAATATTGATGTGCCATTTTATGATCTGTGCATTTTTCATGAAATTGTGAGCATGTGAAATATACATACCTGTATTCAGTTGCCGGCTATGCTATTTTTGTTGTAAACGCATATTACTCAGACTCATTAGAGGGTGAAAACAACGCAACAGAAGCATGTTGGAGGCTTGATATGAAAGTTTAAAGTCTTTGGTTTTGTATGCAAAAATAATTTTTGTGCTACCTATATGGATTCAATTTTTATTGAAGAGAGAATAAAGAGAGACACGCAAATGGGAGTTATATTATATAAGGAGCGCTAGTCTGACAGGAGGATGGCTGGTGCGATCGCGTGCCAGTCGATAAGGGGCTTCCCATTGTTAAAAATCAGCGTTTAGGTCAGTGTGTTTACATTTCTAAGTTGTTTGATTTGTTCTATACAACGTGTAACACCATATTTGTAGAGCAGAGATAATGTACGTTTCAGGGGATACCGGGAAATGCTCATAAGTGATGAGAGGAGTTGAGAAGTTAATTTCCAGCGAATTTAGTAAAACCATGTCAAATTTAATAGGCATTTAAATACCTTTGAAAGTCTGTTACCATTGAAAGTCTGTTCTTTGAAATTAGCTTTAAAAAAAAAATAAAATAAACGATTTTATCATTGTTTTTCCACATTATCTGCCCATATCTTAAAATAAAACGTTGCGACTTCCGACTCATTTCGCCAGGGCGGGTCAGATATAAGTCTAAGGTGTCCCCTGAATGTGTCTGTAAAGTTTCAGCTCAAAATACCCCATAGATTTTTTTTTATTCATTTTTTTAACTGCCTGTTTTGGGGCATAATTAGAAATGAGCCGATTCAGGGTGTGTGGCCCTTTAAATCTCTTGCTCCACGCCCCAAGAGCTTGCACTTGCCTTAAACAACATAAAAAAAAGTTCAAACAGCTAATATAACCCTCAAAATGGATCTTTACAAAGTGTTCGTCATGCAGCATTTCTAATCGCATAAGTAAAGTGTTTATTTTGATGTTTACATTGATTCTGAATGAGTTTGAGGCTATGCTCCATGGCTAACGGCTAATGCTACACTGTTGGAGAGATTTATAAAGAAGGTATACCTGAGGGTGGGGAGCTTGCAGGTGGGGAGCTTGTGGGTGGGCACCCTGCCTGGCCACTGCCGTCATTGGCTTTTGAACAATTATGGCCGTTTATGGACCCTAACCTGTCGTGGTTACCCAAGCCACCTGATCTACTGTGGTTACCCAAACCACCTGACCTGCCGTAGTTACCCAAACCACTTGACCTGCTGTGGTTGCCCGAACCACCTGACCCACCTGACCTGCCGTGGTTGCCCAAACCACCTGACCTGCTGTGGCTGCCTGAGCCACCTGACCCGCCATAGTTACCCGTGGCGCCTGATCCACCGTGGCTACCCTGGAGCCTGCATTGGAGACCATGGTCCCGCTATAGCTCCAACGCACCCACCCTCCCTCCCTATTCGTGCCTTTTACGTCGCGAGGACGCGCTTCCGGAAGGGGGGCGTTATGTAACGATCACCGCCTGTTCCTGTCACTCCCCGGACTACACTTCCCACAATTCTCCCTGTCAGTCACATGTTCACTCCACACCAATCACCTGTCGCCACATGCAGCCATGCACACACACCTCACTAATCACCACACCCAGCTGCAGCTTGTTACCTGGACTATAAAAGGACTCTCACTCACACCATCTAATCGCAAAGTCTTGTTTACCCTGTGTGACATTTCTGTGTGTTTCCTTGTTTCCTGTCTGCCTGTGTTTGATCTTGCCTGTTCCTGTTCATTGCCCCGTTGCTGCCTGTCCTGACTCTTGCCTTGTATACTGTTCTGTGAATGATATCCGCCTGCCTCGATCTACTGCCTGTACTCTGACTACAACTCTGCCTGTTCCTTGCTGTTCCTGTTTGCCACTGATCTACCCAGCCTGTACGACTATGCTCACTTTGAATAAAAGCTTGCAAATGGATCTCTGCCTCAGTCCTGCTTCGTTACAGTTTCACCAATGCTAACGTTGAGTGCTCATTTTCTAAACTGGCCCTTGTCAGGAACATGGACTATTAGACCATGTGTACACCAAAGTGCTGTGTAGACCTTAATTTTGACAGAGTTAACCACCAGATCCTCCTGACAACCCTCATGACAATGAGCCTGGGATACACGGCATGATTTTTGGCTGTCCCAGACAAAAGATTGCTATTGTGAAACAATCGTGGTGATTTCTGGGATCGTGGCTCTTTATCAGTGGTTCTATGTTGTAGTGTGAGAGAGGTTCAAAGACAGCTGTTTTCCCGGTCTTGCGACCAAAGATAGCCTACGATCATTTTCTGATGGTGTCAGAAATTCAAAGCACAGTGTGTTTGCTGCTACACAGTGTACTTGATGCTACTGACCAGCCATTAAAGATTTTGCGACATGAAATCAATGCGGCATGGCGATAAAACTTAAAACTGCTTACCTCAAGCTGTTTTCCCTTCTTCCTTCACCGCTTCCTTTTTTTCCAGCACAAATAAAAACTTCTACATAAAGGTTGGGGTGTAAATCTCCAAAATCTTCAACCACTGTGTCGTGCATCACAGTCAGTAGGTGACTCTATATTAAACAAAATGGCACTGGTTAAGGCGAGAAACCACAGGTGAATAGGGTATAAAAATGAACTAATAGATATCACCATACTTCCCCAGCTGATTGATTACATTAAAAATTGCAAACATTTTTTGTATTACAAGTTTTCTAAATATGCAATGCTTTAAATATGCAAATTAGGTATTATCTAATTAAATATGTGCTAATTTGCATACATTTCTAGAACAAAAATCTGAATATTGGATGACATCAGGTTCAAAATTCTCATTTAATTTTATGGACATATTAAATTCAAAGGTTTTTAATGAGGATATCTCTTGGATATCTCTTTTTATCACTCCATAAATCAGAAAATACTATCAACAGCCAGAAAAAAAAAATATTTTCAAAATTTTTTAGGAATAAAATGTTGTATAAAATCAGCCAAATTATATATCAACAAATCCCTATGTAAAAACCTTCAGAATATTGATAGAAATAAAACTAAAGATTGGTGTATGTAAGTCCTGCTGAAGTGGAGATTTCTGACTCAGAGCAGGAGAAAAAACTCATTTTGAGAAAATGGCCTTTAAAGATATTTACTATAATTGTAATCTATAGACGCAAATAGATAAAGTGCTATAAAATATACACTTGAAAGTGTATTTTGGATGTTTTCTTTCCACCAGTCTGAAAAAAAAACACTTTATGAAAAACCAAAAAGCGCAAAATCTCAATTTTTGACTGTAGTGTCCCCCCTTAATATCACTCTGCAATAAAACGTTTACGTGTTAGATCAGATTTTTTTTTTTTTTTTTTCAAATTAAGAACACTGACAAAGGTCAAGCCATTTTTGTCATTTTATGATTTCGAGAGAGTGATGCATGCATTTGTGTCTTCATGTCTGGACTATTGTAATTCCCTGTATGTGGGGATTAATCAGTCCATTTTGTGTAGATTGCAAATTGCCCAGAATGCTGCTGCAAGATTGCTGACAAGCTCTCAGAAACGGGACCATATTACCCATATTCTTTTTTTTTCTACATTGGTTGCTAGTCCGTTATAGGATTGATTTTAAGATTTTGTTGTTTGTTTTTAAATCTTTAAATGGCCTTGCACCACCACATATTTTAGATTTATTACAACCTTACTCACCATCCAGATCACTTAGGTCCACTGACCAGAAACTTTTGACTGTTGCTAGGGCGAAACGTAAATTATGGGGTGATCGTGCTTTTTCAGTGATGGCTCCGAGACTCTGGAACAGTTTGCTGCTAAATATTAGAACAGCTTCCACACTGGGGTCTTTCAAATCCCTTTTGAAAACTCATCTTTTTTCCCTGGCTTTTTTGTAAGTATTTATTTAGTGATATTTTTGTCATTTAATGTTGCTTGGTCAGATGTCTCTGTGCTGTTTAATATTGGTGTATATGATGTTTATGTTGGATCATTTCTTCCACAGCTAGAACAATATATTACAGTTGCAACAAGCTTGAACAGAACGCTGGTGTTTTGGTAATATACCTGGTGCATACGTTTCTAAATCCCTCCTTCCCCTTGGCTTCTCATCATAATGTAATATTACTGTTGCCAAAATACAGACAGTGATTGAAATCACATATGATTCAAACAAAGACCATTCAGGTTTGGAATAATGACTTTGTGGAAACTCTGAGGGGTTGTTTTGAAGCAACTGACTGGGAGATGTTTTTCTGGAGCAGCGAGGGAAATTTGGACTTACTTAATGACTCAGTTTGCTCATATGTCCTTTTGTGCTGGTAATGTTATCCCGTCTAAGGAGGTCAAACTTTATCCAAACAATAAGCCATGGATTGGTAAAGAAGTTAAACACTGTATCAATTTAAAACAATGGCATTTATTGAAGTTGACAATGAACTGAGGAAGGTTCTGAAGATTAAAACAAGGGTAGCCAAGGTCTGATATAAAGATAGAATGGAGGAGAGATTTAGAAGAGGGAATACAAAAACTGCATGGCCCAGATAGACAGTTGATATGTGGGCAGTAAAACTGGTCAGCAAACACTACCCCATGCTGCAGGCTGTCCTGATTTGATTTAGTGTTGTAGAACCAACCTGTTCTACAGTTGTATAGTTAGGTCAATTGGGATTACAAGGAGAATATAAAGAATTTGTGTCTCTAAGATTGAACCCTGTTAGGTAGTGTAAATTTCAAAACACTAAAACAGATAATGCAGTGCCTTATTTAGTATGACTTTGCCTCTCTTGCAAGATATGACGATGGATGGAGGCCCCTAGAGTGCGTGTATTTTATTTGCTCCAAACCAAAGAGTGATTTACCCTGCCTTGCTAATAGAAAAAATAGAAAGCTAATAGAAGTAAACAATATAATTTTCCTGGAATAAACCCCTCAAAGTTCCTAGCAATAGCATATTATAACTCTAGTAAGGTATCCGAATATAAACACACAGTGACCTTTGAAATACTTTATAGTATTTATAATACTTATCCAATAAAAAAATAGATACATTTTTACATCAGGCCATGATGGATAGAGGCCAATGGGCAAATGTGGCCAGGATGTCGGGCTTAAACCCCTTGTCTTTTCGAAGGACATCCTGGGATTTTTAACTACCACAGAGAGTCAGGACCTCGTTTTAATGTCTCATCCGAAGGATGGTGCTTCTTGACAGTATAGTGTCCCCATCACTATACTGGGCGTTAGGACCCACACAGACCACAGGGTGAGCACCCCCTGCTGGCCTCACTAACACCTCTTCCAGCAGCAACCTAGTTTTCCCAGGAGGTCTCCCATCCAGGTACTAACCAGACTCAGCCCTGCTTAGCTTCAGTGGGCAACCAGTCTTGGGCTATAGGGTGATATGGCTGCTGGCAAAAATCAGAACCTTCAATTTGATGTGAGCGTCTATTGGCAGGCCCATATATTTAACAATGTAATTGTCAACAGGTTGAGTTAAGGACCCATCAGCCTGCACTATAGAGTTTCATGACAGAACTTGGTATAAAACCAAAAAGGGCTCACATCTCACCCTTTTTGGTCTCACTACTGAGTTTTGTTATATATTGTAAGCTATTTAGTATATTTGACTTGCTTTACCTATGACAAGATAAATAATTAGTATATTTTAGATCTTCCTGAAAATGAATGATGTCAGTTATCTATAATGAACTCTCCCACACTGTTTTATTTGCATTGCATTCACATTTAGTCATTTAACAGAGGCTTTTATCCAAAGCAATTTACAAATAAGGAACATCACTTGAATCGTACTCTTAATTTTAGTATTTTATGTATGGTTGGCTCTTGATAAATTGCATGTTGTGTTCGTCAATCATAAGTCGATTTGGATAAAAGCTAATGTTAAATGATTAAATGTGAATATAAGGTAAATAAATAAATAAATAATAATAACAATAGTGTTAATAATAATAATCTCAATAGTGTAGTAAGTTAGGGGAGAGCTCGTTCTGAATAGTTGACATTACTGACATTCATAAAGATCTAAAAATACATGCATTTGCATGTATTTTATTTTTTGCATTTTATCTTTAATATTTAACAAAATACAATTAATAATATCAATATTTAAGGAAATTAGACCATTTAAATTTCACTAAACTATAGCTGCTGATTAATATACAGTATTTGTTATTCTTCAGTGCTTTGCTGTAAGTAAAGTATATGCAGCCATTTGAAGACATTTAGCAACAGGCAATGAATCAATGTAACCTTTATTGCACCATCAAGGTTATGTCTAACTACTGCAACAAAATCTCTCTTATCTCAGTGATAAGAATAGCCTTGATCCTTTCCCTTCTACATTATGACATTATCTGCACACTGTGATGCAGGAACTAGACATTTGACTACAGTAGGCTAATCTGAATTCAGCATAAGCTATTCTTTACTTCTTCCTCACTAGCCATAATATGTGATTCATTAATAATATAAGATTCATTAATCTTTTATAGTTACAATTTGGGATTTAAAATCAAATTCTAACTTTCTTTTCACAGAATATTAATTACAAAATATAACAAATTTATAAATGATAAATTTACTACATCTGGACATGTAACAAGTGACAAACCTTAAATGATACCAGCTTGGTTGTAAAAATCAATAACTGTTTTGTTTGTTTTTTTTTTTTACTTTTTTTTTTATTTAGGGAAGCCATGATCTTGTACATTATGGCAATTCAATAATATGATTTACCCAAAATGTCATATTGTTTAAGTGAAATGTAAGCAAGATGTTTAATTAAAATGGATCACATAAGCAATATGAAGAGTGTCAACTGATGTTGTAAAATATAGCACAAAAACATACAAAAAAAGATGCATACACAAAAACAACACTATAAAGAAACTCTATATTAAGAGTCATTACCTGCACTACAGAAATTCAAAGTCATGTGATTTGGAATTATTTTAGGGGGTGGAGCACAAACACAGCTGCCATGAAAGAGGAATTAAAAACAGAGCAGAGTGCAGCCACGAGAACGCCAAAAGAGGAACATGGGCAGCCTCCTTCAAATTCTGCTTGGTCTTTTTATCTCTGTCATAGGTGCCCTATACCTTTTGGGGTCTTTTCGCCGCAGACGAGCTGGTGAACCCCCTCTGGATAAGGGTCCTATTCCCTGGCTTGGTCATGTGTTGGAATTCAGGAAGGACACAGCCAAATTCCTGCAGAGAATGAAAGAAAAACATGGAGATATTTTTACAGTGCAGCTGGGAGGCTTTTATTTCACTTTCATTACAGATCCACATTCTTTTGGCTCAGTGGTCAAAGAGGCAAGAACAAAGCTGGATTTTACTAAATTTGCAGAACAACTGGTTGCAAGAGTATTTGGCTATCATTCCTTGCAAAATGAACACAAGTTTCTACAGGCGTCAAGTACCAAACATCTAATGGGAGATGGTCTGGTTGTCATGACTCAGGCCATGATGTGTAATCTTCAAAATTTGATGCTCCACAACGTTGGATCTGGGGATGACAAGCTATGGCAAGAAACTGGACTATTTGCTTACAGCTACAACATTGTCTTTCGTGCTGGCTATCTGGCGCTGTTTGGTAATGAGTCACTCAAAAGTACAGGGACTTTGGAAAAAGCTAAGGAAGTTGACCGGCAGCATTCGAATGAACTTTTCTGGGAATTCAGAAAATATGACCAGTTATTCCCAAATCTTGCTTATAGTGTCCTGGGACCCAGTGAGAAGATGGAGGCAGAGCGTTTGAAAAGGCTGTTCTGGAACACACTTTCAGTGCAGAAGATGAGATCTAGAGACAACATAAGTGGCTGGGTACATGAACAGCAACAGGTGAGAGCTGAACAGGGCATGCAAGAGTTCATGCAGGATCGATACATGTTTCTGCTTCTGTGGGCATCTCAGGGAAACACAGGTCCTGCAGCATTCTGGTTACTTTTGTATCTGATGAAACACCCTGAGGCTATGAAAAGCATTAAGTGTGAAGTTGAGCAGGTGCTCAGAGAAACAGGACAGGGGGCAAAACAAGGTGGGCCACTAATTGACCTGACTAGGGATATGCTCCTCAAAACTCCCATCCTAGACAGTGCAGTAGAGGAGACCCTCCGTCTAACAGCTGCCCCTGTCCTTACAAGAGCTGTCATGCAGGATATGACCATCAAAATGGCCAACGGACAAGAGTACAAGATCCGCGAGGGTGACAGAGTGGCTATTTTCCCCTACACAACTGTTCAGGTAGACCCAGAAGTTTACCCAGATCCCTTCACCTTCAAGTATGACCGTTTTCTCACACCAGATGGAAGCAAAAAGACTGATTTCTACAAGGGTGGAAAGAAGCTCAAATATTACAACATGCCTTGGGGAGCAGGAACTACTATGTGTCCAGGAAGATTCTTCGCTACAAATGAGCTGAAGCAGTTTGTCTTTCTCATGTTGTCCTACTTTGACTTGGAGCTGAAAAATCCAAATGAAGAGATTCCAGGTATTGATATCAGACGATGGGGCTTTGGCTCCATGCAGCCAACTAAAGATATCCAGTTTAGATACAGACTTCGATTTTAAAAAGTTTCATGTTATTTTAATTCTGTTTTCATACACTGAAGCTTCAACAATACTTATTATTAGACAGTATTGCTTTATGAAAGCTGGCTTTAAAACTGACATGCTCACATTTCCTGTGTATTTAAACAGTGAGATTGCTGGAAAAGGTTAATAACTGTGTCATAAACTACCCCGAGGTGTTGTTTTTGTTATATCTCATAGCCTGAATGTCTCAACAGTTCAATGAGCTTTATGTAACTAAGCTTTCAATGTAACTCTGTGTTACACAAAGATCTATGCAAGAATAAATGTCATACAACATACATTGGATCAAGATATTTTTGTGCATAATCCACTTTAAGCATCAACATAGTGCCCATGTACTATTTGAGAGAAAAACAAGATACACCCACACACACACCCCCACACACACACACACACACACACACACACACACACACACACACACATTTTTGATTTTATAATCGAATATAAAATAAAGACATTAAGCTCCTTGTCTTTTCGTTGTTCCTTATTGACTATACTGAACTGATGTTTATTTTCAATAAAAAAAAAAATATATATATATATATATATATATATATATATATAGGGTCAACTTTATTTTTTATTTGGGTGTTGAGCTTGCTATGTTTTACCTTTTTTGTAGGGATAGTTTATCCCTAAAAGAAAATTATAACAACTTATTAATTATAACAGTTATATTTATACTACTAATGCTGGTAAAAGCTTCAACTTAAATTTTATATTTCTGTCTTCTCTAACAAATATTCTAAGGATTATTTATATTGATAAAAACTGCCTCATCAAAGTACTCATATGGGCCTAACATGCAAATGCACTATATTAAGCATCAGTTTTATAAGGAAGACAGTTTAACATGTTGTGTTAACATTATTTCTGCCTTTTATGGGAAAAGTCACTTTAAGACATTCTTCTGTTTTGTTTTGTTTTGCTTAGGCAGGAGGTATGAAGCTTCAGATAAACAGGAAGAAACTATGAGTGCTAGGTCAGTTTATGCAGGCAGGCAGATAACTGGTGAAAAATCCAGCATAAACTAGAATGAATTCTTTGTTGGTCCTGGCTGGTTTATGCTGGTTAGTGCAGGCATAAGGCTGGTGTAGCTGATGGACCAGCATATTCAGGCTTAATTTGTGACAGAAAATAATTAAGAAGTAGAAATACTGCTACAAAGTGATCCATGCCATGTTTTGGCAATGATCTACTGGATTTGATTGCTATTCATATTTCCAACGCATGACAAGCAACTTATAGAGAATATAGGCTGCCTATAAACCTGGATGCACTTCTGTTATGTTGGAAGTGTTTTTTGAAGCCTATGCATTCAAGTCACTATGGATATTTTCACATTTAAGTCATCTTTAAATCTTTGTGTGCAGAGCTGGCTTTTTCAAGTTCTAGTTGAGTAATATGTGAAAAATTGCCAAAATCCACATAAACTGGTACATTCGCTAATTTTTTTATTCAACAAAAAGAAATGTGCATAAACTATGATGGAAATTGACAGAAGAAACTCCTCACAAATTTATTATAAGATTGCACGTTAAAAATGTGACTTAAAATGTTTTGCATTTGTATAGGCTATTCACTTTTCTAAACATTCGACTAAAGAAAAGGTGAATCATTGTGCACTTCCATCCATTACATTATGTGCATTATTTCACAAGTTCACACTTGCATATAATTAAGTAGAGTAAAGGTTAAGCGTATTTGGCATGCTGTCCATAGGTAGGGTTTAGAGCTTGGAATTTTGGCCTGAACCCAGAGTACTCCCCCGGGCCCCCGATGTGGTAAGAATAGATAGAACTAGAAGTGAGGAGATGGGGTGGTGGAGGAATGCTAATAAACTGTCAAACGAACAGAGGTAGAACTTTTGTATATATACACCTATTGTCGTTTAACTGAATGCTCTTAACTTGTGTTAATCAGGTTAATTATCTGAACCTGCTCCTCCTGAACTTTGTTAATAAAACATCATGTCTTGTGGGAAACTGCCTTGTTGTGATGTAGCCATTGCTTCGAAGATTGTTATTTGTGTTGTTAGACATATAGGGGCTTAAATGGCCACCATGCCCATACACAGTTGTGGTGACAAAATCAGGTCCTCCTTTGAAATCGGTTCACTGTTAGGACCCCAAAAGATCCCAGTGGCTCATATTACTTTTAATAGGTAGGGGAAACTTACTGGGGATGGTTGTAACATTTTTGACATTTCTGTCCGAATCTTGGAGTTATTTTAAGCCAGTGCATTGAAAATGTGATTAAAACTAGTTACAAGTGTCAGCTATTAAATGACATAGCTGTTATCTTTGCAGCACAAACAGAAAATGTGTAGTTTAGTTTCAAACACAAGGAGCGACATGTTACAAATCACCCCATAGTCCAGGTTAGCTGTAACAGACATTATGTAACATTATGATATCTACCAGGTGAGATGTAACATTATAAATGAAGGATTATAACAAAAAAAAAAATCAGTTTTGAAAGTTTTTTATTCAACATTTTAACATAGTTGGTGTGTGTGCCTATATCTAACAAAAATGAATAAATGCTAATTTTACACCCCTCAATTCTTTTCAAAGACTTAGGCCAGGGTTGTCAAATCCTGCTCCTGGAGGAGCACCATCCTGCAGAGTTTAGCAACAACCACAATTAAACACACCAGAAACAGCTAATCAATGTCTACTACGCATACTAGAAACTTTCAGTCAGGTGTGTTGAGGCAAGTTGGAGCTAAATTTGCAGAACAGTGGCCCTTCCAGGACTGAGTTTGGACACCCCTGATCTGGGCATACTGAAATAATAAACAAACAAACAAACAAACAATACATAAATACAGCTAAAAATTTACTTGGGGTATGCTGGAACATGCTATACTAACCCAGAGACTTACTGTTACAACTAACCCATGAGTCTTGTAGCCATGAAATAGCTCACCTTACAGCTAATAGCCAAAAAATTAGCACTAACAACTTGCATGAAAAATATCTACACAGACACACAATAAACAATAACTTTGATAAGTTTAACTACAAAGCAGGAATTGCAGGAATTATACTTTCTTATATCAAAATCAGTTTTTCTGCTCTAAAATCTCACTAAAAAAACCCTCACCTTTCAGGTAATCGACAACACCACTGACATTACATTGTTCAATATATTGATCAATAAGCATATACCAGCCAGGTTCGTCACTTGTTTGTGTGAGTTCCCCTTGAAATTTCCTTTGTCGTTTGTGCTATTTGTAGAATCTATCTGTATTTGGGTGTGTTGTGAACTTTTGCAGTGTGTTTCTTTATTTGGTTGTAACACTCCAGTTAATATGCCAGGACGTTACACTAAATAAAGGGAACGTTTGTGCCACTAAACAGCAGGAAACAAAAGAAATACAACGGTAGACAAATGTCATCAATAAACCCAAGTGTATTTACAATTCAATTGGTGTACATCAAAAAAAAAAACAAACAAACATGTAAAACATCCAAGGTAAAAAAAAAATGTGTGTGTGTGTGTGCTTTTGTTTATATTACATTTATGGTTAGGTTTAGGGTTAGGGGTAGGGTAGGGGGATAGAAAGTACGGTTTGTACAGTATAAAATGCATTGCGACCTATGGAAAGTCCCCACAATTCACAAAAACAAACATATGTGTGTGTGTGTGTGTGTGTGTGTGTGTGTGTGTGTGTGCGTTGGTGCGGCCAGATTATGTTGACAAAATGCATGAATACGTACCGACTCTATGAGGACACACCGTAACTATGAGGACAGTGCTGATGTCATCATAAGTCGAGCAGTGCAGAAAGGCTTATAAGGTTGTTCCTAACCACCTCCCGCGTTTTCTCAATATGTCATTATAAACATGTTGTACCCGTTTTCCTGTGTGTATGTGTGTACGCTCAGTGTGTATAATCTCCCCCTATTGAAAATTTGGTGCTACTGCGGTTTCATACACATTTCATGCGCGCGATTCATTGGTGGAACACTGGAATCCTCGTCAGTGATTGGCTGGATTTGACATCGTGACCATCAGCTCGCCCCGCTGATCTTCAATCGTCTTGATGCGAGGTGTGACGGAGAGATTAATAACAATAATAATTAAGATTAATTACCCTGCTGGAAAAACCAGCATAGACCAGCATAATTCCCATGCTGGTCTATGCTGGTATGTGCTGGTCCATGCTGGTCCATGCTGGTTTGGTGCTGGTTTAGCTGGTGGACCAGCAAGACAATGCTGGTCTACCAGCATGGTCTTGCTGGTGATGCTGGTCAACCATCATGGTCTCGCTGGTGATGCTGGTCAACCATCATGGTCTTGCTGGTGATGCTGGTCTACCATCATGGTCTTGCTGGTGATGCTGGTCTACCATCATGGTCTTGCTGGTGATGCTGGTCTACCATCATGGTCTCGCTGGTGATGCTGGTCTACCATCATGGTCTCGCTGGTGATGCTGGTCAACCATCATGGTCTCGCTGGTGATGCTGGTCGGCGAGCCGACCAATCTGAAAATGCCTTTGATCTGACAGCGTTTGTTGGGTGGCACGTCACCAGCGGTTTGCCGCTGCTGGGCCACCGTTGGTACACCAGTGGCAAGCCGATAATCGGTCCAGTTTCTACTAAGCGCTTACAGGACATCTTTTTTGATAAGTGTGTATTTATTTTAGATTATTTTTACAGTTAAAAAGAATCTGAAAGTCTGAATAAAAATATTAAGACTGACTTAATATCTATATCAAAAACTTGGTATAAAAAAAACTGCCTATGGGCACGCTTTCAAATAAAATAACGTGGTTGAATGTTTGTAAAAAAAATAAAAATAAAAATAAATAATTAAGTTATAAAAGTTACAAACTTATTAAGTTATAAAAGTGCCACAATTGTCCTACTATGCTGGGGTGGCATTTTGCTCCTATAGGGTCATAAAACTTCAAAATGAGTTTTAAATTCATGATTTAATATTAATGAGATTTTTTTATGTAATGTTTTAATTCTAGATGTTTATTTATGTAAGTGCTGCATGACTGTGACGTGTTTTAATGCGTATGCGCGCCGAACCGCTTTCAAACACTGGAGCGGCGCGGAGTTGCCATGGAAACTGAGAAACAACAACTGACAAGCAGCAAAAACAGCAGCCTCTAGCTGTTGTTTTCACTTCTTTCAGGTGAGTTTAGTCGCTAAAATCACACGAATAACACACACAACTGTTCTTGACACTTCTCTAACATGTAATTGACACACTTATGTTGAATATTTACTTTACAGAAACAGTTTAGTGTCTTTGAAAAACGTCTCGGTTACGTATGTAACCCTCGTTCCCTGAAGGAGGGAACGGAGACGTACGTCAGTAGTGACCGACGAATTGGGATATCGCTTAGAGAGCCCTATCATCTTCGTGTAAACTAAAACAAGCCAATGGAATTGGCGTGCGATATTTGCATAATGCGCACCGCCCCCGACAGGTGTATATAAATAGGAAGCAGATGCAATCGCACTCTGTTTTTCGCTGAGGAGACAACTGGTGTCCGCGCTACAGCGAGGGTACAGAAACTGTGGCGACGGGACGTACGTCTCCGTTCCCTCCTTCAGGGAACGAGGGTTACATACGTAACCGAGACGTTCCCTTTCAGTCGGTCACGTTCGACGTACGTCAGTAGTGACCGACGAATTGGGATCCCAACTAAAGCGCCACAGTTACGAAACCCCTTCCAGTGCCCAGCGCAAGCTCAGCCGCCCATAGCACCGGCTGGCGGTGAAGGGGGCGAGCTTACACCGAGAGAGTCTACTGCTGTCTAACCACTACCCACTAAGTAAACTAGACACACTGGGGAAGCGAACCCGTAAGGGACGCTGCGGAGACCACTACCTACCCAATGGGGGAGGAGTTTACGTGGGAAATACACACATGGACTGGCCCGGGGGGCAGTACGCATATGGAGTCCCTGGGATGGCTCCACCTGGTAGGGGGAGACTCATCTGACAGGTGACAGCAGAGCTGGCTCTGCTAAGGGAAGGACACGGACTCGGCCCGTAGGGAGTTTTAAACCGTGGAAAATACACATATGGGACCGCTCACATAGAGGGGTCACGACATATGGGCCCCAGCCAACAGACAGCGTCAGCGACGGATGTAGGCCTGGCATCAGACACTCCGCAATGTCTGAGCCGAAGGGGGAGGCGGAGGAACTCAACAGGGTTCGCCAAGCGGGGAACACGACTGGAGTGAAAGTATGCACGTATCCGGCCAGTGGCGGGAATGGCATTGCAAGCCGACACTTAGAGTGGGTACAACACGTCTAATGACTAGTGGATGCGAGTACACGTGAGGAGCCCGGCTCTACACGTAGGCTATAAAACCTAGCGAACGTGTTTGGTGTCGCCCAGCCCGCAGCTCTACAGATATCTGTCAGCGAGGCGCCATGAGCCAGCGCCCAGGAAGAGGCCACCCCTCTGGTGGAGTGGGCTCTCAACCCGAGCGGGCAAGGCATGCCCTGGGATTCGTACGCCAAGGCGATGGCATCCACTATCCAGTGGGCCATCCTCTGCTTGGAGACAGCCTTTCCCTTCTGCTGGCCTCCGTAACAGATGAAGAGCTGATCTGAGGTCCTGAAGCTTCGCGTTCTGTCCACGTAAACGCGCAGAGCGTGGACGGGACAGAGCAAAGCTAGGGCTGGGTCTGCCTCCTCCGAGGGCAGCGCTTGCAGGTTCACTACCTGATCTCTGAAGGGAGTGGTAGGAACCTTGGGCACGTATCCAGGCCGGGGTCTCAGGATGACGTGAGAATCACCGGGCCCGAATTCTAGGCACGTTTCGTCGACCGAAAATGCATGCAGATCCCCTACCCTCTTCAGGGAAGCCAATGCAACCAGAAGAACCGTCTTAAGAGACATTAGTTTCAGGTCGACTGATTGCAAAGGTTCGAAGGGATGACCCCGGAGAGCTGTGAGAACCAGGGTCAAATCCCAAGAGGGTACGGAGGAAGGGCGAGGAGGATTCAGTCTCCTGGCCCCCCTCAGGAATCTGACGATCAGATCGTGTTTCCCCAGGGACTTACCCTCAATTGCATGGTGATGTGCGGCAATAGAGGCAACATACACCTTGAGGGTGGAGGGAGACAGCCTTCGCTCCAACCCATCTTGCAGAAAGGAAAGCACGGATCCGACCGAACATGATCGGGGGTCCTCTCGGCGAGAGGCGCACCATTCGACGAACAGGTTCCACTTCAACGCATAGAGATTCCTAGTGGAAGGAGCTCTAGCGGAAGTGATGGTGTCTACGACCGCTTGCGGGAGATCACTCAGAACCTCCGCATCCCGTCCAGGGACCACACGTGGAGGTTCCACAGATCGGGATGCGGGTGCCACAGGGTGCCCCGTCTCTGAGTCAGGGGGTCCTTCCTCAGAGGAATCGGCCAGGGAGGTGCTGTCGCGAGGAGAATGAGGTCTGAGAACCAGGTCCGAGTGGGCCAGTACGGAGCCACTAACAGAACCTGCTCCCCGTCCTCCCTGACCTTGCACATGAGTTGTGCGAGAAGGCTCACTGGGGGAAACGCATATTTGCGCAGACCCGGGGGCCAGCTGTGTGCCAGGGCATCCGTGCCGAGCGTGCCGCCGGTCAGGGAATGAAACCACTGGCAGAGGGCAGTTTCCGGGGAGGCAAACAGGACTACCTGGGCCTCGCTGAAATGCTGCCAAATCAGCTGGACCGCCTGGGGGTGGAGCCGCCACTCGCCTGCAAGTAGATGCTGCCGTGACAGCTCGTCGGCTGCACGGTTGAGCACACCTGAGACACGAGTGGCCCGAAGGGACCTCAGATCCTTCTGACTCCACAACAAGAGATGGCGGGCGAGTTGCGACATGCGATGGAAGCGTAGACCACCTTGACGGTTGGTGTACGCAACGGCCGCAGTGCTGTGTGAGCGGACTAGAATGTGCTTGCCTGACAACAGCTTCTTGAAGCGGGCCAGCGCAAGACGAACCGCTAGCAACTCGAGGCAATTGGTATGCCAATGCAGCTGAGGCCCCATCCAAAGACCTGTCACTGCATGCCCGTTGTACGTGGCCCCCCATCCCGTGGCAGAGGCATCTGTGGAGACCATAGCGTGCCTGGACACTCGTTCGAGGGGTACTCCGGCCCACAGGAACGAAGGGTCCAACCACCGGACAAGGGTGCGTAAAGGCTTTGTAAAGGCATTGGGGCGGGACGCTGGATTTGACCAGCGGGACCCCCCCCCAAGTACCAATCGTCCAACCGAGATGGGCCGGGACAGGGTGGAGGGTTCCACTCAAGCCCGACGCACAAGGCGGCCCGGGAGAGCACAGCCGTGAGCTCGGGATCCGACTCGGGCAACGCTACCGTCCCGGGCGGCAGCGCGTCCGAATCTTCCCCCGAGGACTCAGGCTCACCTTCCGATGCAGCGATCAACATCCGATCCGCCGCCGGCACACCAAAGGTAACGGCTGGACAGTCCGTAGAGGGCCCAGCGGAAACCAACGGTGGCACGATGGGTTGCGGTGCTGACGAGGCGGCAGGGGCCCGAGGAGCGTTTCCGCTCGGCGGGGGAGCCCTGACCGTTATCCCCAGGTCGCCCTCCCTATACAGCGCCGTACCGTCATTCCGGTTCCCGGGGCCGGAAAAAACGGTCGTACGCGGCATAGGAGAGGGGACTCCCGCTTCCTGAGACTTCAGGAAGGAGAGCCTCGACCTCAGCACTGCGATGGTCATGTTCCCGCAATGGGAACATGAACCATCCACAAAAGCTGCTTCAGCGTGCAGAATGCCCAAACACGAGATGCAGCGATTGTGCCCATCAGCAGGGACCAGGGAACGACCGCACCCAGTAACGCACAGACGAAATGACATACTGTCAGGGTTCGTCTGTAAAGCTCTTTTAGAAGGGGAAGTCAACTCACTTGTGCTGAAGCACCCAGGGAGCGACGCGATGTGTCAGGTACACCACTCCCTGACACACCGAGGAACCGGCCCAAATCGCTACACACACACACTCTTTGTGTTGCTGTGAAAACAGCAGTTTTAGAGCTTATAGCTCAGCTCCTCGGACACTCGCGACCTCGCTGAACGTGCCCTCTTCACCAGCACTGAAGCTCGCTGTAAATCCTCTTCTGAGGCAATGTTTTAGAATAAAACAAATGAAGAAAGGAGTCTTCTAAAACAGGACACCAGTGAATGGCTCCGAAGCGAAAGACAGAGTGCGATTGCATCTGCTTCCTATTTATATACACCTGTCGGGGGCGGTGCGCATTATGCAAATATCGCACGCCAATTCCATTGGCTTGTTTTAGTTTACACGAAGATGATAGGGCTCTCTAAGTGATATCCCAATTCGTCGGTCACTACTGACGTACGTCGAACGTGACCGACTGAAAGGGAACTCCGTTATCATCTCCGTTAGCATCCCGTTTTCAGAAGAGGTAATGTTAAGCTAACTCTAACAATCGATTTGTTTATAATAGTATAGGCTTTTAATCACATCTTTATGTGTAGATGATGTGTAGAGGTTTATGTGTAGAGGTTTTGATAGTTTTGTAAAGGTTTTGCTGTCTATGAGTGATTAGAAGCTGGCTAATTTATAAACGTAAATGTAGCCTACTGTTAATCGGTGACGTAACTTGCAGGGAGCACAAGTTTTCAAAAGCGTTTTGATCTCTCATGGTAAACAAATATTGATAAACATTGTTCTGAGATTTCAGCAGCGACAAAATAACCCCTCTACAACAGAGGGAAAGCTCCGAAGATTTCATTTCTGAAGGAACCTGCTGACAGAAGAAGGAAACACAGGTGAAACTCATCAATTAACTCCATATCCATTTTTTCCACAATATTTTTTACCTATACCATGCATCTGTTATTTTCTTCTTTTATTTTCTCAAATTTACAGTTTTTATTTATTTAATTTGTTTTAAGAAGGCTTTGACATCCAAATGTAAATGACACTGTATGAGCAATATTTAATGAATAAGTAAACAAAAAACAAATTCAGTTTTCTGTGTATTCTTCTTTTCCTGCTGTAACGTTAGCTTCTTTTCTTTTAATAAACCTGGCATTGAATAATAATATTGTTGGCTCTGTGACAAATTGTTTATGTTCCTAGATCCTTCCCTGTCGATGCCCTGCACCATAGCAGAGTTGGAGCGGATAAAAAAGTTCCTGTCGGACCACATGACTAGTAAGTAAAGCCTCTTAAACATACACTAATGTTCAAAAGTGTGGGGTCGATAAGATTTTTAATGTTTTTAAAGTATCTTCTGTTCACAAAGGCTGCGTTAATTGGATCAACATACAGTAAAAACTTAAAAAAAAATAAAATAAAATACTTTTTATTATGTGAATATATAGTAAAGTGTAATTTATTCCTGTGATCAAAGCTGAATTTTCAGCATCATTACTCCAGTCTTCAGTGTCACATGATCCTTCAGAAATAATTCTATTATGCTGATTTGATGCTCAAGAAACATTTCTAATTATTATCAATGTTGAAAACAGTTGTGCTGCTTCGTTTTTTTTTTTTTTTTCAGGATTCTTTATTTAATAGAAGTTAAAAAAGAACAACATTTTTTTGAAACAGAAATATTTCCTCTCACTTTTGGTCAATTTAATGCATCCTTGCTGAATAAAAATGTGAATTTCTTAAAAAAAAAAAAAAAATATATATATATATATATATATATATATATATACATATAATATTGACCCCATTAGAGTACACTACAGTTTATAGGTTTGGGATCAACAAATCCTGTGGGGGGAAAAAATAATAATAATAAATAATAATAAAAATGGGTTTAAACTGTTAAAACAATTTTCACACCAATATTAATCAGCACAACTGTTTTCAGCATTGATGATAATCCGAAATGTTTCTTGAGCAGCAAATCATCATATCAAAGTCCATTTAAAGAGGAAGTTCTAATTTTTCTCTTGTTGCTGTTGCTGTTTCTCTTTCTATCTCAGGATGCCCAGCAAGGTTACTAGAGGTTACAACAGCTCCACTTTGGATCCAGCCTCACTTGTGAAGACTTCAGATGATGGAAACTATAGATGGACTTACAAAACTAACAGATATTATCCTTATATTGTAATCATTGGTCCCGTTTCACAGACAGGGCTTAGATTAAGTCAGGATTAGGTTTTAGTTAAATTAGGACATTTAAGTAGCTTTTTTAAACATGCTTTAGAAAAAAAATAACATTACTGTTGTGCATCTTGACACAAAACAATGACACTGACATTTTAAGATATGCTTTCAGTTTAAGGGTTAGTTCACTCTAAAATTACATTTCTGTCATTAATTATTCACTCTCTTGTCGTTCCAAACCTGTAAGAACTTCACTAAGTTTTCAATTACCTTTCTGGATGTCAAAAGGTGCAATGACGTTGCTGTCTATGTGTGGATCAGATACCCTCGGATTTCATCAAAAATATCTTAATTTGTGTTCCGAAGATGAACAAAGGTCTTACAGGTGTGGAACGATAAGAGGGTGAGTAATCAATGACAGACATTTTATTTTTGGGTGAACTAATCCTTTAAGCCTTGTCTGTGAAACTGGGCAAGTGCCTCAAAGGGAAGGTTTGCATGACAGTTTTGCTGACAAATAGACATGGATATCTCTATGGAAGCTTGTTGCCATCACTAAATAAAAAAATGTAATTGTAGGGCTGCACGATTTATTGCACAATATGGAAAATATCATTGAACTTGATTGCAATTATCACTTAAACACGATTTTTAGTTCGATTATGAAATCGCAAAGGCTGCGATTAATTTTTTTTTATGCGCGGCTTGTCAATTAACTCCAAATGCTAGTCCATCTGAAAGCACTGCGAGTTTAAGTTGCTTATAATGTACATTTGAAAAAGCAACAAGCGTCAAACATCTTTCCAGACATGAGAAGCATTTATTAACATCTTGTCCAACAAAAGACAACATTTAATAAAATGTCTTTACTCCAAACTCACTTCATAACGAGTTTAGCATCCTGTGTAGATGATGTGGCTTCTTACACAGAATAAGGCAGTCGTGTGTTTATCAGTCATGTTTAATCAATCGAAACGTTTCAGTCTTCTGTTTATTCAGATATGATGAGTGTTGTATTATACTCTTCTGCTGCAGGGCATATTTAGAGTCTCTGCTTAAAAGCGCCCTCTGGCTTTCAGATGGAGAGGCATTTACTACTGATCAGAGCCGTACAGCTCTGACAAGCTGCGTATTAAATACGCAGCCTTTGCCAGATCGCGTGCGATTTAATCACGATAAATCATGCAGCCCTAGGTAATTGCGACTTTCTATCACACAATTCTGACTTTATCTTGCAATTCTGACTTTATAACTCGCAATTCTGACTTTATATCTCGCAATTCTGACTTTATAACTCGCAATTCTGACTTTATAAATCGCAATTTTGACTTTATAACTCGCAATTCTGACTTTATAACTCGCAATTCTGACTTTATTTCTCGAAATTCTGACTTTATAGCTCGCAATTCTGATTTTATACCTCGCAATTCTGACTTTATATCTCGCAATTCTGACTTTATAACTCGCAATTCTGACTTTATAACTCGCAATTCTGACTTTATATCATGCAATTCTGACTATAACACGCAATTCTGACTTTATTACACAATTTTGACTTTATAACACAATTTTGACTTTATATCTCACAATTCTGATTTTATAACTCGCAATTCTGACTTTATAACTCGCAATTCTGACTATAACTCGCAATTCTGACTTCACAACACAATTCTGACTATATATCTCGCAATTCTGACTTTATATCTCGCAATTCTGACTTTATAACTCGCAATTCTGACTTTATTTCTCACAATTCTGACTTTATATCATGCAATTCTGACTATAACTCGCAATCTGACTTTACAACACAATTCTGACTTTATAACTCGCAATTCTGACTTTATAACTCGCAATTCTGACTTTATATCATGCAATTCTGACTATAACTCGCAATTCTGACTTTACAACACAATTCTGACTTTATATCTCGCAATTCTGACTTTATAACTCGCAATTCTGACTTTATAACTCGCAATTCTGACTTTATTTCTCACAATTCTGACTTTATATCATGCAATTCTGACTATAACTCGCAATTCTGACTTTATATCATGCAATTCTGACTATAACACGCAATTCTGACTTTATAACACAATTTTGACTTTATATCTCACAATTCTGATTTTATAACTCGCAATTCTGACTTTATAACTCGCAATTCTGACTATAACTCGCAATTCTGACTTTACAACACAATTCTGACTTTATATCTCGCAATTCTGACTTTATAACTCGCAATTCTGACTTTATAACTCGCAATTCTGACTTTATTTCTCACAATTCTGACTTTATATCATGCAATTCTGACTATAACTCGCAATCTGACTTTACAACACAATTTTGACTATATATCTCACAATTCTGACTTTATAACTCGTAATTCTGACTTTACAACACAATTTTGACTATATATCTCACAATTCTGACTTTATAACTTGCAATTCTGACTTTATAACTCGCAATTCTGACTTTATATCTCGCAATTCTGACTTTATATCTCGCAATTCTGACTTTATAACTCGCAATTCTGACTTTATATCTCGCAATTCTGACTTTATATCTCGCAATTCTGATTTTATACCTCGCAATTCTGACTTAATATCTCGCAATTCTGACTTTATAACTCGCAATTCTGACTTTATAACTCGCAATTCTGACTTTATATCATGCAATTCTGACTATAACACGCAATTCTGACTTTATAACACAATTTTGACTTTATAACACAATTTTGACTTTATATCTCACAATTCTGATTTTATAACTCGCAATTCTGACTTTATAACTCGCAATTCTGACTATAACTCGCAACTCAACAGACCAAAAAAAACATAAAATCCTTAAAAATTTGAGCACTTACAATGAATTATTGTTGAATTAATGTTTTATTGTAATTTGCTTGCTGAGCCAGATGACTTGTTTTTGTTAAAAAATTATTATTATTGTGTTAATGTTGTTTTCTGAACATTATATTATTATTATTAAATTAACTTATGTGTATTAATAAAAGCTTGTATTTTCATGATTTTCATCATAACAAAATTCAGTGTAGTTGTAAATAGAATAAAATAACCCTGTATACCAGCACCAACATCCCATTCCAGCAAGACCAGCATATGTTGTGTTTTGGTGCTGGTATGATGATGACCAGCATACCAGCACCAGCATCCCATGCTGGTGGTCACCAGCAAACCAGCACCAGCACCAGCATCCCATACCAGCATACCAGCACCAAAACACAACATATGCTGGTGACCAGCATACCAGCACCAGCAAACCAGCACCAGCATCCCATGCTGGTGGTGACCAGCATACCAGCACCAAAACACAACATATGCTGGTCTGTGCTGGTCACCAGCATACCAGCACCAGCATCCCATGCTGGTGGTCACCAGGATACCAGCAGCAGCATCCAATGCTGGTGGTCACCAGCAAACCAGCACCAAAACACAACATATGCTGGTCACCAGCATACCAGCACCAGCATCCCATGCTGGTGGTGACCAGCATACCAGCACCAAAACACAACATATGCTGGTCACCAGCATACCAGCACCAGGATCCCATGATGGTGGTCACCAGCAAACCAGCACCAAAACACAACATATGCTGGTCTGTGCTGGTCACCAGCAAACCAGCACCAAAACACAACTTATGCTGGTCTTGCTGGAATGGGATGCTGGTGCTGGTATGCTGGTCTATGCTGGTTTTTCCAGCAGGGTCCCTGCTGGAAAAACCAGCATAGACCAGCATAATTCCCATGCTGGTCTATGCTGGTATGTGCTGGTCCATGCTGGTCCATGCTGGTTTGGTGCTGGTTTAGCTGGTGGATCAGTAAGACAATGCTGGTCTACCAGCATGATCTTGCTGGTGATGCTGGTCAACCAGCATGGTCTTGCTGGTGATGCTGGTCAACCAGCATGGTCTTGCTGGTGATGCTGGTCAACCATCATGGTCTTGCTGGTGATGCTGGTCTACCAGCATGGTCTCACTGGTGATGCTGGTCAACCATCATGGTCTCGCTGGTGATGCTGGTCAACCAGCTGACTTAATATCTATATCAAAAACTTGGTATAAAAAAACTGCCTATGGGCACGCTTTCAAATAAAATAACGTGGTTGAATGTTTGTAAAAAATAAAATAAAATAAATAAATAAATAAATAAATAAATAAATAATTAAGTTATAAAAGTGCTACAATTGTCCCACTATGCTGGGGTGGGTGGCATTTTGCTCCTATAGGGTCATACAACTTCAAAATGAGTTTTAAATTCATGATTTAATATTAATGAGATTTTTTTATGTAATGTTTTAATTATAGATGTTCATTTATGTAAGTGCTGCATGACTGTGACGTGTTTTAATGCGTGTGCGCGCCGAACCGCTTTCAAACACTGGAGCAGCGCGGAGTTGCCATGGAAACGGAGAAACAACAACTGACAAGCAGCAAAAACGGCAGCCTCTCGCTGTTGTTTTCACCTCTTTCAGGTGAGTTTAGTCGCTAAAATCACACGAATAACACACAACTGTTCTTGACACTTCTCTAACATGTAATTGACACACTTATGTTGAATATTTACTTTACAGAAACAGTTTAGTGTCTTCGAAAAACTCCGTTATCATCTCCGTTAGCATCCCGTTTTCAGAAGAGGTAGGCTAACTCTAACGATCGATTTGTTTATAATAGTATAGGCTTTTAATCACATCTTTATGTGAAGATGATGTGTAGAGGTTTATGTGTAGAGGTTTTGATAGTTTTGTAAAGGTTTTGCTGTCTATGGCTGATTAGAAGCTGGCTAATTTATAAACGTAAATGTAGCCTGTTAATCGGTGAAGTAACTTGCAGGGAGTACAAGTTTTCAAAAGCGTTTTGATCTCTCATGGTAAACAAATATTGATAAACATTGTTCTGTGATTTCAGCAGCGACAAAATAACCCCTCTACAACAGAGGGAAAGCTCCCAAGATTTCAGCATTTCTGAAGGAACCTGCTGACAGAAGAAGGAAACACAGGTGAAACTCACCAATTAACTCCATATCCATTTTTTCCACAATATTTTTTACCTACCATACATCGGTTATTTTCTTCTTTTATTTTCTCAAATTTACAGTTTTTATTTATTTAATTTGTTTTAAGAAGGCTTTGACATCCAAATGTAAGTGACACTGTATGATCAATATTTAATGAATAAGTAAACAAAAAAACATAAATTCAGTTTTCTGTGTATTCTTCTTTTCCTGCTGTAGCTTCTTTTCTTTTAATAAACCTGGCATTGAATAATAATATTGTTGGCTCTGTGACAAATTGTTTATGTTTCTAGATCCTTCCCTGTCGATGCCCTGCACCATAGCAGAGTTGGAGCGGATAAAAAAGTTCCTGTCGGACCAAATGACTAGTAAGTAAAGCCTCTTAAACATACACTAATGTTCAAAAGTGTGGGGTCGATAAGATTTTTAATGTTTTTAAAGTATCTTCTGTTCACAAAGGCTGCGTTCATTGGATCAACATACAGTAAAAACTTTAAAAAAAAAAAAAAATTAAATACTTTTTATTATGTGAATATATAGTAAAGTGTAATTTATATTTATTCCTGTGATCAAAGCTGAATTTTCAGCATCATTACTCCAGTCTTCAGTGTCACATGATCCTTCAGAAATAATTCTATTATGCTGATTTGATGCTCAAGAAACATTTCTAATTATTATCAATGTTGAAAACAGTTGTGCTGCTTCGTTTTTTTTTTTTTTTTTTCAGGATTCTTTATTTAATAGAAGTTAAAAAAGAACAACATTTTTTTGAAACAGAAATATTTCCTCTCACTTTTGGTCAATTTAATGCATCCTTGCTGAATAAAAATGTTAATTTCTTAAAAAAAAAAAAAAAAAAAAAAATATATATATATATATATATATATATATATATATATATATATATATATATATATATATATATATATATATATATATATATATATATATATATATATATATATATATATATATATATATATATATATATATATATACACTACAGTTTATAGGTTTGGGATCAACAAATCCTGTGGGGGAAAAAATAATAATAATAATAATAAAAATGGGTTTAAACTGTTAAAACAATTTTCACACCAATATTAATCAGCACAACTGTTTTCAGCATTGATAATAATCCGAAATGTTGCTTGAGCAGCAAATCATCATATCAAAGTCGGGTGTGTCTCATACGTCCTTAAAAGTGAAGCCGCGGGCTCTTTGATCGCCCCCTGGTGGCTGGATGCAGTACAAGTCATAAACCCGCCCTCTCAATGCAAACGAATGGCACTTGTCAAAATAACAAAAAATTAATTACACATACAATAAAATTTTCCGAAAGATGGTTTTGGTCATTTAAGGTAGTTGTTATCATGCTGATATATATTCAATTTTTGATCAGTGTGATTTTTGCAAGCAATTTGGTGCTATAGAAACGGGGCGTGTCGTCACGATTTACAGTTGATTGACAGCTTCTCTGAGGACTGTCGGAGCTTTGAGGGGAGATTGAAGATGAATAAATAACTTATTTTTCGATTTCTGTGTTATTTCTCACTGACAAAAGTTGTTGTTCAGCAGTAAACTGTCCTAACCGACCTACAGATCTGATGGATCACTGAGTTTTTTTCGGTCACGTTAAATGTGGGCTTTATAAGCTAAATGGTATTAGCCAAGATAACACGGCTAATGTTAGCCATGACGGAAAAAGCAGGTGATCATAATCTGGCAGTTACTAATTATCTTTATGGGTATAAAATAATAATTATCAGGACAAAACTAATCCTACTCTAGTTAATTAAAGAGCACTGTCTAACATTACAGCAATCGATCTGCTGTAGAGTTAGTTCAACTTTACCGAGGTTTCAAAAATATTATTGCTCTAGGAACAGAATATTTTTTTACAAGTATAATTTTAATTTGTGTATAATTTATTTATTTAAAATACATCAATTACGATATGTTGTTTTGACCTAGTTATGAGTAATTTAGTTTAAAACTGAACAATGTGCATTAATAAACTTTCAAATAAATGTAAATTCCTTATTGCCAGATGTAATTAGCATCGTTTAAGCCAAATGAAAAAGGGAGGAGGAAAAGAAAAATATAATAAACAATAGATAATAAAACAAATAGGTGATCTGATCTTGGTGACACAGACGTCTGGGCGGAAGTTTGATACCACGACTCCGCCTCCGCCTCCTGGTTTCACTGACGAGTCTTTCTGCGCATGCCCAGGTTCCAACATGTCAACGCCCATCATCGTCCGTTTTACCTTCAGTTCATCACAAGGGAAGGAAGCGGCGTCGCGTCGTCCATCTTTTTTTACAGTCTATGATCAAAGTCCATTAAAAGAGGAAGTTCTAATCTTTCTCTTGTTGCTGTTGCTGTTTCTCTTTCTATCTCAGGATGCCCAGCAAGGTTACTAGAGGTTACAACAGCTCCACTTTGGATCCAGCCTCACTTGTGAAGACTTCAGATGATGGAAACTATAGATGGACTTACAAAACTAACAGATATTATCCTTATATTGTAATCATTGGTCCCGTTTCACAGACAGGGCTTAGATTAAGTCAAGATTAGGTTTTAGTTAAATTAGGACATTTAAGTAGCTTTTTTAAACATGCTTTAGAAAAAAAATAACATTACTGTTGTGCATCTTGACACAAAACAATGACACTGACATATTTTAAGATATGCTTTCAGTTTAAGGGTTAGTTCACTCCAAAATTACATTTCTGTCATTAATTATTCACTCTCTTGTCGTTCCAAACCTGTAAGAAATTCACTAAGTTTTCAATTACCTTTCTGGATGTCAAAAGGTGGATCAGATACCCTCGGATTTCATCAGAAATATCTTAATTTGTGTTCCGGAGATGAACAAAGGTCTTACAGGTGTGGAACGATAAGAGGGTGAGTAATCAATGACAGAAATTTTATTTTTGGGTGAACTAATCCTTTAAGCCTTGTCTGTGAAACTGGGCAAGTGCCTCAAAGGGAAGGTTTGCATGACAGTTCCCATTCAGTCGGTCACGTTCGACGTACGTCGGACAGACCGACGAATAGGAATCTCGCTAGAGAGGCCAATCTACTTCGAGTGTAACTAAACGAGCCAATGCACATTGGCATGCAATCATATGCATCAGCTGCTCGCCTCGCAGCGCGGGTATATAATGAGCAGCAGGTGCGTTGCATCTTCAGCTTTTCGCTTCGGAGCCGAACGGTGTTTGTTCCTGTTCTCTGCAAGCGAGTGTCTGCTAGAAGACGAGTCAAGCTTTTTGGTTGAACTTCTCTTTTTTTCCGAGTGCGGGCGAACAGCACAGCAGCGGGGTCGACGTCCTCTCTTTTTCTGTTTCGTTTGCCGTTTTTGAGCAAATAGCTGTTTGACAGCGTCAGAAGGCTGTTCTCACGGCCGGTACGGTGCGCTTTTGAGCGCTGAAAAGCCGTTTTTACGGCTGGTAAGAGTGAGCGCCTTCAAAGAGAGAGAAAGCACATGACAGGCTGCACACAATCCCTGTCTGTGTTGCGGTGGCCGTTCCCCTGCGTGCTTCAGCACTTCTAAAAGAGTAAAGTCCCTGAAAGAGCTTACACAAGTAGATTCGCGTCTTTTTAAAGACGACATCCTACTTGTGTTTCTGGATGCGATCGTTCCTGTCCTCACTGACGGCCACGATCACCGTTTCGCATGTCTGGGCGCGTGCTGAAATGATGTTCGTGGGTGTTCATGTTTTCATATGAGAACATGATCACGTCGACACGCCGGTCGTGACTCTTCTTTCTCCGGGAAGCTTGAGTCCCCTCTGTTGTTGGCCAGCTGCCGCTTGTGTGTAAAAGCACAGCCGCGGCTCTGCCCGACACTCTGGGAGACCGCGGAGATCAGCGAGAGCAAATCTCTCGCTCCTCTGCGTGTCGTGTGCCGTCGAGCTGCCGGGCTGCAGCGCGGGTTGTCACGGCAACCCAGCGCTCGCTCGGCGCTCTAGATGCGCGGTTCCCTTGCGTAATCTCCATTGTAGCGCCCTCTCTGGTGCACCAGAAGAGGTCTACTTTGCTGATATGGCTTGGGTGACATGAGGTTGAGGGGTTCCTTCGGGGAACCAACCCCCTAGGGCCCCTCCCTCTCTAGCGCATTGCAAGCTGTGCAGTTTCTGGATTGGATTGCTGGTCCTTTTTCATAGGGGAACCTAGCATTTCATTCAGAGCTCCAGCTGAGGGACAGACGTCGATTGCAGCATCGGAGAGAGTGCTGTTATGCTCTGGAAATGAGGGTGACGCTGCCCACTGTAATGGTGTGTGCTTATGCTGACTCAGATTCAGAGTTTACAGCCATGCTTTCCTGGGTCTTCCAGATGTGCATGGAAAACTTGGCAGTATGGGGGTATATTGGTGCCATAAATATGGAATGCCAAAGGTGCCAATCTGCATAAGTTTTTCCTCTATCACTACCCTCTTGGATGGGGTGGCTGTACACAGACCACACCCACCCTGCATGTGAGGCCAAGGCACTCTTTTTGCATGAGGGTAGTTCTGTGCTGGGGTTGAGCTGCGCTTGTTGACTAACCGTGATCAAAGTCACGGCGCAGGCCCTCAGCCAGACGATGTCCACCTCCGTGGTCCAGAAGTGCCCCCTGGCTTACCTTGTGAGGTGTGAGAGGTTGTCAAGCTAAATGCTTTCTCAATGCTCCCATCTTACGAGGTGGCCTTTCGGTGACACTGTCGAGGACTGAGCCCAGCAGTTCTCCTCAGTTAGTAGCGGATAGGGGAGCTTCCCATGACAAACCATTGAGTTCCTCTTGGGCCGCCCCTCAGTCTGCTCGTCGCCAAGGGTGTCGTCCCCTGCAAGAAACTCCGGCCCAGCAGGCTCTGCTGTATCCATTGCGGGGAGATGACGCCTCCTGTCTCTGCAGCTGTTTAACTGGTTGGTGAGAATCACCCCTGAGACGGGCGACCCAGAGATGGGTGGGGCTGCTCTTCCACCCCTGGAGGAGGGCCAGGTGGTAAATCCTTTATTGGGTTTGTTTCTGTTCCGCCACTGACCCAAGAGGCAGCGGTACCCAAATTTTAAAGAGCAGTTCCTCCATTTCCAGGTCTGAAGAGGGTTTGGAGAGCAGTGGGAGGAGAAAAACCTCACCACTCTCATCCCCCTCTTCTGTCGCCAGCGGACAGCAGCGAGCAGCGGGCAGCCAAAGCCTCGACTGCTCCCTCTGTCCATCCGTGGAGCCAGGTAAGTGTTGCCTAGCACACTGTGACGCCGCTTCGGGCCGCCTCACAAAGAGAGCCCCCGAGCCGCGTCCCTGTGTTCCACCTCGCTGCCCTGCTGCGGGTACACCGGTGGTCCCTTTGGTCCTGCTTGTACGGTCTCTGCGAGCCGGGTTAGCACTCCCCAGTCCGTCTCGCTGGCTCCTTCGGACCATCAGGGTCGGCTTTGCGATTCAGTTCGCCCGGCTCCCCCCCCAAGTTCAGGGACGTCCTCTTCACTACAGTGAAAGATGCCGATGCCCCTGTCCTGCGTGCGGAGATCGCAGTCCTACTGGCGAAGGACGCGATAGAGCCGGTCCCTCCAGCCGATTTGAGGTCGGGGTTCTACAGCCCCTACTTCATTGTACCCAAGAAAAGCGGCGGGTTACGACCGATCTTGGACCTGCGAGTTTTGAATCGGAGCCTTCAAAATGCTCACGCAGAAACGCATTTTCGAGTGCATCCGTCCCCGAGATTGGTTTGCAGCGATTGACCTGAAGGACGCGTACTTCCATGTTTCAATTCTTCCGCGACACAGGCCATTCCTGAGATTCGCGTTCGAAGGTCGAGCATATCAGTACAGAGTCCTACCCTTCGGGCTGGCCCTGTCTCCCCGCGTCTTCACGAAAGTCGTGGAGGGAGCCCTTGTTCCCATGAGAGAACAGGGTGTTCGCATTCTCAACTATCTCGACGACTGGCTCATTCTAGCACAGTCCCGGGATCAGTTGTGCAAACACAGGGATTTGGTGCTCAGACACCTCAGCCAGTTGGGGCTTCAGGTCAACTGGGAAAAGAGCAAACTCGCCCCGGTGCAGAGGATCTCTTTTCTCGGTATGGAGTTGGATTCGGTCGAGCAGATAGCACGCCTCACAGAGGAACGTGCTCGGTCAGTGTTGAACTGCCTGAATACATTCAATGGCAGGACAGCGGTCCCTCTGAAGTTCTTTCAGAGGCTCCTGGGGCATATGGTAGCTGCTGCGGCTGTAACACCGCTCGGTCTGCTTCATATGAGACCGCTTCAGCACTGGCTTCACGGCCGAGTCCCGAGATGGGCGTGGCAGCGCGGCACATTCCGGGTGCCAATCACTCAGGAGTGCCGCCAAACCTTCAGTCCGTGGTCGGACCCCTTGTTTCTTCGGGCAGGAGTGCCCCTAGAACAGGTGTCCCGGCATGCTGTGGTGTTCACAGATGCTTCTGCCACCGGCTGGGGTGCCACGTAATACGGGCATGCAGTCTCAGGGGTTTGGACGGGACCCCATCTGCATTGGCACATCAATTGCCTCGAGTTGCTGGCAGTACGCCTTGCTCTGAGCCGCCTCAAAGGCCTGCTTCAGGGCAAGCATGTACTGGTCCGTATGGACAACACTGCGACCGTTGCGTACATCAACCGTCAAGGTGGTCTACGCTCCTGTCGCATGTCACAACTCGCCCGCCATCTCCTCCTGTGGAGTCGGAAGCATCTGAGGTCGCTTCGCGCCATTCATGTCTCCGGTGTGCTCAACCGTGTGGCCGACGAGCTATCACGAGCTGCGCTGCCAGGAGAGTGGCGACTCCACCCCCAGGTGGTTCAGCTGATCTGGAGAGAATTCGGAGAGGCTCAGGTAGACCTGTTTGCCTCACCAGAAACCTCCCACTGCCAGTTGTTTTACTCTCTGACCGAGGGGACACTCGGGACAGATGCACTGGCTCACAGCTGGCCCCGGGGCCTGCGCAAATATGCGTTTCCCCCAGTGAGCCTACTTGCACAGACCCTGTGCAAAGTCAGGGAGGACGAGGAGCAGGTCTTGTTAGTTGCGCCTTACTGGCCCAACCGGACCTGGTTCCCAGAACTCTCACTCCTCGCGACAGCCCCTCCCTGGCCCATCCCTCTGAGGAAAGACCTTCTTTCTCAGAGACGGGGCACTCTTTGGCACCCGCGTCCAGACCTCTGGAAACTCCATGTCTGGTCCCTTGGACGGGATGCGGAGGTTCTAGGTGACTTACCCACTGAGGTACTTAACACCATCACTTCGGCACGTGCACTGTCTACGAGACGTGCTCACGCCTCAAAGTGGAACCTGTTCGTCGAGTGGTGCTCTTCTCGCCGGGAAGACCCCCGAAGATGCTCGACCAGAGTCGTGCTTTCCTTCTTGCAGTAGGGTTGGAGCGTAGGCTGTCCCCCCTCCACCCTCAAAGTCCATACTGCTGCTATATCCGCTTACCACGACCACTTAGATGGCAAATCTGTTGGTCAGCACGACCTGGTCATCAGGTTCCTTAGGGGGGCGAGACGGTTAAATCCTTCTCGTCCCCTCTCCATACCCTCTTGGGACCTCACTCTGGTGCTGAGAGCACTTCAGATTGCTCCCTTTGAGCCTTTGCTGTCAGCAGACTTAAAGATTCTGTCTATGAAGACTTTGCTGCTGGTGGCATTGGCCTCCATCAAGAGGGTAGGGGACCTGCAGTCATTTTCGGTCGACGAATCGTGCCTGGAGTTCGGGCCGGGTGATAGCCACGTGGTACTAAGACCCCGGCCTGGCTATGTGCCCAAGGTTCCTACCACTCCCTTCAGGGACCAGGTGGTGAACCTGCAAGCGCTGCCCTCGGAGGAGGCAGACCCAGCCCTGGCTTTACTCTGTCCAGTCCGCGCTTTGCGACTGTACATAGACAGAACCTAAAGCCTCAGGACCTCAGACCAGCTCTTGTCTGTTATGGAGGCCAGCAGAAGGGAAAGGCTGTCTCCAAGCAGAGGATGGCCCACTGGATAGTGGATGCCATCGCCTTGGCTTACCAAGCTCAGGGCGTGCCCTGCCCGCTCAGGTTGCATGCTCACTCCACGAGAGGTGTTGCATCCTCCTGGGCGCTGGCTCGTGGCGCCTCGCTGACAGACATTTGTAGAGCTGTGGGCTGGGCGACACCTAACACGTTTGCTAGATACTATAGCCTTCGTGTCGAGCCGGTCTCCTCCCATGTTCTCGCCACAGGTCAGAGGCACGGAGAGGCCCCGGCTTAGTGTTGGCTTGCTGCGCTACATGCGCTTCTTTTCTCCAGAGAGTCCCTACAAGGCAGACCCTGTCGAGTCCTCCGATATCCCTTCGGCAGCCGACGTGGCGGAGCGTCTGGCGCCAGGCCTATACTCCGTTGTATCCTTGAGAACCGGGTTTAGGCTGGGTTCCATATGTGTGACCCTACGGGGATCCCATATGGTTGGTTCCACGGTTGCTCCTAAACGAAGCCCGTGTCTTTCCCTCTGGGAGAACCTACCCTTCATCGGGTTGGAGTCACCCCAGCTCTTCCATATGTAGCACAGCCCTACAGGGTTAGTCCATATGTACTTCTCCACATAACTCCTTCGGGGAAGGATGTGGCTTCCGCAGCGTTCCTTTCCCAGCGAAGGGTACGCTTTCCCAGCGTTATCCAATAGTCTCACTGAATGGGTTTTGGGGAACAGCAGTGATCGACTCTCTCTGTGTTAGCCCTGTCCCACCATCCTCAGGCAAGGGGGTTCAGGTGGCTTACAACAGAGCGCTGGAAGGGGGCAGCTCCTGTGGCGCTTTGGTAGGGATTCCTATTCGTCGGTCTGTCCGACGTACGTCGAACGTGACCGACTGAATGGGAACGTCTCGGTTACAAAGGTAACCCTCGTTCCCTGAAGGAGGGAACGGAGACGTACGTCCCGTCGCCACAGTCGCTGTACCCCGCTGATGCTGCCGCCTATCCGGTTCGGCTCCTCAGCGAAAACCTGAAGATGCAACGCACCTGCTGCTCATTATATACCCGCGCTGCGAGGCGAGCAGCTGATGCATATGATTGCATGCCAATGTGCATTGGCTCGTTTAGTTACACTCGAAGTAGATTGGCCTCTCTAGCGAGATTCCTATTCGTCGGTCTGTCCGACGTACGTCTCCGTTCCCTCCTTCAGGGAACGAGGGTTACCTTTGTAACCGAGACGTTTTGCTGACAAATAGACATGGATATCTCTATGGAAGCTTGTTGCCATCACTAAATAAAAAAAAATTAATTGTAGGGCTGCATGATTTATTGCACAATATGGAAAATATCATTGAACTTGATTGCAATTATCACTTAAACACGATTTTTAGTTCGATTATGAAATCGCAAAGGCTGCGATTCATTTTTTTTTTATGCGCGGCTTGTCAATTAACTCCAAATGCTAGTCCATCTGAAAGCACTGCGAGTTTAAGTTGCTTATAATGTACATTTTAAAAAGCAACAAGCGTCAAGCGTCTTTCCAGACATGAGAAGCATTTATTAACATCTTGTCCAACAAAAGACAACATTTAATAAAATGTCTTTACTCCAAACTCACTTCATAACGAGTTTAGCATCCTGTGTAGATGATGTGGCTTCTTACACAGAATAAGGCTGTCGTGTGTTTATCAGTCATGTTTAATCAATCGAAACGTTTCAATTCTGACTTTATAACTCGCAATTCTGACTTTATATCTCGCAATTTTGACTTTATATTTCACAATTCTGACTGTATATCTTACAATTCTGACTATATCTCGCAATTCTGACTTTATATTTCACAATTCTGACTGTATATCTTACAATTCTGACTATATCTCGCAATTCTGACTTTATATCTCACAAATCTGACTTTATAACTCACAATTCTGACTATATCTTGCAATTCTGACTTTATAACACAATTTTGACTTTATAACTCACAATTCTGACTATAACTCACAATTCTGACTTTATATCTCGTAATTCTGACTTTATAAGTCGCAATTCTGACTTTATATCTCGCAATTCTGACTTTATAACTCGCAATTCTGACTTTATTTTTCACAATTCTGACTTAATATCATGCAATTCTGACTATAACTCGCAACTCAACAGACCAAAAAAAACATCCTTAAAAATTTGAGCACTTACAATGAATTATTGTTGAATTAATGTTTTATTGTAATTTGCTTGCTGAGCCAGATGACTGTTGTTTTTGTTAAAAAAATATTATTATTGTGTTAATGTTGTTTACTGAACATTATATTATTATTATTATTATTAAATAACCTTATGTGTATTAATAAAAGCTTGTATTTTCATGATTTTCATAACAAAATTCAATGTAGTTGTAAATAGAATAAAATAAAACTGTATACCAGCACCAGCATCCCATTCCAGCAAGACCAGCATATGTTGTGTTTTGGTGCTGGTATGATGATGACCAGCATACCAGCACCAGCAACCCATGCTGGTGGTCACCAGCAAACCAGCACCAGCATCCCATTCCAGCAAGACCAGCATATGTTGTATTTTGGTGCTGGTATGATGATGACCAGCATACCAGCACCAAAACACAACATATGCTGGTGACCAGCATACCAGCACCAAAACACAACATATGCTGGTCACCAGCATACCAGCACCAAAACACAACATATGATGATGACCAGCATACCAGCACCAAAACACAACATATGCTGGTGACCAGCATACCAGCACCAGCATCCCATGCTGGTGGTGACCAGCATACCAGCACCAAAACACAACATATGCTGGTCACCAGCATACCAGCACCAGCATCCCATGCTGGTGGTCCCCAGCAAACCAGCACCAAAACACAACATATGCTGGTCTGTGCTGGTCACCAGCAAACCAGCACCAAAACACAACTTATGCTGGTCTTGCTGGAATGGGATGCTGGTGCTGGTATGCTGGTCTATGCTGGTTTTTCCAGCAGCGCAGCGTTTTTTTCCGTTGAGACGCTTTGTTGCTATGATACGGAATATCCACGGCACTGTTTACTTGTAAATGATTTTGCAGGAATTTGTTTCAGCCTTAGGCTGTGTGTCAATTTAGCACCATTTCGCTGTAAATGTATGAACTAACTCACGATTGTAACTGATAGGCATGGTTTGGGCGTGGCCTCGCAAGGGCAGCAAAACAAGTGCATTCTGGGAGTTGTTGTCTTTCATCCACATTAGTCAAAAATACATTTTCTGCCTTTTCTCAGTCTAGAAAGCTCCAAATTCAAAAATAATTTCACATTTCTACTACATAAATGACCAATTTTAAATACACAATTATCTTTCCAGGGGTGAAGTACCCCTTTAACTGCTCTAATCAAATAAGATCTGTGTGACAAATCCAACCTTTCTGCAAATCCCAAAAATGAAAATTCTGTCATCATTTACTCACCCTCAAGTTGTTCCACACCTATATAAATTGACCCTTTGCACATTTTGGGGTTACTAAGATGGTTAGTTGTGTAATAAATAGGTGCACTTGGGTTCATGTTTTATTATTATTATTTTTATTATTATTTGTCCTTTTAGGGAGAGGTGTGTTTGCTCTTGAGCACATTGAATCATCCACCTTTGTTGTTGAAGACTGTGGGATTCTCTCTCAAAGTAAACATGTTGAAGATGTTGAAGGCAACTACTTGTTTGACTTCACATGGAATGGAACACGTTATTGGTAAGCTGGCCATTTTTTCAACGATAATTATGATTAATATTATTGTTTCTATTATTATTACTGTAGCAGCTTTGCTAGGGTTCTTATAACAATAGGAACTTATAAGTTAGTGATAATCAATAACATGGTTATTGTTTAGCAGGGTGATTCCTAAGTGGGGTTATATATTTAGCCTATCATCTCACCTTTTAAATTCTCAGGAAGGGAAGTTAACTGTCACAATGTGTATTTTTTAATATAGGTTAAATAGGCCAAGGTTAGCCTAACCCCAAAAATATATATTGTTCAGTTAGAACCTTGTTTCAGTTAGGAATGTTTTAATTTTCTTACTGCATTATTTTTCTCATGATGCTTCCAATAATGTATGGTTCACTTGGGCGACTGCTGAATGATGATCACAGAAATCCAAATTGCAAAGTCAAGACAATAATTGTTGACGGAAGACCACACCTGTTCCTATTTAGTATAAGAGATATCTTTCCAGATGAGGAGGTCACATACAACTATGGGGATTCCTCATGGCCTTGGCTTTTAAGGGTGAGTTTCTTGAAGACTTTATTTATTTGAAAGTCAACCATGTTTCACCCTGTTCTGCATTTCATGAATTTGTAAAAAAAAAAAAAAAGTTTCTGCATGTCTGCTTTGTGCACGACAGCCATTAAAGTGACAGTAGATACTTAGACTTTGGTTGATACTATCTGGCAAACATCCTTGCCTCAGTTTTGTACCTGTCTTTCTCACAATTACAGGAATTGGGTGACAAGACATCAGTGACTGTGACCGAATGCAGTGTGAATCCTTCCTCATCAGTGAGTGAGAAAGTAAGTGATCGTATGTTCCTTAATTGTGTAGCGATGTACAGTTATCAATCAATTTATGGATGAAATATGAATATCATAATTCAGAAAGCTTTATGACGTTCATATATCGACCCAACGGGGAATTAAACATATATGGTGAATTAACTACAACGAATTATAATCAATCACATATATGATTAGTTCTGGTTGAATAATTATGTGGAAAACTATCAGTTCGTCCACCGAAACGGAAAATTATCCATAGATTATCACGACAGAAATGTTATTCTCGGGCCGGGAGACTAACTTTCTATCATAGCCTTCAAATATAGAGCAAGGATATTAGAATCAGAACGTTAAAGTGACTCGGTTGTTGCTAAAATGAGCAAGTGAACAAAAAGCATGGATATAATGAGTTTAATATACGAAACGGGTAATACACAGGTTATACGGCTAAATGGACACAAGTAAATACAAATACATACAAAGTAGAGGGAAAGGCAGAAACGAAAGAGATGATCAAAGCAGGTCAAATTGCAACAGTTCACCTTTAAGAGCCAGCAAGGAAACTCAGTATTTAAAATCGTAAAAACGTTATACTTGCATAGGTTAGTCAGGGTGCTTGGAGTTTCGGAGCGCTCGGTTTGATAGTTGCTTCTTCTTCCGGAGGTTGTTTCGGCGAAGTTTCAAACGAAGGTTTAACTGTTGTATTATGACCGGAAAATAAAGAAGAGAGGCCGTCTTGACGGCAGGAACTCGTGCAGAAAACTTGTGCCACCAAAAGACGCGTGTCATGGTGTTTTAAAGACAACAGACCAGAACGCCTTCTTGATAACGTCCTCCAATGCTAGCGTTGCGATTTGGCGGGTTTCCACATTCCTTTGTCCTGTCTCCCGAATAAATTTATGGTATGTTGAATCAGTGCATTTTCTTCATAGTATTATTAAACATTGAACGATGCATTTGGCAGAAATGTAACGTACATGAGTGAATAGCTCTGATTCACAGCTTTACGGAGAGATCAAACTCGACAGGTGTCTCTCGTCATATAAAGAAGATACACTTTACACTCTATTACTATCGTTTAACATGAAAACTAACCTACTACAGTCAATTCTACAATTCTACACTAGTAACACATACATGCAGCGAGCACTACAATGGCAGATATATTCATATTTGTAGGTATAATGTTTGTGCATACAGTCTCTATGTAGGGGAGCCATGTGTGTGTGTGTGTGTCTGTGGGTGTGTGCGTGTATTTT